>NC_081415.1:442662635-443262635 GCF_030272615.1 Cryptomeria japonica | reverse complement strand
GGTGGTGTAGCATGTTGTGGATGAACTTGATGTTGGTTGAAAATTTTGTACACCTCAATAGCTATACCAAATTGTGGGTTTCAACCACAACATGTGAGTAAATACTCTCCTAATTCTAAGGGAAGGCTCCCCTTATCTAAACTAATTTAATATGGATGGGACAAAAATTTTCCTTCTTCTTTCAAGAAAAATTATATTCTTTCCTCTTCACAAAAAAGAATAGCATTTAAAAGCAAATATCAATAATAACTTGTACCATAAAATAAAAAAGAGAAAATGAAGTTTCCTGAAAGCCCAAAGATTTCCGTCACTTCCTCCAAAATAAGAAAATAATATCAAGCTCAAAGTCTTGAATATATGTGATCCTATCAACCTTTTGTAATAATAACTTTCAAAACCAAGTGCAATATACAACAACACAAAGTCTGCAAATAAAATGCACTATAAAACTAATATGTATGAGAATTTATCACAAACACAAAGTCTTGAGATACTTCTCAACTATAATTGTAATTATTAAACTAATTCCACTCCCAATAGATGCAACACAAAGTCTACAATTAGATGAAGTGAAGCTCTCTTTAACAACCTTCTATTGGTAATTTGGAGGAATTGATTATGTGTTGCATTGATGTTTGTCATTGATGTCAACACTAGCTGTTTTGTTGTCTACCAACTTCCAGTAGAGTGGTTGGTCTTTGATGTTGATCTGGAGATTTGTCTTCGGGTTTGGTCCGGTTGTTCAAATTGGTTTGGATTGGTTATTCATGTGTTCTTGATGTGTATCACATTCAGTTGGCTTGGGATTTGATGATTTGGATGCTATCATATGTTCTAGTAAGCCTTTTGGTTATTGATAAGGGTTTCCCAGAAAGCATTTTGATGAAGATCTTTTGATGAATTTGATAAGTGCTGTTGATATTGCTTCTAGAAGGTTATCAGGATTTTGATGGTTATCATGTTCATGTTCCACTTGTTTGTGGTGTTTCATTTGGCTTATGATGACCTATTTTGGGTCTGGTGGTTATTCTGTTAGGTTATGGACCGGTTTATATAACGTGTTGGTTGATGCTCCCAATGCGTCATCGGTTGGATTTATTGTTTGGTTTATGTTGTTTCGGTCTTTGGCCAACTTGGTTTATCATTGGTTTGCAAGATTATGTAACAGATCTATTGTATTATCTTTTAGGTGGCCGACCTAATTGTTTAGGTCCTGGGTTGGTATAAATATGATATAAGCTCTCTTTGTAGATCATGGTATGTGGGTTATGGGATTATTTGTGTGTGAATAAAGTTGTAATCATATGTAGAGGTTTTGGTCGATCATAGGTGATTGAACTGGGTTTGTGTAAAAAGGTTTAAGACCTCTGGTATTGAGCTTAACCAAAACCTTACTCAGGCATAGGAGATGTTATTCTTGAAGTTCATTCATCTTTCTGGATTGTAGTCAGTGGGGATCCTTTTGTGATGAGCAGTGCGCTCTAGGTTGTTGGTCTTCCTGCATGTGTAGGCCCCTCTTATTGTAATCACATTATTGTTGTAGAAGTATTATCTGAGTGTGGATAGGCTTCCCATCGTGGTTTTTCCCTTTACCAAGTTTTCCACCTACAAATCATGGTGTTCTGTGTTATGGATAGTTGATAATTGTTCTATAATTTATGTTTATGCTTAATTATTATATCTTCTATTTCGGTGTATGGTTTATGCATTCGGTAAAAGGTTTTGTGTTCTTAAAGTTGTATAATTTATTGGCAACTGATTCACCCCCCCTCTCAGTTGTCCACTGTTTATCCTAACAATTGGTATCAAAGCTTGGTCCTCTCTACATAAGCTTAACCGGTTAAGCAAGATCCTATGGCAACTAATAATTCAACTGCATCTGTTTTCTAGAGAGAAACCCCTAAGCTTGATTCGACAAATTATAGGGTATGGAAGATTTAGATGGCAACTCATTTAAGATGTATAGGGAAAGAGATTTGGGAGGTCATGGAGAAAGGCTATACTCCTCATAATTTGGCATCTGACAATCCTCCTCCGACAGCCTTGGATAAGGATATTGAGAATGATTGTAGAGCTAGAGAAGCACTCTTAAGTGCACTTTCTGATCAGAAAATTATGGGATTAACTAACCAATCATCTACAAAGGCTATATGAGATAAGTTGGAGGCTCTAAATGAAGGTGACCCTACTATTAAAATTTCTAAACTTGATGGTTACCGGGTGAGGTATGAGAGTCTGAAGATGGAAGAAGAAGAAAGGATTACTACTTTATGGAAAGAGTTAATGAAATTATTACGGGAATTCAGTGTTGTGGTGGATCTCTGAGCGAAGATAAGATTGTTTCTAAAGTATTGAGAGCTTTGCCATCGGCTTAAAAGATGAAGACTACTGCAATTAATGAGCTGAGAACAATGGATAACACTTCTGTTAACAGGGATACTTTGGTTGGAAAATTTTCTTTTGAGCTTGAAGAATTTGGTCCTCAAGGAGCTGCAAAGACTGAATCTTCTTTTCACACATCTGCATCATCAAATGACACAAGTGATTGGAAAGCTTTATATGCAAAGGAACTGGTGGAAATGAGGAAAGAAGGTGATGATTTTGAGAAAATTGAAGCCCTATTTTCTAGAAGAGTACCTAAAGGTCGAAGAGGAAGTAAGTATGAAGGAAAATTACCTTTTAAAGGTTTTGCATGTAATAAGATAGCTCATTTTGCATATAGATGTCTTGAAAGGAATTCAATATTTGTAGAGAAAGATAGAAGATCTTTTAGGCCTAACCATGATTATCAGAACATGCATAAGTACAAAAGAAATAAAGACAAATCATGTTACTATGTGGATGAGGAAGGTGTGTGACTGATTCTGATGATGAACCGACACAAGATTCAGCTAGTGGACCCAACCGTGGAAAGGAATGGGTATTTATGGATATAAAATAAGATGCTCTAGCACCTGTTGTTTAGAATGAGGAAAAGGCCCTTGTTGCTAAAATTTAAGATAAGGATGAATTGGTGATAGACAGTGGATGTTCACAATATATGACTAGAGATAAAAGGAATTTTTTATCTTTGCAAGAATTTGATGGTGGACTGGTTAGATTTGGAGATGACAAAGTATGCATGCTCAGAGGAAGAGGAACTATATCATTAGATGGTAAGCATAACATTGATAATGTTTATTATGTTGAAGGTTTAAGGCATAATATTTTGATTGTAGGACAATTGGTGGATAAGGGATTTCAATTACAGTTCAAGGATGGAAAATGCAAAATCATTAACAGATCTGGATTCAATATTGCAACTGATACATAGACTAAAGGTAACATATTTCATTTGAACTCTAATGAGAAGACATGTTTGATTGCACAAGTTGATGAGAGTTGGTTATGGCATAAGAGGTTGTGTCATGTGAATTTTGATTGCATTGTAAAGATCAGTTCAACTAAGGCTGTTAGAGATATACCTAAGATTGTGAAGCCCTATAATCTGATATGTAAGGAATGTCAAATGGGAAAGTAAGTCAGAACCTATTTTAAGAGTATAAAAGAGAAATCTAATGACGTTCTTGATCTTATTCATACTGATTTGTGTGGCCCTGCTAGAATAAAGTGTTTTTAGGATGATAGATATTTCATGCTAATCATTGATGACTATTCTAGAATGATGTGGGTTACTTTTCTAAGGGAGAAATCTGAAGCTTTTGAGAAGTTTAAGATCTTTAAAGATAAAGTTGAGACAGAGATAGGGTTGAAGATGAAATGCTTAAGGTCAGATCAGGGTGGTGAATTCACATCCGGTGAATTTAACAGTTATTGTGAGAAGAATGGGATAAGGAGATAGTTGTCTGCTCCTTGGACACCTCAGCAAAATGGTGTTGTGGAAAGAAAGAACATAACTTTCTCAGATGTGGCTAGAACTATGATGATGAAAGATAATCAGCCTCATATCTATTGGAGAGAAGTTGTGAGCATAACGCTATACAAATTTAATAGAGTTAATATCAAAGGAGACATCAGTAAGACACATTATGAGTTATGGTTTAGTCATACACCTACAGTTAAGTATTTCAGAATCTTTGGTAGTAAATGTTATATCAAAATAGATGATTCCATTGGAAAGTTTGATCCTAGATGTGATGATGGGATATTTGTTGGTTATTCTAATGAAAGAAAAGAATATAGATATTATAACAAAAGATTGTAGAGAATTATGGAAAGTGCTAATGTCAAGGTGGATGAGATGTACAAAGGTCAAATCATAACTTATGAGAGAGAACCGGGAGTGGAGATGATCATAACAGAACTAGTATCACCTGTACTGAAACAAAATGTTGAACTAGTTACCACGACATTATCAGAAAATTCAACAGTAAATGAAGATCAGAGCAAAGGAACAAAAATTCAGAAGATTCCTAGGTATGTAAGGCTAAATCATTTAGAAGATCAGATCATTGGAGACAAGAACAAAGGAGTAATGACAAGAAGAAGGTTGGAAACTAATAAGGTATGTTTAATTTCTAAAGTTGAACTGACATCAGTTATTGAAGCTTGTAAATATGAATGTTGGATGAGAGCTATGGAAGAGGAATTAGATCAGATTGAGAAGAACAACACATGGACTTTAGTTCCCTGACCTAAAAATAAGAATGCTATTGGAACTAAATGGGTTTTTAGGAATAAACTGAATGAGGATGGACAAGTTGTGAGGAATAAGGCTAGATTGGTATGTAATGGATATTCTCAAAAGGAAGGAATTGATTATGATGAGACTTTTGCTCTGGTAGCTAGGATTGAAGCTATGAGATTATTTCTTGCTTATGCTACCCATAAGAAATATAAGGTTTATCAGATGGATGTTAAGTGTGCATTTTTGAATGGAGATCTTGAAGAGGAAGTTTACACTGAGCAACCTGATGGATTTTTACTTTCAAATGACAAAAACATGGTTTGCAAGTTAAGTAAAGCTTTATATGGATTGATACAAGCCCCTAGAGCTTGGTATACAAGATTGGACAAATATCTTTTGAAGCTTGGTTTCACTAAAGGTAATGCTAATAGTAATTTATATTATAAGATTATTGATGATGGCATATTGATTGTTGAAGTCTTTTTTGATGATATCATATTTGGAGGTGAGGATAAGTTATGTATGGAATTCTCTCAAAATATGAAGAATGAATTTGAGATCTCTATGATTGGCGAGATGAATTTTTTCTTAGGTTTGCAGATTACTCAGAATGGTAAAGGTATTTTCATCTGTCAAACTAAGTATGCTAGAGAGTTGTTGAATAAATTTGGTATGGAAAATTCCAAATCGTTTGGTACCCCTATGGTTACAAGTGAGAAATTGGCAAAGAATGATGCATCAGCTCTGATAAATCCTACAAGGTACAAATATATGATTGGAGGTTTGTTATATTTGACTCAAACTAGACTAGATATAATGAATGTAGTTTGTATTGTATTAAGATATTAGAGTGATCCTAGAGAGAATCATGAGAGTGCGGTGACAAGGATTTTCAGGCAATTGCAATAAACAACTGAGTATGGTTTGTGGTATCCTAAAAATAATGACTTTACACTATGTGCATATATAGATGCTGACTGGGCTGGCAATGTTGATAACTAAAAGAGCACATCCAGTGGAGCTTTCTTTCTTGGAAAGAAACTTGTTTCATGGATCCGTAAGAAACAGTCATGTAATTCTTTATCTACTCCTAAAGCTAAGTATGTTGTTGCTACTACTAATTGTACACAAGTTCTATGGTTGAACCAAATGTTGAAGGATATAAAGGTGGATTGCAATGAACCGGTAGTTATTCACTATGATAACTCTACTGCTATTGACATATCAAATAATTTGGTATTTCATTCTAAGACTAAGCACATTTCTATCAAGTATAATTTAATGGAGGAGAAGGTGGAAGAAAATGAAGACATACTTGTTTATGTGAACACTAAAGAATAGATTATAGATATATTCACTAAAACTTTGCCTAAGGAATCATTTCAGTACTTTAGAGATAGATTGGGAGTTTCTGCCCCTCCGATAGAGAATTGAGTGATGTTAATTAGCATCAGTCTGACATGCATTATTAGAACTATCATTCATTCCAGATTGATGTGGTTGTGCTACTACTCAGGGGGAGTAGTTAGCTGTGTGGTTCAGAAGTTTTATAACTTTTCTTTGATATTCATGTCAGATTTCTAGCATTGATGTCAAAGGGGAGAGATATTTATGTGAAAAATAAAGCTTAATAGGGATATCATTCATAGGGGGAGTTTGGTTTGTTGGTTCAAAACTTCATTGCCATATCATTTTGGGGAGATTGTTGGATGTCTTCCTTTGGGGGAGACTTGTTTGGCACTTGGATGTTTTTCACATCTAGTGTTTCCATCAATTTTGAAGGGGGAGATTGTTGGAAAATTGGAGGAATTGATTATGTGTTGCATTGATGTTTGTCATTGATGTCAACACTAGCTATTTTGATGTCTACCAACTTCTGGTAGAGTGGTTGGTCTTTGATGTTGATCTGGAGATTTGTCTCCGGGTTTGGTCTGGTTGTTGGAATTAGTTTAGATTGGTTATTCATGTGTTATTGATATGTATCACATTCAGTTGGTTTAAGATTTGATGATCTAGATGCTATCATATGTTCTAGTAAGCCTTTTGGTTACTAGTAAGGGTTTTACTGACACCACTTTGATGAAGATCTTTTGATGAATCTGATAAGTAATGTTAGTGCAGCTTCTAGAAGGTTATCAAGATGCTAATGTTTATCATGTTCATATTTCATTTAGTTTATAGTGACCTTTTTGGGTCTGGTGGTTATTCTGTTAGGTTATGGATTTGTTTATGTAACGTGTTGGTTGATGCTCCTGGTGCATCATCTGTTCGATTTATTGTTTGGTTTATGTTGTTTCAGTCTTTGGCAAACTTGGTTTATCATTGTTCTATGAGATTATGTAATGGATCTACTATATTATCTTTTAGGTGGCCAACCTAATTGTTTAGGTTTTGGGTTGGTATAAATATGATGTAAGATCTCTTTGTGGATCATGGTATGTGGGTTATGGGATTATCTGTGTGCGAATTAAGTTGTAATCATATGTAGAGGTTTTGGTCGATTATAGGTGATTGAATTGGGTTTGTGTAAAGAGTTTTAAGACCTCCAGTATTGAGATTAACTAGAACTATACTCAGGCATAGGAGATGCTATTCTTGCAGCTCATTCATCTTTTAGGATTGTAGTTTGGATTTATTTTATAGTCAGTGTGGCTCCTTTTGTGATGAGAAGTGTGCTCTAGGTTGTTGGCCTTCCTGCATGTGCATGCCTCTCTTATTCTAATCACATACTTTTTGTGGAAGTATTATTCGACTGTGGGTAAGCTTTCCACTGTGGTTTCTACCTTTACTAGGTTTTCCACATACAAATCATGGTGTTCTATGTTATGGATGGTTGATAATTATTTTGTGATTTATGTTTATTCTTAATTGTTATATCTGTTATTCTGGTATTTGGTTTATGCATTCTGGTAAAAGGTTTTATGTGCTTAAAGTTGTATAATTTGTTGACAATTGATTCAACCCCCCCTCCCCCCTTAGTTGTCCATCAATTATCCTAACACCTAAAATCTTCAAAGTAAGCACAAACTTATACCCCAAAATGACATAAGAACAAAAAGGGACAAAGCAAGACTTCAACACAAAGTCTGAAATTCCTCACTTCTTTTGTATTACTTAAAGATGACAAATTTACAACTATAAAGCTCAAAGTCTTTATGAGTAGAAAATCTTGCAGTTTTCTTGCTTTCCCAAAAATATTCCAAGATATAATAGACCCCCTCAAGTATTTATAGTAGAGAGGTCTTGAGAAAAAGGTGGGAGGATCCCAACTAACTTGAGAAATTCTCTCAACCACCATGAATTATTCCAACTACTAATTAAGACTTATTCAAGATTACAAGTCCTATTCTAAATTGACTTGTAATCAACTTACTTGTAATTAAAAAAGTGCAAGTGATCAACTTGCAATTACAAAAATGTTTCTACAAGTAAACTTGTTAGAAGAAAAACTACAATTCTGAAATATAAACTAAATGTTGAAAACACTTATATGGTAGCATGTTTGGCCATGTATTCTTCAAAATTCTGGATAATTCCTTCTAGCTCATCAGGATTTGGCTGATGGGTGTTCTTAGCAACAATCATTATTTTGACAATGGTATCACTGCAACTAAGAATCGTAGGATTATGCTTCTCAAGAGTATCCTGGATTTCTTGCAGAAAGATTTGGTATTTCACCAAACTTTGGATTGATACAACTGAAAATTGTTCATCCTACCATTCTTGGTAAATCATCCTTCTCAAATCTGAAAGAACATCTTCCTTTGGCAACAATTCCACATTTTTATTTACAATCTTACAAGAAACTTTCTCATAGTGAGAAACTATGTCTTGCAACACTTCCATGCGCAATCCAAAAGTATCATCAATTTCTTCAATAAGTGATTTCAAGACAATGGATTTATTTTCTAGGAGCTCTACAAATTCTAGATACATGTTTCTATTAGGAAGAATGTCATTCTCTTGTAGAACATTCATCTTTTCCTATGGCTTCTTGTGCCAAACTTTCAAGCTACTTTCAACCTTCTCTAGATTATGTTTGAACATTGCAGAAGTCTTATTCAATTTCTCTTGGATCATTTCCATCTTGACCATCACTTGGAAAACCTCCTCCAAGACTTGAACACATAGATCAATAACTTGATCTACCCAGGAATCTAGTGCTTTCACTTTCTGAGCAGCTCTTTCAATTTCATGAACTGATTCTTTGGTATTAAAACAAGTCAAATGATTGGTCCCTTCTTAAGAAGACTTGGTGAACTTTTGAATAACTGAGATGAACTACAAATTCTCTTCCTCTAGCTTGTATTTATTTGTTAGGAGTTCATCATATCATTACATCAATGAAGTCACTAAATGATGTGCATCATGCATGAAAACTGCATGTATTTGTTTACCAAGTTCCACCCTGGTGATTTTGTAGTCAGAAGATTGCATCTCTTCATGTGGCTTATCTACCATTAGTTCAACGATCTCTGCAAATTTCATCCTGTTGCTGCCAACTGTCACTCTCAAAACTGTTTTGGCTTCTTTAGTAGCCTTGGGTTTAGTTTGTTTGAGCTACTGAGAATATAATATGTCAAGAGAAATCTCTTACTTCTTTCTCTTAGGAGTGAAAGAGGTTATCCATGGACATAAGGCCATTGAATTTTCCTCAAAAGCAGCTGGCAATGGGGAAGAAGCAATTTTGTTTGAACTATAGTGGTTGCCCTGGGAGAGGTTTTTGTTTGAACAACAACCATGTCTTGTTTAATCACTAAAGGATGTGATGTTTGCAACATGAATTTTTCAAAAATGGAAGTAGAAGAATCAATCCCCGATAATGAAAATCTAGGAAAAGAGACATGGGTAGGGTTATCCTCAAAGATATTCAACAAATCTTCCTATGTGTGATCAAGAGATGGTTCTACTATGGAAATTTGAATTACACTTTCAGCACTCATACTTAATGGAATAGGATCAATATGAATGGTGGAAAAAGAATCCACATCTATGTCAAAAGAAGACATAGCCAAATCCAAAGGGATTTTAGGAGGAACTTTGTGAGGTGACTCCAAAGTTGTGGACCTAGGAGTATCATCTTCTTGTTGCTCTTCTTATGGATCTTCAGGATCAATTACATGAATATGAAGTTATGGTTCTCTTTCCCTTTCACTGTCACTTCTTTGGGAGGAATCACCATTGCTATGATGACTCTCAAATTGATCATTGTAGTAGAAGAGGAAGCAAACTTCCTTGTTATCAACTCTAACTTCAGACTTGCATCCGATAGGCTGTGTAGAATCATCTTCTTTTCCAATCTTGATTTTTATGAGTCTAACACCATTTATTTTGAGCCAAGCATTGGTGTTATCTTAGATAGGTGGAAATCTATCAAGAATGGAAGTGTATTCCTTCTGTGACCATTGAATTTATGGAAGTGGGGCTTCATTGACTCTTTTTTTAACATACGTGGAATCAAGTACATTTCCATGATCAACCATTCCTTTAGGAATGCTAGCAAGGTTCAAATAAACAATCTACTCAAGTGTGGGCCTGCAATAGTCAATCCTATAGACCTCCTCTTCTATGTGAGGATCAATCCAAATGTCCTCTATGTGATGCACATGGATGAAGGATCTTTTAATCCTTTTCTTCATGCCCCTGTAATCAAAATCTACTCTCACTTTGAACCTTTTGAGTTTGATCTCCTACATCTCAATCTCCATTGGTCTGGCCTTTGTGGATGTCATGAGATAATATCAACCAATTTGTAATTGGTTGTTAGAAGATATCCCCATCCTAGCCTTATGTTGAACTTGTGGGGTAGAAATTAGGAATCATCAAAACATAAGTAGATCAATCAAAACACAAGACATGACAACATAATCAGAGGAATACTCATGAAATGAACCTAATTCTAAAGCACATTCAATGAAGGTATGAAAATGAAGCATTCAAAAGAAAACATTATGCAAACCAGATTCAAGATTGAATACTCCTTCCATGCGGCTCCATTGTTGTTCTTTCCTCTTCAATAATTTTGTGGATCTCACCTACAAGTGCTCACACAATTGAAAGCAAAAAGGCTCAAGAGTACTAGAAACGAAGGTTCGGTAAAAATTCGAGATTCATCCAGGATTTGATTGAAGAAAACATCCAATTTATAGAAGAATTGGATAAATGAGCAAATTAGCATGAAAGAGATTTGAATAGAAATTCAAATCAATAATAGCATATCTATGACAAATTTCTATGTCAAGAATTTATGACATTTTATGACAAATCCTATGACACATTTCTATGTCAAGAATTTTATGACAATTTATGACATTTTATGACAAATTTCTATGTCATTGCCATAAATTTAGGAAAGAAATAAGAGAAAATTGAATTTGGATAAATTAGAAAATTAGGAAATTAGAGAATAATGAAAATAGGAAATTAGAAATTGAAAGAAATTAGAAATTAGGATTTAGTGAATTAATTAATAATTTTTCATTTATTAATCAATTCACAAAGAGGAATAATTAGACAATTAAATGAAGATTTAATTGTAATAAGGAAACTTAGGATAAATAAGTAGTTTATTTAATCCTAAAGGAAGAAATGACAAATTAGGTTAAATGATTGAATCATGAAACCCTAGAAGACGAATTAGAAATGCGAGGATGATAATTAGGTCTATAATTGACTTGATCATGTTTTGATTTGATAAATGACCAATGCGACAAAATGATTTGATTGATAGATGCGCCAATTGAGACAAATAATGATCGCTGACAAATCGGTTGAAAAATGACAAAATTGACAAAATAGATTGCAAGATGACAAGATTAGACATGACCACGATCGATGACAAATCGATCGCAAAATGACAAGATTGAAGGATTGATGATAAATCGACAAGATTGATAAACCGATCGCCAAATAATAAGATTGAAAACAGGACAAAACCCTAATTAGGATTGACGATGTCCAAAATGATAAGATTGATAGGAGGACAAAACCCTAATTAGGATTGACGATGTCCAAAATGATGACAAATGAATACGCACATTGATGCGACAGGGTAAAATCGATCAAAATCATGACTGAATATTGTTGTCGACAAGACCAAATTCAAGGATGAGATGATTGAAGAATATAGAAGAATGACTCGATGTTTGCAAATGATAAAGACCAAGTGCGTGACATAGGAGAAATGTTAATGCGACGCAAAAACCTAAAATGAGGCAATGCGCAAATGTTAAAGTATGACCTTGCAAGCGTTGACCATTTTTGGGTGTCTACAGAACTAATTGTTGTGCATGAATTGCAATGAGATGTCTTCCCAATTTCATAAGAATGACTTTATCGGTTGGATATCTTGGAAGCATGTATGGCTGCCCACTATAGCATCCAACTCTCAAATAAGTAAATGTTGGGAATTGAAGGAAAAGATACCCATACTCATTTACTTTCTCCCATGCAACATTCAACACTCTTCTATTCTTCAATGTTTTGTCAAATAGACACATGTAGTGGTCATAGAAAGTATCCTGGACTCTCCTACAATGCAATCTGCTAGGTCTCAAAGGTAGATGATCATAGTAATCCCACACAGGAACAAGCAAGTGATCACCCTTGGTAGAAAGATCGAGAAAGTGTCTGGGTGACGCTTCTATATACACTAGGTATGAGTTCATGTAGAATGTCAAAGTGGTGGGAACTCTAGGAAGCTTCTCACATAAAGTGTCACTAATTATTTCATCCCAAAGATGTGTTGGGATTGTCTGATGAGTACAATGAACTGGTACATCCATGGTTCAAAGACATTTGAATTCTCTAAACCCAAGATTCTTCTCAAAAAGGGTAATTGTATCACCAATCTCTTCTTTGAAATCACAGTGAAACAACTTAGTCCACTAGGTAAGATAAGTTCCTAGGTTCGTGAATCCACTTGTTGATATGATGTTTATATTCCTTCTCCCTCTTCATATAGTATTTTGTTGCACTTTCCTTTGAAATTTTTACATAAACAGGAGCTATGGGTATTTTTAAAATCTTTTAAATAGTTTCACCATCAAGACGAATAAGTACCTCACCCTCATCATCCCTAATAGTTTTGGTTTCCTGATCAAAGTGAGCGGCACAAGAAAGAGTGAATTATGTCTCTAGAGCAACCACTGGGAAGGAAGAGGAAATATGGAGATGACTATCTAGCAAGTGTTGCATGCTATGATCCATGGGATTTTTAACCCTCTTGAGAAAGTCTGACATATCCACATTCCCAATCTCTATATCCTTAGTCTCATCCAATGAAGAAGAGACTTGAGAAGGAGAGATCTCATTCTGATACTTGTTGTATTTGTACTTCATCTTCTTTTGGGATCATGATGTTGGCAAATCAATCATTGAATATGAACTTGTAACACTGCGATGAAAATCCAGAAGTGTTAATGCAACATCACAATCCATTGAAAGAGCCATATGATCTTCTTGAAAGGAGAAAAAATCAACTCTAACCCTGAAGCTTTTGAACATGGAAGGATGGATAGACAAGAGGTTTTAAAGATTGAGCTTTTGACCAATTTTGGATCTTGGGAGACGTATTGCAAGTATGAAAAATGGAAAAACTTGTGAAAAGACATAACTGTAATTGAGTTTTTAAATCTCAACTGCAAGTAGACTTGAAATGGTAAAAATGGGGTTTTGACATGAGGTAAAATGAAGTTTATGACCAAGGATAGCCATGAATGACTATGAACCGAATTTGGAAGAATAATCTCATTTTGACCACATGTGAAATCGAAAGAACTTTACTTGTAATCAGGTTTATAAAACCCGATTTTGAATGGGTAGGCTTTTAAAACAACATTTTTTCATCTTGCAAGTTTGGAAAAAGAGTGTTAAGTCTTTTCAACCAAAGGGGAAAATCCAACTTCTCAACTTACTTGCAATCGAATTTTAAAAACCAAATGCAAGTAGATGGAAATAATACAAAGGGGAAAAAATTACAATCTCCAAATTGCTTTCAAGATTTGGGTAAAATGGGGAGAACTTATGAAAATCTGAATTCAAGAAAGAACAAGATGATGGTATGATGAAAGAATAAGTATTCAGTACAATACTGAGAGGGGGGGGGGGGGGGTGAATCAGTATACTGAAAAATTGATACAAACTTCCCAATCTCAAAATAAAACTCACAAAGTAAAGTTTCACTTATAAAGATCAATACTCAATGTCAACCGGTTAACTATTATAACAAATTAATAGTAAACAACTTCAATCTTGTAAACATCAAAATGATTAATCATATCTCAACATATTCAATCTCTCAATACTTCCAGTTATCATGCCTTATCATAAATTTATCAAATCAACAAATAAGATCATAACCACAAAAACATTCACCACTTGACACAAATGTTTATACGTGGAAAACCCAAATAGGTAAAAACCACAATGAGATGAGACTCACAAGGATATCTATCTAAACTCTTCTGAAGTTTTCCCTATTGGGAGCCAAGCCTGTTAAGAATTGATTCTGATAGGAATCACCCGGTTAAGGGATTTAGAAAATGCCTTGATGAAAAGAAAAATACCCTGTTAGGAGTAACCTCGGTAGAGGGTTTGAGAACCCAAGCTAATGGACCACCTTGCTAGAGGATTTAATAAGTAACAAAGCTTGTTAGAGTTTACCCAGTTAAGGGATTTCAATTTTGTTGTAATTGTTAGAAAACAACAGGTTTTGTTGATCTGTTTGAATAGCACTACATTTGCTTGATCGGATCATTTTAAGCTTCAATCTGCCTTTACACAAACTGCAGATCCATTCTCCAGTTAGGCAACCACACATCTAGCTAGTTTTCAGTGAACACTTTGCCAACACTTTTACAAACAACTTCATCGACCTTAAATTCAAATCAATTAAGTCAGTAACACAACAAAAACCTAATTCTCTCATAGAGATTATAAACAAGTCGGTTCAATCTTGACCGTTAGAAATCATAACGATCTTTTCACATTCTTCAAGAAAATTCCAACCACTCCATGATCACTGCTTAATCAAACTTTGTAACTCATCACATGCTATGCATTAGATGCAGCCCACTTTTCTTATTCCCTAGACAATCGAACAAATAAACAATGCACCAAAAACAATATGAACTTGTAGCATCGTAAATTGTATGCACTTGCTAGGGTGATACAATTTCACACCTAGTTTAGCACCTGCCTTGGTGCATTTTGCATTTTGCATTGCATTTCTCCTTTAGCACTTAATTAATCAAATTAATTAGGTCTAAGGTCTTATTTCATCATCCTTCACATCATAAAGTCGGGCCCTTTCATTAAAATGTGCCCCTTTTCATGTTATTCCTCCAATATATCATTCAATCAAAAACCCTAATTAGGCCTTCTTTTGAACTTGGGGGCTTGATTTCGGGGGTCAAAACATCTTGAAATCACCTGTAACTTTGGGATTCTCTCTAAAATCATTATATCTGACGGCCCTGAAAATTTGGTGAAAAGTTGTCGGGACCACGGTCCTGGACATTTTTCTCGAAATTTTAGGAGCACGATCCAATCATAAAATAAAGCTTAACCCCAAGAAATTGGTGGGAGATTCAATCTCTAGGTCAGCCAAAAGACGAAATTGCGACCTAGGGTTTCATACATAAGAGCTCTCTTTCTTCATTGGAAAGGATCCGAATTTTGGTCTTGAGGAACCTGATATGCAGCAAAATAGTAGATCTTTGAAGACTTCAACAGAATTCAACATCCCTCTATCAAGCATTTATCAATTCCATTCATCCATTTAGGGCTTGGAAGACATTGAAGAACAATAGGAGATTACCAACTGAAGATTGGCTTGTACCCCTCCCTTGGGGGTTGGGTATGATTTCATGTTGTTTTCATGTCTTTGCATAAGCTTCAACATATCATTTATTCATGCTTTAGATCACTTTGCATCTTGATTTAGAGCATTTACATTATCAAGCAATTAGGGTTTACTTTGTAGGTTGCTCTAGTTTGCTTACTTGCATTTTAGATCTTGCACACACACAAGGTCTGCACACACATTACTTTTACAATACAACTTGGCTATTCATGGAGGTGGAAATCACCGAAGCGAGGGTTTGACTAAGGCAAAACCCTATATAGCCACCCAAACACCTTTTTCAGATACAAGTGCAGGTTTCGGGACTCGGACGACGCCGCAGGTTGCAGATCCAGGAAAAGTAGGTCGAGACAACACTTCACACCAAATTGCAGAGCAAAAGACCAGGACAGGGGCATGGGGTGCCCTGTTCCTGCCAGGACAGGGGCGCTGGGCGCCCTGGTCCCTAGGACAGAGGCGCTGGGCGCCCTGGTCCTCTTGACAGACAGCATTTCTAATAGTTTTCCTGAGTGCAAAACAACAGTTTTAGGTGCAGTTTCTGAGACAGAATCAGGACAGTGGCGCCCGCGCCCCCATCCCAAACATTTTCAATCAAATTTTGACTCCGGGTATGCATCTGCATTCTTGTCTTGTCCTTGTGTTTGCAGCTTTCCATTGTTTAAGTTCAATTCTACAATCTTGTTATTAGTTCATACTTGCATTTTAGGGTTAGGAATTGAACTTGCATAATCTTACCTTTCAATTACAACAAAGGAATAGAAATCCTAATAGGTAGCCCATGGCTCTCTCTTTCACAAAAAGAAGTAGCCAATTGTGTGATACCTCTAGGCTCTTTCATATTCCGTATTGTGTGTCAAAAGGTAGGATTAGGGCATGATAACCTGGTCTCGCTTTTTCCCCCACACATTTTGGTGAACCTGACATGAAACTATCATTGCTTCCTCTTGCATTGCATTTGTTAGATCTAGATCTAGATTTAGTGTGTTTTCATTTCATTTTCATTAAAAAGAAAAAAGAAAAAAAAAAAAAAGAGTGTGTTTCTTTGCATTGTGTGTTTAAATTTCATGCAACTTTTATTTCAAAATGTCAGACTTTTATTTGCAAAATGTTCATGCTTATGATGATTATTATGAGTATAGCCAAGATGAATTAGATGAAGCTTTAGATGAGTTTTTGAACCCTAAAGATGCCAAACCTTCATTTTACCAAAAATTCATAAACCTTGTTACTATGTCATTTAGGTGTGATGAGAAAGATAAGTCGAATGGTTCCTCTCAAGGGCACTTTCCTATCAACTCTTCCACTAAATCTAGTAACATGGTTATTTTCAACAATCCCCTCTATGAAGAGATATCTCCTTTTGAACCAAAAGATAAACCTTTTGATAGCTATGATCATACTTTGTTGGATGATGCTCTTGATGACTTTGTGGCTTTATCAAAATCTTTAAACAAGAACAAAACTTCTAAATTGGTTAACATGATAAACTTGAATGAGCATAAAAAGCATCTCTTTGAAGTCCAAGGTGCTTATCCTTCTCCCACCTTTCAAGTTCCTAAATCACCTCTCCTTACTATCCAAGGAGGGTATGATCATGATTCCTTTCGTACTCTGAATAAACCAATCATCACTATGCAAGGAAGAAAACCTATAAGTCCTTATAGTTATGCCAAGCAAATAACTAGAGAGAGTTATCATGCGGTTGCCCATACTTATCATACCAGAAATAATAGGCAACCCAGTCCTCCTCTGGTTACTCCAGTTTCTCTTCTGAATCCTCAACCAATTCTTCCGCAAGGTCCACGTATTTCACAGGTTCTTAGTAAGGAATATGATCTCATAGAACAACTTAAAGTTACCCCTGCTAAGATATCCCTTTGGGATTTGATTCAAACTTCTTCCGCTCATCATGGAATGTTACAAGATGCCTTGAAAGATTTGAATGATCCTCCACCGAATACATCTAGTAATATAGCATCTTTGGTTAACTCTGTGATGAATCCTAAAGCTCAAATTGTGTTTACCCAAGATGAGTTGCCTACTAGTGAAATTCAACATCAATATGATCCCTTGATGATTGTGGTTATCATGAGAGCTATAAGACGAACACTAGTAGATAATGGCTCTGGTCTTAATGTGTGTAGCATTAATCTTTTGCATAAGATGAATGTGGATACATCGCTAATTGAGCCAGACTCTCGTCCTATTCGAGGCTTTGATAATGTGGCTAAAACTTCGTTAGGTACTATCACCTTACCCATCATAGTGGGACCTGTTACTTTGCCTACTCCTATCCATGTTATGTTAGGAAATCTAACATACAACTTGTTATTAGGGAGACCTTGGATTCACAGTATGCAAGCTGTCCCCTCTACATTGCACAGATAAGTTAAATTTATCTATAACAATAAGACATATACCTTGATAGGTGATATTAATTTCCAAGCTTGTTTACAAACATCTACTTCCAAAGGGGGTTCTTCTAAGCCATCCTCGTCTAGTGATGATTCTTTAAACAAGATACCTATCGATGAATCCTCGCTCTCTGATGTTCAAAATTATTTGGATGAGTCTGGAGCTCCTGAAGAAGACTCTTCTCGACTTGAAACAACACATAAGAAGGATTTTGATCCTGAGAAGGTTCTCGCAGACGACGATTGGGGATCCCTTGATTTTAATCCCACCTTTGTAGGTGAATATAAGGTTCCTTCTAGAGAGCTTAAAGTTGAAAAGAAGGAAGAAGCTAAAAATAAATCAACATTACCTAAGCCTATGAGCAATAATTTTGTGGCCGCTTCTCAAACTTCTTCTCCTCACACTTCCAATTCTGAAGAGTTTGATTCTTTGTCTTATGAAAAACCGCCTTCTCTTTCTGAAATGGCTGATCGTTATGGTCATGGTTTTCACATTTTTGCTAAGCATGGGTATCATGGAAATGGTTGTGGCACTCATGAACAAGGGATAAAGGTTCCTCTAGAGAATAATCCTCACAATTATGCCTTTGGACTTGGCTATAATCCCTGCAAGCGCACTAAAGCTTCTAAGAGACCATGTATTAGTGTTAATGCTATTTCTACATCTCTATCAATGCAACACCCCAAGTACATTGATGAGGATCCTTCGTGTGCCTGTGCTTTGGATGTTTTTCCTACCCATGATGCTTTAGCTGAGTTTTTAGGAGCATATGATACTCTTCCTCATTATCATCACAATAGGGGACTCCCTTATTGTTTGAACACTGAAGCCTATTTTGGAAAAGAGATTGATAATGATGAGATTGTGAAAGAATTCCCTCAGTTAAAGGATACTCCTCAACAAAGTAATCTTCTCATAAGTGACACCACTGATGTTAAGATGGATCCTTGCAATGAAGAAAAAGTTATTAAAATTGGAAAATGTTTGGATGAAGAGGAACAAAAACAATATGAAGATTTATTGCATGAATTCCCCGAGATCTTTGCTTGGACATACTCTGACATGCCTGGTATAGATCCTAAGATTGTTACTCATAACATTGTCTTAGTTCCTGATGCTAAGCCCGTGAAACAAAAGATTCAAAAAATGAATCCTAAGGTGGCTCTGCTTGTTAAGGCTGAGATTGAAAAGTTATTGGAGGCTGGATTTATCCGCCCTATTGATTATTCCCCGTGGATTTCAAATATTGTCGTTGTGGCTAAACCAGATAATAAAATAAGAATGTGCACTGATTTTCGAGATTTAAATAAGGCTTCTTTAAAAGATGATTTCCCTCTTCCAAACATTGACATGATAGTTGATTCTATGGCAGGACATGCCTTGTTATTCTTCATGGATGGTTTTTCAGGATACAATCAAATTTACATTAACCCTCAAGATCAATTCAAAACTGCTTTCACCACTCCTTGGGGTATGTTTTGTTGGATAATGATGCCTTTTGGACTTAAAAATGCCGGTGCAACTTATCAACGAGCGATGACTCTTATCTTTCATGATTATATGCATAAGATTTTAGAGGATTATGTTGATGATATTTTGGCCAAATCCATTCTTCGCATAGATCATATTAAAATCCTTCATCAAATCTTTGAAAGGATTCGTAAATATCACATGCGCTTGAATCCCCGAAAATGTGTTCTTGGTGTGGATAGTGGAAAACTATTAGGATTCATAGTTTCGCATCGTGGGATTGAGGTGGACACTAAGAAAATAGATGCTATTGTTAACATGCCACCTCCTAGAAATGTGTCTCAACTTAAAAGCTTACAAGGAAAGATTCAAGCTATTCATAGGTTTGTATCTCAACTTGCGGATCGTACTTTTCCTTTTACTCAACTTCTCAAAAAGAATATCACTTTTCAATGGAATGAAGATTGTCAGCAAGCATTTGAAGATTTAAAAGTGTATCTGGCTAATAATCCTATCCTTCGACCGGTCGAACCTTCTAAACCCTTCCTGCTTTATACAGCTGCTTCCTCTCATGCTCATGCAGCATTATTGGCACAACATGATAAAGATGGTAAGGAGTGTCCGATTTATTATATAAGTCATACCTTACTCGATTATGAGACCCGATATTCTGCGATAGAAAGATAATGCTTGGCCTTGGTGTTTGCGACTCTGAAATTGAGACATTATCTCTTAAATTCAGAAGTCCACGTCATGGTAAAGTTTGATCCATTGAAGCATTTTTTGTCTAAAACTGATTTATCAAGACGCCTAGCTAAGTGGGTTATGATGTTAACTGAATTTGACCTTAAATTTGTTTCACAAAGAGCAATTAAAGGGCAAGCGTGGACCAATCACCTAGTTGAGGCCCCTTCACCTTTCTCCTTCCCTAACCTTGAGTCTTTTCCTGACGACTTCATTCTTTGTACAGAGAAAGATGAAACTTGGGAGTTATACTTTGATGGCTCTAAGTGTCGTACAGGATCGGGGGCAGGGGTTGTTTTGATTTCTCCTACAAAGAAGTCCATTCCCTTATCTTATCGTCTCAATTTCCTATGTACCAATAACATTGCTGAGTATGAGCCTCTTATAGCAGGAATAAAGGCAGCCTTAGCTCTGAATATAAAACACATACATATTTTTGGAGATTCTCAACTGATTATAAGACAAGTAACAGGACTATATCAAGCGAAACAAGACAAATTATCACAATATAAAGACCTTGCTATCTCTTTGTTACAAAAATTTGATTCTTACACCATGGAACCTATTCCTCGAAAAGATAATCGACATGCGGACGCAATGGCATGTGTGGCTTCTTTGGTATCTTTAGAGGACCCTATGGTTGATCTTAAATTTGTTATTCACAACCTTATTTCTCCAGCTATTGTAGATGATTCTAGCTTGGTGACATGTTGTGACTTTATAGACTCAGATGAATGGTATTTGCATATCGTAAGATATTTGACTGATGGTACCTTTCCTGATTCCGCTAATAGGAACACCAGGGCTAGAATTTGCAAGCTGTCCGCTAGATATATCATTCTTTCTAATGTTCTTTACCAAAGGGGTTATAACGGTCTTCTCCTTCGTTGTCTTAACAAATCAGAAATCCCTATTGCTCTTGAAGAGGCCCATTCAGGTGCCTATGGGGGGCATTTTGGAGGCAAATCCTTGGTTCAAAGATTGCTTCGTATGGGATATTATTGGCAAACTATGCAGCAGGATTCTTTTTCATTTGTTAAGAAATGTCATCAATGTCAACAACACAATAATTTGATTCATGCTCCTGCCCAAGAACTTCGTTCTCATGTAGCTTCTTGGCCTTTCTCTGCATGGGGGTTGGATCTTATCGGTAAAATCTCCCCTCCTTCATCTCAAGGACATACTTTCATTATAACCGCAATAGATTACTTTACAAAGTGGGTAGAAGTCGTTCCCCTTCGCTCTACTACTGTTGAAGTGATTTGTCGATTCCTTCTAGAAAACATTATTTCTTGATTTGGGATACCTTCCACTATAATCTCTAATAATGGGACATCATTTAAGAACAAGGACGTGAAGAAATTCCTCGAGAAGTATCATATCAAACATCGATTTTCTACACCATACTATCCTCAATCAAATGGTCAAGCCGAATCATCCAATAAGATAATTGAACAAATTCTTCGTAAAACCATGAATAAGAATGGTAAGGAATGGAGTACTCAGCTAATTTATGCTCTTTGGACCTACTGAACGAGCGTACGAATTGCTACCGGAACTACACCTTATAATCTTGTTTATGGTGCTAATGCTATTATGCCTTTAGAATTAGAGATTCCATCACTTAGAGTTTCTCTCAAAGGTATAGTAGATGATGACGCTTATAGAGAACAAAGACTTCAACAACTTGAGATGCTTGATGAACAGCGTATAAATGCCCTTGAGCATATTCAAGCGTATCACAAAACTTTACAACGAAGTTACAATGATAAGGTTATTCAACGTTCCTTCTCAGTGGGTGACTTAGTGCTCTATGAGAATCAGTGCAATGTGAATGCCTTACCTGAAGAAAAGGGAAAATTTAGTCCTAATTAGCTTGGACCGTATATTGTTATTGAAGATTATGGATCAGGTGCTTACAAAATAGTGGGTGTAGATGGTACGTCTCTTAAAGACCCTATAAACGCTATGCACTTGCGTAGATACTATGCTTAATTCCTCATTCCTTATCATTCATCTATTTCCTTTCTCACTTCTTCAAAATTGGATGATATGTTAGCATATCTTTGTTAGAGAAAATGGAATTAAATGATGTTTTATTTAATCTATATTGCTTCGTTCCTAACAAGCGTGTTTCTTTACTTTATGGTTTGTCTTGAATTCATTTTATGTAAATTGCAAAAGATTTACATTTTTCATTATGTTGGCATATTATACAATATCTTTATGTGTTAAGTTGAATCGTGTCATGTTGTGTTTAAATTCAAATTAAATCACATTAGTTATATAATTCTTAGGCTTAACACATATTTTTCTTCCCTATCATCAATGTAGTACTTGATTAAATATTTTAATTAAGTCACACATGTATCAATTTAATCATGGAGCATTGAGAAATCAATCACATGGAAATTAAATTCGGAACATACATGTACATCTACCAAATGTATTAACTTTAATCAAAATACCCATTGTTTTTAGACATTAAAGATAACATGTTTGAGACAAAGAAGCATGTATATATATATATATGTGTGGATCAATATACAAAGGTAGGTCACTACACATCCAAAATGTGACCTACCCTACATCATAAGATCATCTCCTATCCCTAGGGCTGGTGGCTGGAGAGTGACGACTAGATGCTCCCTCCTGATCCAGCCATGTGGGTGGACCCATAGGGGTATACCGTGATATAGATCATGAATGGCTCCGAGAGGAACTCCTATGATCCCTATCCATAAGGATCACGCGATACGAGGTAGCCTTGGCCTGAGCTGCTACTAGATCACGCTGTGCCCACTGAAGGTCCTCTAATAGAGCTCTCTCTCTCTCCCTCCATATCTCTACCTGTACTCGAAATGGGGAAAACAAATCATCATGCCGACCCGCATTCCCTTGAGGTCTATAAGCAACCTGTGAGGAACTAGGGATCTGCGCCATCGTGGAGATATCTGTCACTGCTTGCTGGATCAGAGAACGCCACTCCTGCACATTAGCTATAGCAGTAGAATAGAACTTGTATTAGTACCATTGTATATCATCAAAGCATCAATCAATCAATTTAAACCTACTATACCTGGATCTCCCTCATGCCAGTAGGGATTGTGATATGGTAGCATCTGTGACTGGGAACTACTAGGCTCCCCACACTCAAATAATCTATGCACGATGGGTGTAGGCTATCCTATACTAGAAACAGGTCTCCATATCGCCTCATGTTCCCCCTTTTGGGGAATAAGAGGAGGATCCAGGGCTATGGTATCATCTCCTGAATGGTGGGGAGCAGCATCTGACCCCTCCTCATCATCTCTATCCTCATCCTCATCCGCATCCTCACCTGCATCCTCATTCTCCTCATCTATATCTGTGTCATCATCCTCCTCCTCCTCAACACTAGGCTGATCCCCTGTGGGTGGATCAGGATCTCCTACCTCCTCATGACCCTCTCCCTCCTCTGACCTGGATCCCTAATCCTCATCTTGGTCTCCATGTCTCCATGGGCCTGGATGGCCTATCGGGTGATCTGGTGGAAAGATAGGCCCTGGGTATGATCTCATAAACCATGAGAGATACCTGCGCTATACCCTAGGATCTGCAGCATAATCGGTGACCACATCCTGGTCAGACCCCTCTATATCTGTGATCTTGATATCATCTATCATAGGTCTCACTACTGCTCTGGGTCTGGGAAGGACTCGTGAGTGTCGAGTGTAGATGGGCACATCGGCTGGAACACACTACTCTAGCCCAAACTGCCTCCATACTCGGTCAAAGTAGAATGGGACTATGATGTGTGGATATCGCCCTCTCAGTAGGCGGTTCCTCTGTAAGCATGCTAACTATCTCTCCATCCCATCCCATCTGTGCATCCACAGATATGGTCTCCACATAGTCACCTCAGTGGTCAATCTGTCAAATGTCACTCTCCAATACAATAGATCTCCAAATCTCCACTCACTGGTAAGTGGATAAGAAAATACCCTAGGTCGCTCGCTAGCCGCACTCATCGGATAGCCAACAGGCCTGGTGCATGTAAAGTGCTCAAATATCCACACCTGCAGAAGTGTGCATGTCATCAAGCTGCAACCCTGTCTAAAAACATACTCCTTGAGGTCATGATAGAGATGTGCAAGCATACTCCGACCCCAGGCATATACTCTCCTGTGTCTCTCCATAGCCCTGATGCACCATGTGAGACCCCCATGCATGTGCATACCTCACCCATTAGGGCAGATGGCTAGTGCAATGATGGCGATCATAAGATGTCTCAGGAGGGGCACTTCTCCTGTAGGATGTAAGAGCCAACTGACCATGATACGACCTCTCGTCTCACTTAGCATGACTCTCCCTATGCAATATACCTGCTCCCTTTGATGATCCTCTACTGACCAATCGATCGCATATGTCACAGTAACTCTTCTGATCGGTAGGCGAAGAATGCGGTACACATCCTCAAGTGTCACTATCATCTCCCCTACTGGAAGCTGGAACGTGCATGTGTCAGGATCCCATCACTCCATGAGTGCCATCAGCATCACGGGATGAAATCTAATGGCCGGCATAAGAATCATAGACCATAAACCCATGATCAATAATGTGTCTCTCTCTGCCTGAGTCAGCCGGGGAATCTGATCTCGCAAACTGCGAAGAAACTGCCCCGCCGTATGCTCTCTCATGTATGGGAGACCCTGCAACACAAAAACATAACTATAATCAGTACTCAATCATCAAAATCATTCATGCAAACTGTCGAACATTGTATGCTAACCCTAATATCTCTCGCCAAGTCCTAATTGGGACCATGGCGCCCTGTCAGGGACCATGGTGCCCTGTCAGGGACCATGGCACCCTGAGGGGACCATGGCGCCCCACAGGGACCATGGCATCCTGTGTGGGACCCACAGTCAGATTCCAGGGCCCGCAAATGATCACAAAAAGTCAAATGCAGAAAATCAAAAGTCAACATTCAGTCAACTCACCTCGTCCAGTGGCTCGTCATCGATCACGGCCTGTCGCAGGATCTCAATCCTCGTGGGATGCTCCGATCATCATGAAGGCATGATGATGGCTATGTGGGCTCCGCTGCAATAAACAATATTCAGAAATCAACAAAGTGACAAATGCAAATGTCACTTTCAAGGTATATACTTTCATTCCTTTACCTTTACTTTCAAAACCCTAATTTTCCTCTATCACTCATTTCATCATAACTTGACTTTGGGAGATGTGATTTTCAAACCGTTTGTTGCGTAGGAATCATATTTTCATTCCCCTACTCTCAGGATGTTCCAAAAAGTGCTCTGATGAATCCTTTTTAGTGAACATCCCTCATCAATACTCTCTTACATAATTTGTCGTAAGTAAACATGCTACCCTATTTCACCTCCCTAATAAGCAAGTCGAAACAGGGGGGGCATATAGCTACTCACAAATTTCATCACTTTCCTTAGTAAGAATTAGGTGATTTTGTGATCTAACGTGTGTTTTGTAGGGTGCGGTTCCTAACTGTGTACTGCAGATACCGCTGGGGGCTTCGTTCGACGAACTTATGGATATATCCTTTTTCAAATGATGTTTACTTTCTGTACTTTAGCTTGCATATGCACGTAGTACTCATATGACCACTAAAATGGGGGCTAAATGTAGTGTCATAAATTGTACGCACTTGCTAGGGTGATACAATTTCACACCTAGTTTAGCACCCGCCTTGGTGCATTTTGCATTTTGCATTGCATTTCTCCTTTAGCACTTAATTAATCAAATTAATTAGGTCTAAGGTCTTATTTCATCATCCTTCACATCATAAAGTCGGGCCCTTTCATTAAAATGTGCCCCTTTTCATGTTATTCCTCCAATATATCATTCAATCAAAAACCCTAATTAGGCCTTCTTTTGAACTTGGGGGCTTGATTTCGGGGGTCAAAACATCTCAAAATCACCTATAACTTTGGGATTCTCTCTAAAATCATTATATCTGACGGCCCTGAAAATTTGGTGAAAAGTTGCTGGGACCATGGCACCCGGAGTGCACACGGTCCCGGACATTTTTCCCAAAATTTTAGGAGCACGATCCAATCATAAAATAAAGCTTAATCCCAAGAAATTGGCAGGAGATTCAATGTCTTGGTCGGCCAAAAGACGAAATTATGACCTAGGGTTTCATACATAAGAGCTCTCTTTCTTCATTGGAAAGGATCCGAATTTTGGTCTTGAGGAACCTGATATGCAGCAAAAGAGCAGATCTTTGAAGACTTCAACAACATTCAACATCCCTCTATCAAGAATTTATCAATTCCATTCATCCATTTAGGGCTTGGAAGACATTGAAGAACAATAGGAGATTACCAACTGAAGATTGGCTTGTACCCCTCCCTTGGGGGTTGGGTATGATTTCATGTCTTTGCATAAGCTTCAACATATCATTTATTCATGCTTTAGATCACTTTGCATCTTTATTTAGAGCATTTACATTATCAAGCAATTAGGGTTTACTTTCTAGGTTGCTCTAGTTTGCTTACTTTCATTTTAGATCTTGCACACACACAAGGTCTGCACACACATTACTTTTACAATACAACTTGGCTATTCGTGGAGGTGGAAATCACCGAAGCGGGGTTTTGACTAAGGCAAAACCCTATATAGCCACCCAAACACCTTTTTCAGATACAAGTGCAGGTTTCGGGACTCGGATGACGCCGCAGGTTGCAGATCCGGGAAAAGCAGGTCGAGACAACACTTCACACCAAATTGCAGAGCAAAAGACTAGGACAGGGGCATGGGGTGCCTTGGTCCTGCCAGGACAGGGGCACTAGGCGCCCTAGTCCCTAGGACAGAGGTGCTGGGCGCCCTGGTCCTCCTGACAGACAACATTTCTGACAGTTTTCCAGAGTGCAAAACAGCAGTTTTAGGTGCAGTTTCTAGGACAGAATCAGGACAGTGGCGCCCGCGCCCCCATCCCGAACATTTTCAATCAAATTTTGACTCCAGGTACGCATCTGCATTCTTGTCTTGTCCTTGTGTTTGCAGCTTTCCATTGTTTAAGTTCAATTCTGCAATCTTGTTATTAGTTCATACTTGCATTTTAGGGTTAGGAATTGAACTTGCATAATCTTACCTTTCAATTACAACAAAGGAATAGAAATCCTAATAGGTAGCCCATGGCTCTCTCTTTCACAAAAAGAAGTAGCCAATTGTGTGATACCTCTAGGCTCTTTCGTATTCCGTAATGTGTGTCAAAAGGTAGGATTAGGGCATGATAACCTAGTCTCGCTTTTTCCCCCACACAAAACTTATCCTCATTCAATGATCACATGTGTCTCCATATTTACTGCTCATCATTAGATCTTAAACCAACAAACTTGATTGGTTAGGGTTTAACAAAAAAACAACTGGTAGGGTTTACCGGTTACATTGCATAGAAAAGGATTTAACCTTATACATCGGTTTACCGATTCAACTCACAAACTAACATACCGGTTTACAACATCTTCCTCAAATCTCTTCCTGTCGGTTATAAGCCAATACCAATAATAACAACAATATCAACAATATCATAAATACCATCACTAGTTCAATTGACATCAATGACAACATAACATATCATTAATGCAATCTTTATGCAAATGCAGCACTCTCCCCCTTTGGCATTGATGATAATACAAATATCAATGCCTCTTATTGCTCTTGTGATTGGTGAATAGGAATCCTGGTTTACATTACCAAGTATTCACCATGCTCTGTGTGTCATAGGCTTGTCACTGTTTTCCCTTTGCCAGTTACATAATGCTTCTTCTCAATCACATAATTCTTCTCCCCCTTTGACAAAAAAGCCAAATTGAAAGTAAAACATGTAATGTCAAATTTTCACTGTGCATCAACAACATACTACAACTTGATGCTCCCCCTGCGGAATAAATCCACTTTTTCATCAATCCATGTAAAATTTTACAAGCAATTTAGGGACTGATGCAATCAACATCATGCTCAACTAACTTCATGAAGAGGGACAACCCCCAACTGACTTCTAAGATACTCAAAACTAGTCTTAGGAAAAGGTTTGGTAAAGATATCTGCAAGTTGCTTCTGGGTAGAAACATGCTCTAAGATAACATCTTTGCTTTGAACTTTTTCCCTCAAAAAGTGATACTTCAATTCAATGTGCTTGGTGTGAGTTTGCAAAATAGGATTCTTAGAAATATTAATGGCACTTGTATTATCACATAAAATCTTTATAGGTTCTGAGATCTTCATCTTAAAACCTTCCAAAATGTGCCTCATCCAAATAGCTTGAGTGCAATTCATATACGCTGCAACATACTTAGCTTCAATAGTAGATTGTGAAGTACAACTCTACTTCTTACTACTCCATGAAAGTAGCCTTCCTCCTAGAAAGAATGCTCCACCGGTAGTACTTTTCCGGTCATCAAAATTTCCTGCCTAATCAACATCAACATATGCCTTCAAATCAAAGTTTCCTTCATATGGATACCATAATCCATAGTCAATTGTACGTTTAAGATATCTAAAAATTCTCTTTGTTTCTATCAGGTGTGCTTCCTTTGGATTCTTCTGAAATCTTGCAGCTATACCAACCACATGGGCAATATCTGGTCTACTATGAACAACATAGTGTAATTTGCCAATCATTGACTTGTATTCCTTTTCATCAACAGACTTAGATGCATCCTCCTTGGACAACTTACAACTTGTAACCATTGGTGTTCCAACTGGTTTACAGTCACTCATGCCAAAAGTCTTCAAAACCTCTTTCACATCCTTAGATTGAGTAATGAAAATACCATTCTTCATTTGTTGTATCTGGAAGCCTATGAAATTTTTTATTTCCCCTACTAAATACATTTCAAATTCATTTTCCATTTCATCTACAAAATTGTTGCTCATGACATCATTACCTCCAAAATAATACCATCAACAAATACTTCACTGACTAGTATTTCATCTCCTTCAGACTTGAGATAAATATTACTATCATCACTAGTTCTTGCAAAGCCTATATTCATCAGATGTGTATGAAGTCATTCATACCATGCTCTGGGTGCCTTCTTCAATCCATACAAAGCTTTATGCAATCTGCATACCATGTATTTCTCATCTATCAATGCATAACCATCAGGTTGCTCTATGTATACCTCTTCTTCCAATATCCCATTAAAAAATGCAGACTTAACATTCATCTAGTATACCTTGAACTTCTTATGGGCTGCAAATGTAAGTAAAGTTCTAACATTTCTAGTCTTGCTACTAGTGCAAAAGTTTCGCCATAATCTTCTCCTTCTTCTTGAGCATAACCCTTGCAAACTAATTATGCCTTATTGCAAGCTACAACACCATCTTCATTTAACTTTTTCTAAATACCCATTTAGTACCTATAACATTCTTGTTTACTGGTTGGGGTACCAGGGTCCAAGTGTTGTTCTTCTCAATTTGATCCATTTCCTCCTCCATAGCTTTAACCCAATGATCATCACCAAATTCCTACTTAGCACTTCTTGGTTTAAAGGTGGAGATCATGAAAGCGTTCTCTCTAAATCTTCTTCTAGTTAGTACTCCAGCATCCTTATCCCCAATAGTTTTCTTGGGACTGTGGTTCAGTCTCACATACCTAGGAATAACATGATCATTCTCTTTAGGTTCAAATTCTTCATTATCATCTTCTTCTGAATTTATTTGTTCCAGTTGAACAAGTACATCAGGATTTGCTTTACCAGTTTCTGATTTAACAGTTTCAGGTTTCAAAAGCAAAATGCAAGGATCTTCATCCTTTTTCTCTAAATTGTTTCCATCTAAGACTTCAGGACATTCATCTACATGAACATCAACACTCTCAACAATTCTTTGTGTCCAGTTGTTGAAGCATTTATAGGCCTTACTCTTGGTGGAATAGCCAAGAAATATGCCTTCATCACTCTTAGCTTCAAACATGCTAATGTAATCACCTCTTTTAATAAAACATTTGCTACCAAATATCTTGAAATAACTAAGATCGGGTGATCTCCCATACCAATATTCATAAGGGGTCTTGTCCTTACCTCTTTTTATCAGATTTTAGTTCATTGTGTAGACAATTGTACTTACAACTTCTTTCCAAAATATTTTCACTACATTTCCTTGTATCAACATTGTCCTAGCAGTGTCAACCACTGATCGGTTGTTCCTCTCTGCTATACCATTCTATTGTGGTGTCCTTGGTGTAAAAAGTTGCCACTTGATACCATTCTCATCACAGTACTTAGTGAACTCCTCAGAAGTAAATTCACCACCTTTATCCATTCTCAAACATTTTATCTTTTTGCCACTCTCTTTCTCAGCTAAGGCCCAAAATGCCTTGAACTTACCAAAAGCTTCATTCTTATCCTTCAAGAATGTGACCCACATCATCCTTGAACAATCATCAATGAAGATCATGAAATATCTATCACCTTGAATGCTTCTTGTTCTTATTGGTCCACATCGATCTGTATGAACCAAATCTAACAAGTGCTTTGCGGAGAAGGACTTGCTCTTGAAAGTTGAAGAAGTCATCTTTCCTAACTCACATTCTATACAAAAAAGCATTAATCGTTTGTCTAGCTGAGGCAGACCTCTTACTGTCTTGGACTTGCTCACTTTAACAATATTATCAAAGTTTATATGAAATAATCTCCTATGCCAAAGCCATCTATCATCTACCGTTGCAATCAAATTGTTACTTGTTGAACATAGAATACCACTGAGAGGGGGATGAATTAGTTATTCCTATGTTTTTCCTCTTTTGATCTAACTTGAGAATATCAGTTATTTACTTAACCACTTAAACAGTCAAACTAGTAATACAAGAAAGAAATCCAAAGAGACCATTCACACACAAGTAACTCACAACACCAGATTTATGAGGAAAACCCAATATGGGAAAAACCTCGATGAGAAAAGCTACTGGAGACTATTGCTCCATTCCAGCCTCACAAGTAAAACATAGACTTACAAAGATTTTTGGGCACTAACCCAAGGAACACCAACCTCTACACTTTTAGGGCACCAAACCAAGGAGCACCAAGCTTCAACTTGGTGATGTATATTGAAATACTATGTGAATACAATTAAGGCTTCTTGTTGCAAATGAATTCTACAACTCTTGAATCAAATAACTCTCTACCAGTTGACAGTCTTCTCTTCTCCACTGAAACTCACACTGCCAGTTGTGATATTGTTGTCTCTGTTTCTTGACCTCTATTATCTTTCTCTCCCTCTCACACACTATGTCACACTAGGATGCTGCCTGCTATGCCACACCTTACCGGTTGGGCTCAACTGCAAGACTATGGTGTTACCGATAGAATCCTCTCACCGGTTTGCTTGCTCACTCACACTACAACTTTCTCAGAACTCCTTCTAAAGTTTTCTCCCTTCTCCCTCTCACTTCTCTTCTCTTCTCTTCTCAATCTTCATAGCATCAACAACAAATTTTTTGTCTAGAGCTCTCATTTCTTATATAGTGAATTCCCGCTAGAATGCAATTCAAAAACTTGAGCGGTAAGGGTTTACTCTTTCCAACACAATCTTCATGAGATCCAATCCCACCTATCTTGGATCAATCACCTGTCCTAGAAGGATGCACCTGCACATAGTTTCCATTATCCAATGCACATTTTCTAGAAATGGGAATCTCAAATAAGATCTTCTATCACAAAATCAATCGACACATAAGGTGCTTTAGAAGTTTTCTTTTTGAGGACTTCCTAAATTGAATTTCCCTTGCATAGATTCAGGTGCCAACTACTCTCTGATCTTCCTCTGTCATTCCTTCTTCCTCGAGTCACAATCAGTCAGATACAATCCCATGATTTGTGGCTCCTCCATTAATGGCGATTATCTATTTCATCAACCCTATCGATGAGGCTTCACCAACCACAACATGTTTTCCACCTCTGCTTCACATGGTGTCACAATGATCAATACATGGCCCACCAACACACAGTCAATCTGGCAAACACATACAAGTATATCCCTTTGTCGATAGAGTTTTCTTCTTCTGTTAATCGGTAGAGCATCCTGTATCAGTTACACATCTTCACCTCTGGTGGTGTGAGACAACTTTAACATTCTGCCTCTTCATCATAAATAAGCAACCATCCTTTAGATCGATTTCTTTATCCTTCAAATTGGTTTCTTTACCAGTAGACCTTCATTCTTTATGCTCACCTTATGTGGATCTCCATCATGTAGGTTGACATCAATGACAACTTAGTGCCAAAATGCCAACAATCTCCCCCTTTGGCATTGATGTCAACTTCTCACAATTCACTTCATACCAAGACATTTCTCCCCCTTTGACACAATGACAAAGGGTACTTGTGCACTCCCCTTTGATCCATACCAAGCTCCCCCTTTGACCACTATCAGCTCCCCCTAAGTCACATAATGCCTTCCTAGGTAGATGACACAACTCCCAACTTGTGTTAGAGGTACTCAAAAGTGCTTACCAGTAATGGTTTGGTGAAAATGTATGCTACTTGTTCACTAGTGGGGACATAATCCATCCTTACCTCTTGTCCTTCAGCCTTCTCTCAGAGAAAGTGATATTTGATAGCAATGTGTTTTGTTCTAGAATGCATAACCAGATTCTTTGCTATGTTGATTGCACTTAAATTGTTACACCAGATGAGAATAGGTTCAATGATGTCCACCTATATATCTTTGAGAGTCTTCTTCATCCAAAGCACCTAAGAGGAGCATGTAGTAGCAACAATGTACTCAGCTTCAGAAGTAGATAAGGAGACCGAGTCATGCTTCTTGCTATGCCAAGAGACCAACCAATTACCTAGAAACAATGCACCACCACTTGTGCTCTTTCTATCATCAATGCATCCTACCTAATCAACATCAATGTATGCTTCCAAGATAAAATCTCCCTATTTAGGATACCACAAGCCATATTTGAGCATTCCTTGTAGGTACCTAAAAATTCTACTAACAACATTCATGTGTGACTACTTTGGTGCAGCTTGGAATTTGGCTACCATGCATACTGCCTGAACTATATCTAGTCTTGAAGCAGTTAGATACAATAGATTGCCTATCATGGATCTGTACAAAGTTTGATCCACCACCGGTGATTCATCATTCTTGCTCAATTTGTTGTCGATCACCATGGGGGTACTTACCAGTTTGCAATATTCCAGTTAAAATTTCTTCAACATCTCCTTTGCATACTTGACTTGTGAGATAAATATTCCTTTATCTTTCTATAATATCTGCAAGCCAAGGAAGTAAGTCAATTCACCAAGCATTGACATCTCAAATTCTGACTGCATCTAATCAGCAAACTCTTTGCAGAGAGTATCCTTGTTGCCTCCAAAGATGATGTCATCTACATACACAACCATAATAATCATGTGATTCCCATCTTTCCTTATGTACAAATTGTTGTCAGTACTTCCCTTTTTGAATCTCCTCCTTCAAATATTGATCTAATCTTGAGTACCATGCTCTGGGAGCTTGCTTTAAACCATAGAGAGCCTTCTTTAACCAACACAAAAATGCCTCATCATCATGTAGTAGAAATCCTTCTGGTTGCTCCATGTATACTTCTTCTTCTAAATTTCCATTTAGAAAAGTAGATTTTACATCCATTTGGTATACGTTATAGCCCTTGTCGGTAGAGTAGGCTAGAAACATCCTAATTTCTTCTAATCTAGTCACTGGTGCAAATGTTTCTTCAAAGTCAATTCCCTCTACTTGAGAGTATCCTTTGCACACTAGTCTAGCTTTATGCCTTACAATCTTACCTTCTTCATTAATCTTGTTCCAGTAGACCCACTTTGTGCCAATGTTGTTCTTGTCTTCTAGTCTAGGGACTAATTCCCAAGTCTTGTTCTTCTCAATCTAGTGCAGTTCTTCTTCCATGGCATCCATCCATTCTTGTCTCTTGCTAGCCTCATTGAACATTTTGGGTTCAAATTTAGTCATGAGGCATAGGTTGACTTGTTCATCATTTTGGGAAAATCTTCTTCTAGTCTGCACACCATCACTTTTATTTCCCAAAATTTGCTCTTCCGGGTGATTCAGTTGTACATACAAGTTGGGGACCTTCTTGGATGCTACCTCTAGTTTAGTATGTCTCTGAACTTCACAATATTCATCACTGGAGACATCATACTGATTAACCTGTGGTTGACATCCTCAATGCATATCTTCATCAACTTTTATATGCACACTCTCAATGACCCTTCTTAGGCTCTTATTGTAGCATTTGTAGGCTTTGTTGTTAGATGAGTAACCAAGAAAGATTCCTTCATCATTCCCAGAGTCAAAACTTCCTAAATCATCCACATCTTTCTTGATGAAGCACTTGCTTCCAAATACTTTGAAGTATTTGACAGACAGCTTCTGGTCATACCATAACTCATAAGGTGTCATTTTGTTGTTTGTTCTTAATTGAAACTGGTTCAAAGTATATGCAGCAATGTGAACAACTTCTTTCCAATATGTATTTGGCAAACTGGCCTCATTTAACATGGTTCTGGCCATCTCCTTGACTGTCTTGTTCTTCCTTTCTACCACACCATTTTGTTGTGGTGTTCTAGGAGCAGAGTATTGCCTTCTAATTCCATGTTTTTCACAATAATCTTCAAATTCATTTGATGTGAACTCTCCACCCCTGTTTGATCTTAGACATTTTAATCTGTACCCACTTTCCTTTTCTACCATTTTTTGAAAGATCTTGAATCTTTCAAATGCTTATGATTTATCTTGCAGAAAGGTGACCCATGTCATCCTTGAGTAGTCATCAATGAAGAGCATAAAGTATCTTTCACCAGCAAGTGCTCTTGTTCGAGTTGGACCACACAAATCTGTATGCACAATTTCAAATGGTCTTGAGGTGTTGTGCTCCTTTATCCTGAAACTCACTTTTGTTTGCTTACCTTTTACACATTCATTACAAAATGTGTTTATCGGTTTGATGATGGGTGGAGTATTCCTCACACACCCCTTTTTGCTTACTGCAACTAAGTTATCAAAATTGATGTGACCTAATATTCTGTGCCACAGCCAACTTTCATCTACTTGTCCTAACATACATTGGGACTCATAGCATTCCTTTAGATTATAAACATTTCCATCAGTCCTCTTTCCTTCTGCCACAACTTTAGTGGTAATGTCTTTCTTTATCTGGCAACCGATTGAGTCAAAGGTGAATTTTTAACCTTTGTCACCCATCTGACTCACACTCAGCAGATTATGCTTGAGGCCTTCCATATAATATACATCATGTGCCTTCAGTTTGCCATCAATGCTTAGAGTTCCTTTTCCTTTTATTTTGATGGAGGAGTTGTCTCCAAACCTTACTGATCCACCATTCCAGTGTTCAAGTTTGATGAATTTCTTTTTGTCACTAGTCATATGGTTTGAACAACCACTATCTACCACCCATATATTTTTCCTTTCAGCATGCAAGGCCATCTGTACTAAGAGACTTGATTTGGTTTGTTCCTTTTCTTTCTCAACCCAAACTGGTTTGATTTCCTTCTTCTTGTTTGCTGCTATATTGAGCTTAGGTTCAGTTACTGGCCCTTGATATGGATTTGCCTTCATTTGCTTGGTCTTTTTGTTTTTGCATAACTTCGCTATGTGTCCAAATTCTTGAGAGTTATAGCATTTTACATTTTCATTAAAGGGAACGTCCTTAAAATTATTGTAGGGTGCAAGTTTATTCTTCCTACAATCAAAACTCTTATGACCATATCCATTGCACTAATAGCAGACAACATTCATATCCTAGAGTGTATTAAATGGGTTTCTACTTTCATAATTCATAGAAGGCTTATTGTTTAATCTACATTCAGCTATTGTATGTCCAAATTTATTGCACCAGTAACAGTAACCATGAAAGTTTGAAACATATTGGTTAAGTTGTCTTGGTCCTAAATGGAATTTCCTCATGGAGGGTCATCTCTTCATGTTGCTAAATCTAGTGAATCCTTCACGATAAATTATGGCATTTCTCCTTGGATCTGCATTTTTGTGCAAGAAGTGTGGCCTCTAGTTCATTTCTGCATACCAATTTGAGTGATGATTTCCAACATCATCTGCATATGTCTTTTTGCCGGTATCCTTGCCTATAGTGAATGTCTTCTTTCCTTCACCTTCAATTGAAGAGGTGAACATTATTTCTTTGTCAGATTTATCTTTGTGGGTTGAACTTTGACCTTCTTCAAAACCTAAGCCATCGGTGTCTTTGGATTGCTTTTATTTTCTCAACATCTTATCTAAGGCCTCAGTGCTGCCTTCATACTTGCTCCTTATTTTTATTTCTTCGTTGGTTTCTTCAAGCTCCTTTCTTAGACTTATTATTTCAGCTTCCAACTCTTGATGCTCCTTTTCTTTCTTTGTCAGATCAAAGGTTGTAGCTTCACTAATCCTCTTAGTTTCTTTGAGTTGCAACTTCAAGTCAGATATGACTTGACCAGACTCTTCTAGAGATTGTTTCAAAAGATCTTGTTCATTACTACAACAAGCTTAACCCTCTTGAGTTCTCTTCTTGTTTTACTCAATTATTCAAGAGCACTTATAAGTTTGCTCTCCAAATCCACTTCAGCCTCAATGTCCTCTTCTTCCTCATCTTCATTAGCTGGTCTATCAAGTGCCATGAAGAGATTGAATTTTTTGCTTTTCTCATGGTCATCATCTTCTGATGCATTTTCATCATTTGTTGTGTCCTCCTCAAAGGTATATAAGCTTTTATGGTTCCAGTAGCCTCTTCTTCCCTGTCGATAGTCATTCCTTTCACTATCTTTGCAATCAGATCTTCTAAACTCTCTTGACTGATCTCCACTAGTTTCTTTGTGGGGATAGTTTGCAGCGAAGTGTCCTACCTTTCCACAGTTGAAGCACTTAAGTGGTATCTTTCCTTTGTACCAGTTAGATCCTCTTTTGAGCTTCTTGAAATTTTTTTCTACTTCTACATCAGAATCTTCACTAGATTATTTGTGAGTAACAACTTCTTTACCCTTTTTGGTGATGTTGAATGTTGCTTCTTTCCTTGAGGAAGTATCACTGGTTGTTCTCATCTCATAGGCTATCAGGGAGCCAAATAGCTCATCCATCGTAAAAGTCTTCAGATCCTTGGCTTCTTCAATGGTTGACACCTTAGTATCATATTTGGGAGTGAGAGATCTAAGTATCTTTTTGACAAGAATCCCATCTACAATCTCTTCTCCAAGTCCTCTAAAGGTATTCATAGTTTCATCAAATCTATGAAGATAGTCTACAATATTTTCATCATCTTTCATTTTGATGCTTTCAAGTTGACCCCTTAGTGTTTTCATCTTGGATTCTTTGACTTTTGCATCTCCCTCAAACAACCTCTACAATTTGTCCCATGTCTCCTTTGCTAAATACAGTGCATGACTTTGACAAATTCATTATCGGACAGTCCACTTAAGATAGCATGTTTTGCCTTTGCATTATTCTCATACTTTCTTTTTGCATCCAGATCAGAGGGAGGAGTATTAGGAATGACATACCCATTCTTGACTGACATCCACACATCAAAACCAAGAGATAAAATATAGGTCTCCATTCTTCTAGTCAAGAAGGCATAGTTGGATCCATCAAATATGGGAGCTTTTGAGGAATCAGACTCACTTCTTGCCATTGTGCTCAAAGTCCAGAATCTACCCAAGGTTTAAAGATAACTGAGAACCTATACTCTGATACCAATTTTTGAACACACAATACCATCGAGAGGGGGGTGAATCAATGGTTCCTAAGTTTTTCCTCTTCTGATCTAACTTGAGAATATCAATTATTTACTTAACCACTTAAACAGTCAAACCGGTAATACAAGAAAGAAAGCCAAAGAGACCATTCACACACAAGTAACTCACAACACCAGATTTACAAGGAAAACCCAATATGGGAAAAACCTCGATGAGAAAAGTTGATGGAGACTGTTGCTCGAGTCCCGCCTCATAGATAAAACATAGACTTACAAATATTTTTGGACACCAACCCAAGGATCACCAACCCCTACACTTTTAGGGAACCAACCCAAGGAGCACCAACCTTCAACTTGGTGATTTATATTGAAATACTATTTGAATACAATTAAGGCTTCTTGTTGTAAATTAATTCTACAACTCTTGAATCAAATAACTCTCTACCAGTTGACAGCCTTTTCTCCTCCACTGAAACTCACAATGCTAGTTGTGAGATTGCTATCTTTGTTTCTCGACCTCTTTTATCTTTCTCTCCCTCTCACACATAGTCTCTCAACACACTGTGTCACACTAGGATGTGTTGGCATATGCACACTCCAATGAGACATTGTATGTGATTGAAGGTTTTGTCATTGATGGAAACCTTGCAATCCTATGGCACCAACAAAGACATTATACCGGCATCAGCAGATCACACTCCACACCGGCACTCAGGACACCGGCATAGAGGCTGACAGGACTTTTGCTATATAATATTTTGTTTATTATTGTAAGTCAACTTGGAAAATTATAAAATGACTCTTATATATAAAAGAGATCATTGTAGACATTTTGTAAGGAATGAGTAGAAGCATTAAGGAAAATATTAGGTAGACCTAATGTGTGAAATATAGGTCAAGGGGTATATGTAAAGAACAAAGCAGGAACTGGTATTGAATCAGGCATTGAAGATGCTATTGTAAAGCAGTACAAGATATTGGATTTGTATAATCCTTATTGTAAGTCAGTGAGACTTCCCATTGAGCAGTAAGTTCTAGGCAGTTGGCCTTCCTGCATGTGCAGGCCCCTATTGTAAGTAATATTCTCTTATTGGCCAGTGAGTGAATATTGTGGGTCACAAATCCCACCGAGGTTTTTACCACACAGGGTTTCCTCATTAACATCTTGTGTTATGGTGTGCTTTTCATGTGGATGTTCTTGATTCTATTTATTGCATTATTTCTTGCATACTGGTACACTGTTATATTATGTTCTGCATGTTTTAAGTTGAAATTCTAATTACTAGTCAAATACTAATTCATCCCCCCTCTCAGTATCTATGGGACCCCTAACAATTGGTATCAGAGCTTGGTCCTCTATTTTCAAAAGCCTAACAGCTTGAGGAAGATCTTGACACCGGTAAAGATGGAAAATCTGATGAAGCAACTTGAAGGAGCTCTTACAGACTATGATGCAGAAAAATTGAAAAATATCAAATTAGAAGATGATTTAAGGGCAGCTCAGGATATCATTTAGGCACTTCAAGAAAATTTTACTATTGCAAGAAATAAGAGAAGAGAAATTTGTGAAAAATTGCAAAATGAGAATGATGAAAAGGAATCACTTAATGATATGATAAACAAATTGAAACAAAAGATCATGACAACAAAAAATGAAATGCAGGATATGACTATGAGATTTTGCAAAGAGATTGAGGATAGGAAGAAGAATGAAGAAGAATTGACTAGAAGACTAAGTGATGCAGCAAATGAGAACACAAGACTTAGCTATGAAAATGACATGTTGAAGACAGATCTAATGCATACTCAGAATGACTCAAATGAACTGATGAGACAAAAGGAAGTCCTAGAAAGAGAACTAGAAACTACAAATCAACACAAAGAAAAATTCAAGAAAAGCTCAGAGGAACTTGGCACCTTGCTGAAGAATTAGAAACCTAAAGGTGACACTTTTGGAATTGGCTTTGAAGTTGGTGAAATCTCCGGCATAGCAAATACTCAGGTTCACAGCAAACCGTTAAGACAACCTAATGCTTATAAATTCAATGGAAAATGCTTTAACTGTAATAAGTATGGTCATAGAGCAAATGAATGTAGATCTAGAAATTATCAGAATATCAGCACACCCACTGATCAATGTTCTAAATGCAACAAAGTAGGTCACAACTCTGAAAACTACAGAATGAATGTGAGATGTTATGTTTGTGGAAGATTTGGACATTTATCTAATCAACGCGGAACACAAACTGGCATAGGTTATGGGAAAGCTATTCAGAAAAATAATGTAACTTGTTATGCATGTAACAAGATTGGGCATATTGCTAAATTCTGTAGAAGTAAAGGAACACTGGTAGACAACAAAAGTTCTAGCTTGAAAGGTAAAGAAAAATTTGAAGAGGTTAAGCAAGAATTCTCAAAACAATGGATTAGGAAATCTGATCTAAATATTGGGAATACTCCTCCATCGGTAGAACCAACCAATGCTTCACTGGTAGGACATAATGATGCTTCACCAAAAGGATAGAGCAGTGCTCTACTAGCAGGAAGTTCTTCATCTAATTGAAGAAAATTTCCTTGAGGGTTTGGCAATCTATTGATACATGTGCTATTATTCCCTCGGTTAGAGATAAGAAGTTGAAAATTACTTATTATCGGCAAACAATGTTAAGTGAATACTTAACCGGCATGCAATTAATGTGGTAGATGGTGAAGAGACATTATAAAGTTAAGGTTTTGGCTCCATTTCATTTCACCGTGATTTTAAATTTTCAAAGAGCGTGAAGACTCCAAGCTAAGACATTTCAAGCAAGAAGCAAGCACACTCCAAGCAATCATCCATCCAAGGCAATAAAAGGTATTTAATCATGGCATCCACCTCTATAATTGAATATATAGAAAACCCTACTGTTGTTGAAGTAATAAAAAGACCTAGGCCCATATTTCAATTAGTTCCCAAGATAGCAAAGAAGGATGATACCTTAGGTGCTTTTTCTCAAATTCTTAAGGGAGTTTTATATGCTAAAGACCCTAGAATGTACATCCACTGCAACATTGAAGAGTTAGGAGATGAGGAAATTAAAACCATGTATAAAACCGTGATATGTGATAATACCAGCAATATAAAGGATGAACACAAGATCATTGAGACCCTAGGATTTACAGAGATCCTTAGCATTCCTGAATTTCCAAAGGATTTGATTAGGATAGTTTTAAGCAGGGTACATGGAGAATTTTTCTGGCTAGATGCAATCTACAAGATCACCAAGGAAGCTGTGAAAGCTGTCACAGGGTTACCGACCACTGGTAAAAGACTAGATAAAACCAAGAAGGTTTCCAATGACCTAGTTATAAACCTAACTGGTGCAACATTTGACAAGAGGTCTCTAAGGGTTAATGATGTAAAAGATATCAATGTGAGATTCATCAGTATGATATTAGGGTATAAAGCTACTCATGCTAATAGACTCAATTCAGTTTCAAGCTTATGCATTAAGAGTGCTTATGACATGGTCACAAATAATGCAAAAATTGACATATGTGAGTGGTTAAAGGATGAATTAATTGACAATCTTGGAAAGATCAAGAAGGACAAGAAAGGAACTTTCAGATTTGGAAATTTGTTAGTATGTCTAATGCTACACATAACAAAAAAGGTTCCCAGTATAGGTTACAAAGAACTTGGATATGACATACCGGTAGGCAAACAATTGATTGAACTATTCAATAACATGGGTGAGAACAAGGAAAACAATATTAATGACTTTTTCCAAGCATTAAAAGCCAAAATGAAGAAAAGAGTAAGGTTATCACAGAAGATTGTAGACAAATACAAAGATGATATATGCTTTGTCATCAAGAAAGATGAAATCTAGATGGAAGCGGTCATCCCAAGGACAGTTTGGGTAACCGAGATGGGCTATGAAACAGATGATCGCATAGTTGAAACATATGCCAAAGCACTTCTAGAAGCCTCCAGAGAACCAAAAGAAGAAGTATTTGGTAGTTTTGAAACCATAGAAAGCCAAATACAATCAAAGAAAAGGGTGAAAAAGGTTGAGGCAGTTGTAAGGAAAGGGTCCAGACAAGAAAAAGCCATCAAAGAAGATGTATTGAAGAAAACCGGCATAACAGAGGATGAGTTAGCAGCTCCACAACCTAAAACTCACCTATCACCGGTAGGTACTTCTTCGGGAAGTGACATGCCTGCAACTTTTAAAAGAGTTGTAAGGAAAAGAGATCCCTCACTGGCAACCACACCTTCACCTAGGAGGACAAGGCAAAATCAACAAGCAGTGAGATCTCCAGTTAGAAAGGCCACACCAAAGAAGAAACTGACACCCAAGAAGAAGAAAAGGACAAATAAAGACTTGGCCCCTCTTGATATACTGCTAAATGAAATCTTAGAGGAAGGTAAATTGAAGAAAATAGAGAAAATATATGACACTCTAACAGCTGATGAAAAAGAATAAGTTGAAAATAGTGTTATATTGCACATGGATGTGTACAAGAAATTTTTGATGGAAGTAGTCAATGAAATACTAGATGAATTATTCAAAAGACTAGAGGCAATAAGACAGGCAGTGATAGAATTGGATAAGAAAATAAAAATTGAAAAGTTACTTACTATATATCTGGTAAACTCTCCATAAGAAATTGATGATTTGATTGCAAAGGCCAACTAGTCAGTATTTTCTACTGCAGACCGGCATATTTCACTAATGGCAGGAAGAGTTAATGAGGTGATAGAAGAAACAGAAGATGGATGGGATATATTCCTGGTTGAGAAAGAAAAACAAGTAGAATACAGGAACCCCAAACCTATAAAGGTATATCAGAAAGATAAAGACAAAGGCAAAGGAAAAGTTGGTGGACCCCCAAGTATCAAGGTTAGAGACAACTTACCCCCACCTTCTTTAAATACTCCACCGATAAAATCAACAACTACTGAAGATCAACTGGCAGCCAAGAGTATGGATGTAGAGGATAATAATCCTAATCCTGAAGTCCTATATACTGTGAATGTTTATACTCAGAAAATCAACATAGTAGTAGACAAAGATACAACTGTTAAGTCAGATATGGCTAGTGAGCCTCTAGTAGCAAGGGAAATAGATAAACTGATAGAAAATAAAGAGAAAAAGGTAGAGACTAAGACACAGACTGAGGCAATGCAACATACTAAGAAACAAACAGAGCTAAAGGCTCCAGAACAACAACCAGAATAGGTACATAAGGAAACAGTGCCACCGACAACTAGTGAAGTAGGAAAACTAGTGCTTAAAGAAATGCAGAAACAAACAGACCTACCTAAGGTCAATACAAGCTTGGTTACTACTCCCGGTACTCAAATTGTTGGATCATCATTAGGATATAAATCAACCAATGTGACTAAGGTGCTATTAGATTCTATCAAGAAAATAACTGATTGGAGCTCACAAGCTTACAAAGCAATTGATGATTCCATACCAATTTTGAAGGAAATTGCTCCCAATTGTAATATAGATAACAAAGATTCTTTAGGACAATTGGATACATTGTGTAAATATATCTTAGAAAACATTGAGAAAATAAAAGAAGAGTCAGTGAAGGATAAAGTAGAAGTTGCAAAACGTAAATTCTTTGATGAGCAAATAAAGAAGTGTAACATAGATTTTGACACACTTCTATCGGAATTATGTAATTTGTTGAAAGATTACAAAAATCTGTACAAAGATACTTATAAAACAAACTTTTTGACTATAGATATTGACAAGAAAATGAGCAAGGTACAGGATGAGATCAATAAACTTGCAGATAATTTTGTCAACTCACCTGATACACTATTAGTTTTTGAGGAGAGGATAACAAATTTTGAGGAAGAACTACTCAAATTGGAAAGAGAGAAAGAAAGAATAATAAATAAGGCAAAACATTTGAGATCTAAACTAAGTCCAAGATTGGACTATCTAGCATCTCTGCGGAAGGAAATTTCTGAGGCATTAATACAGGGAAGCAAAACACCGGCAGAGCATTTACAGCATCTCACTGGTATAGTGAAAAGAATAGAGACATCAACAAAAGATAGCAAAAAGTTTATGGATAGTATAAACTTGATTTTGGGAGACCTTTTTCAAATTATAACTACCCAGCTACAAGGTTGAAACCACAAACTCTACTGACATCTTGACAACCTTTGTCATTGATGCCAAAGGGGGAGTAGTGGGATGACAAAATTCAAATCATAGGAATCATATGCTCAGGGGGAGCTCTCACATTTTTGGTAATATTTTTGGACTACACATTTTTGGATACTTTTTGAAATTTCTCATGAGTGTTGCCATCAATGCCAAAGGGGGAGATTGTTGGCATATGCACACTCCAATGAGACATTGTATGTGATTGAAAGTTTTGTCATTGATGGCAACCTTGCAATCCTATGGCACCGGCAAAGACATTATACAGGCATCAGCAGATCACACTCCACACCGACACTCAGGACATCGACATTGGAATAGAAGAAAGGAAGTATACCAGCATAGAGGCCGACAAGATTTTTGTTATATAATATTTTGTTTATTATTGTAAGCCGACTTGGCAAATTGTAAAATGACTCTTATATATAAAAGAGATCATTGTAGACATTTTGTAAGGAATGAGTAGAAGCATTAAGGAAAATATTAGGCAGACCTAATGTGTGAAATATAGGTCAAGGGGTATATGTAAAGAACAAAGCAGGAACTGGTACTGAATCAGGCATTGAAGATGCTATTGTAAAGTAGTACAAGTTATTGGATTTGTATAATCCTTATTGTAAGTCAGTGAGACTTCCCATTGAGCAGTGAGCTCTAGGCAATTGGCCTTCCTGCATGTGCAGGCCCCTATTGTAAGTAATATTCTCTTATTGGACAGTGAGTGAATATTGTGGGTCACAAATCCCACCGAGGTTTTTCCCACACTGGTTTTCCTCATTAACATCTTGTGTTATGGTGTGCTTTTCATGTGGATGTTCTTGATTCTATTTATTAGATTATTTCTTGCATACCAGTACACTGTTATATTATGTTCTGCATGTTTTAAGTTAATAAATTCTAATTACCAGTTAGATAGTGATTCACCCCCCCTCTCAGTATCTATGGGACCCCTAAAATGATGTTGTCTGCTCTACCACACCTTATCGGTTGGGCTCAACTACAAGACTATGGTGTTACCGGTAGAATCCTCTCACCGGTTTACTTGCTCACTCACACTGCAACTTTCTCAGAACTCCTTCTGAAGTTTTCTCCTTTCTCTCTCTCACTTCTCTTCTCTGCTCAATCTTCACAGTAGCAACAACAACTTTTCTGCCTAGAGCTCTCATTTCTTATATAGTGAATTCCCACCAAAATGCAATTCAAAAACCTGAGCAGTAAGGGTTTCCTCTTTCCAACATAATCTTCATGAGATCCAATGCCACCTATCTTGGACCAATCACCTATCCTAGAAGGATGCACCTACACAGAGTTTCCATTATCCAATGCACATTTTCTAGAAATGGCAATCTCAAATCAGATCTTCTGTCATGAAATCAGTTGGCACATAAGGCACTTCAAAAGTTTTCTTTTCGAGGACTTCTTGAATTAAATTTCCCTTGCATAGATTCAGGTGCCAACTACTCTCTGATCTTCCTCTCTCATTCCTCCTTCCTCAAGCTACAATCAGTCAGATACAATCCCATGATTTATGGCTCCTCCATTAATTGCAACTATCTGTTTCATCAACCCTATCGATGAGGCTTCGCCAGCCACAACATGTTTGCCACCTCTTCTTCACATGTTGTCACAATGATCAAGACATTGCCAACCAACACACAGTGGGTCCAATAAACACATACAGGTATATCCCTTTGCTGAAATAGTTTTCTTCTTCTGTTAATCGGTAGAGCATCCTGTATCAGTTGCACATCTCCACCTTCAGTGGTGTGAGACAACTTTAACTTTCTGCCTCTTCATCATAAACAAGCAACCATCTTGCAGATTGGTTTCTTTATCCTTCAAACCAGTTTCTTTACCGGTAGACCTTCATTCTTTATGCTCACCTTATGTGGATCTCCATCATGTCGGTTGACATCAATGACAACTTAGTGCCAAAATGCCAACATTGATAACTTTAGGATTAAGATGAAATAGATTACCTCTGGTCTATTTCCCAGTTGCAATCAATTCACCTTTGTTGTCAAAGATTTTACACATACCATTTCTAAACTCCAATGGGTATCCTCTGTCATTAAGTTGTACCACACATAGAAGATTGTTCTTTAGGCTTTCAACCCAATACACATCGTCAGCACTACTCTTCCCATTAATTGAAATAACTCCCTTACCTTTAACCATACAGGGTGAGTCATTTCCAAATCTGATAACACCACCATCAAACTCCTTCAAGGAAAGAAATTTTCTCCAATCACTGGTCATGTGACGTGAACAACCACTGCGATGCTAAAAATGTGGTATATAAGAAGGCATACACATATAATGAGACAATAAAACATAATGGAAATCTTAATTGAAAACTAAATTTAAGATGCAAGTCATAAGCCTTCCTTGGAATGTCCCATTTTCCTCTATTCTTGAGGACCTTGAAGGTGTTGGATTGATTGGCTCTCAGTAGAGCAATGACCTCCAAAGTGGCAACTCAAGAGTTGAGTAGCTACTTGATCATGATTGATTAAGCAAATGATATGAAATGCATGATCTAAGAAACTAGATTAACATGCTATGATTAATCCAAACGTCTAATTACTAGATAACTGAAATGAAAAAGCCTATAGTAATGATGCTAAAACTATGAATGCAAGGGATCCTTATTGCTCCAAAATGGGGGATATTTATAGGAATTCCAAGGCCAAAGTTGAGGTGGTAGGAATCGACGGTCCAGATCTGATCTGAAGATATCAAGGGCCAAGATTGAGGAAGTTGGAGAAAAGGTTGGAGGAAGGGACACTTGCCATCTTTCTGGTGACAAGTGTCAAGGAGCCTTGCTCATGAGAGGGCAAGTGTCCAAGGGAGGAGACATGTGGAAAAAGTGCCATGTGTCTCAAGGGGAGAATATCCACACCATAGGAGGTTAGGATAAGGAGGTTAGAATGTGCAAGATTGGATAGGGTTAGTTAAACCCAGGGTTAGGCTAGAGGGATGGTTAGGTTAGGTGGTTAGAAGTTAGGAGGCATTTGGGTAATTTGAATTTAAAAATTCAAATAATAGGAAAAAGGCTAATTAACTTTCAACAACTCATAAATTGATTTGTTTTAATTAATTAGGGGATTAGAAGGAATGAATCAAAGGGGACTATTGAAATGAACCTATTAAATAAATCCTTAGATTGATTAATAAGTAGATGAACGGGAGAATTTAATCAAATTGCTAATGAATTCAATTAAATTGGGAAGGGGGATTAATTATATAATTGCTTATTTAATTAATTATCTTCAGACCATTTTTAGGTGTATATATTTTGCCCCTCTTTGAAGCGAGGTGTGATGACGCATTGATTCAAAGAATAATCTCATTTTTGATCATGGTGATGTGATATTGGTTCGATAGGATGCCCTAGACATTGACTAATAAATTGCAGTACAATGATGCCCCCTCAGGAGATCAATTGAGATAATGACCTTTGGATTGTTTGGATCATTGCGAAATTGATTTCTTGATTAGAAATTATTTGACTTCCGTAACATTGATTGATGAAAGTGCGAGTTATTTGATCACTGTGATGTGGTTTCGGATGTGATGATTGATAAAGCTTGATTGAATTGATAAGATTGATAAGATCAAGATTTAGTATGGTTTCAGGAATTACACCTCCTGTATAAGACCAAGATGATCAAAGCGTCTAGTTTCAGGAATGATATATCCTGTATAAGATATGATAGAATAGATCAGATGAGATCGATTTATAGAATTGGTAAGATTGATTGGATGAAGAACTGACAGTTTGTTGATATCATGTAGCATAAGATTTGTGTTGGGTTGACAATATATGTAGAGAGGGGAGCCATCGTTCTAATTGTGTATACACCTATAATGATACATTGATGATTCCTGCGATAGATTTGGCCTTGGATAAGATGATCTTTTGTGATCCCATGCAAGAATGAAATGCAAGCTAAATGCAAATGCAAATGAAATGCAAAGTTGTGATCGGACCAGTCACTGGGTTATTGCGTTTGTCATTATTGAGATTTTTAAAATGTGGGAAGTGAGTGCAAACATCGATGGTATTATTGAACCATGATGATCTGAGCACTACTTACCTGGATTTTGATATTGAAAGTTAGCACAAGCATCAAGGTATAATTGAACCAAGATGACCTAAGTGTTACTTGTGTAAAACAGGCAGTATTAACCATTTCTATATGCCAATCCAAAATTTCTTCGGTGATACTCCGATGATCATGTCCTGAGACAAATTTGCATATATTAATGATTAATTTATAGACAGTCGATAAGAAAATATCATGTTCCTTCCTTGTTCCTCTAGTCAGAGACATCCTGGAGTCACTCAGAAATCATGATAGTGAAAATCAAGATAGATAAGTTGAAACATTATGTTAAAATCATTAGTCAAAAGATATCATCCATTGATATGTGTTTGTCATGTTTAGACTTATATTTAATAGTTGATGGTTGACAATTTGACCTTGTGTGCAATGTTGGATGTGTCTTAGTTTTTGTTTGATAAGTGTTTCCTAAGTGTTGTTCTACCTATTTGATTAAGCTCAAAATGATCAAAACTTTTGCCCCCAACTAGGTGCAGGATTTTGCCCAAGCCTATAAACAAATTCATTATGATATACCCAATGATCCAAATCATGGCGAGAAATCACCTGTGATGCCTGCGTATGTACAAAGGCTTTATTATGGATATGAATAGTGTTGATGGAAATGAATGCAAGCGTAAGGATGCATGAACCAATAGATGGAAGAGATAGATGGTAGATAGCATTTGTTTGCTAGGTTTTCACCATCTGTTTTTATTGCACTTTTTCTCATATTTGATTTTTTAAATTTATTTTTCACTATTTTCGCTGTTTTTGTATTTTCTATTTTTTTATTGTTTTTCATTTTCTGATTTTTCACTATTTTGGGATTTTTTGCCTTTTCACTATTTTTGAATTTTCTACTTTTTCACTGTTTTTGAATTTTCTGCTTTTTCACTGTTTTTGAATTTTCTACTTTTTCACTATTTTTGGATTTTTTTGCCTTTTCATTGTTTTTGGATTTTTTGCTTTTTCACTATTTTTTGGATTTCCTCTTCTTTTTCAGACATAAAACTTCTTCAGATGCATGCTATTGATGGGTTCCTTGAGCTAATCCCTATCCTATGTTGATAGCTGATATACTCCTGACCCAAATACTATTGTGACTACAAACGGACCTAACCAGTTTGGTTCAAACTTTCCTTTATTTTCTTGATCTGACTGGTTTCGTGGATTTTCCTTTAGTACTAGTTCCCCAATTTGAAAGGTTCATGGTTTGACCTTGTGATTATAGCTTCGACACATTATTTGCTGATATACCTTTAAATGATCAAAGAAATTTTGTCTTCATTCATGGATCAATTCTAATTCCTACAATCTAGATACTCGTTGTTCTTCATCTGGGATAAGACCTTTTAATGATACTCATAGAGAAGGTATATCTACTTCTATTGGTAGTATTGCTTCTGATCCATAAACAATAAAGAAAGGTGTAGCACCTGTTGGGGTGCGGATACTAGTATGGTAGGTCCATAGAGAAGGGTTCAATTGAATATGCCAATCTTTACTAGCATCATTCACTTTCTTTTTGAGGATTTTCAAAATAGTTTTGTTTGATGCTTCTGCTTGCCCATTTCTTTGTAGATAGTAGGGTGTGGAAAATCTGTGTTGGATTTTGAGTTTCTCACATAGTTCTTGGGCATCCTAACTCTTGAACGGTCATCCATTATCAGTGATAATGGTCATGGGTATTCCATAGTGATAGAGGATGTAGTTCAAGATAAATGCAGCAATTTGTTTTCTTGTGATATTTGTGAGAGGTACTGCCTCAATCCATTTTATGAAATATTATGTAAATACAAGGATGAATTTGTGACCATTGGATGAAGAAAGATTTATCTTTACTACTAGATCAAGACCCCATTGGAAGAAAGGCCAAGATGTTTCCAAAGCATGAAGTTCTTGTGCTGGTGCATGAATCAAATTCCCATGGATCTGACATTGTTTGCATGTTTTAGCTATCTGAAAAGAATCATGTTCCATAGTTGGCTAATAATAGCCCAAGCGTATGAGTTTTTTTGAAAGGGTAAGACCATTTAAAATGAGTGCCACAAATGTCATTATGGACTTCATGTAAGGCCTTCTTAGATTATTCTTGTTCAATACATCTTAAAAGAGTACCATGCAAACCTCATTTAAACAGGGTATCCGCGACAAGAGTAGAATGGGAGGATTGGTGAATAAAGCTTCTCTTTTGATTTTTTGACAAATCAGGAGGTAGGGTGTTATCTTTCAGGTATCTATAAGTTTGGCCATAGCGGGAGGAATCATGCCCAACAAGGTGACAGATAGTTTGGGAATCAAGACAATTATGAGCAGGGTAAAACAACTCTTCCACAAGGAATTCATAACGCTCTTGATTTTTCTGTGTCTGCAATAGAGAAGCAAGTGTTTCCATGGTGTCTGCTGCTTTGTTGTCATTCCTTAAAATCTGTTGAAAATTTATTTCGACAAAGTATTTCCTGACATCATCAACTAGCTTTTTGTAAGGCATTAGCTTTTCATCTTTTGTTTGATAATCATCATTGATTTGATTGATGACGAGCTGAGAGTCTCCAAAGACTTGAAGTTGTGTAATGTTCCACTCTATAGCCATTTTGATTCCTATGACCAAAGCTTCATATTGTGCTATATTGTTAGTGCATGGGAAGCTTAATCTGTACACTTTTGGAATTGTATGACCTTGTGGTGTGATGAATAGTATGTTTTCTCTTGATCCATGTTATGTTCCATTATTGATGCTTGCTCCTGCACTGATATTTGGGTGATGCATTATAAGATCTGGATCCAACCCTAGAATGTTTGCATATGACCATCTTTTGATTTGCCTCCTTTTGAGGAGTTCCAAATATTTTTGCCTTGCTAGTTCTGATAGAGAAGTTGTTGGATATAGATTAGTTGTGCCAATGTTAACTGCCTCTGTCGGTTCTATTAGGATAGATGACCTCTCTTGATAAAATTCAGGCGAGGTGTCAAATTTTCCATCTTTCAGCGCCTCAAGGAGGTTTTCACCATTAGATGCATCCTTTCTTTTTACTTTGTCTCAGTCTAATGTTGCCAATAAATGGTTTTCAGCATTAGACCTGATATTTTTTTCTTTATTTTCATTTTTGCGACTAGGAGATTTGGCACCCACTTGACTTGAAGATACGTTAGCGAAATCCTCAGTGAAATTTGTTGTGGGTTCAATTGCATTAAGATATAAGGATATGGAATGGTCATTAGGAAAGGTATCAATGGCAGTATGTCTTTCATTTTCCCAATCCATAGGTTCAGGATGGGTTAAGGGTAAAGGATACTTAAGTTAAATTGTTTCAAAGATATTAAGGGTCATGATAGAGATGTCAGAATTTTTAATATGTATTTCCATGTCTAGAACGATACTCTCATCAGAATGACCTTTCACAAGTAGCTCCTGATTGTCCTTGATTTAGTCCAAGTCAGTCGAATGTGATTCTGATTCAAGTGGGCTAGTTCCTAATGTTTGTCCCGCATATGTGTGAACTATATCAACACCTACATCTTCTTCGTCCCTTTCAATTTTAAGTTGCTCTTGTTTGTTTTTCCATGATAGCAAATATTCTTCATTCCATCGATCTCTTAGCTACATTTTTTTTTCCATGCTTGAAAAAATTGATGCAAATGATTATTCCTTGGATTGTATGCTTGAAGATGTTGCCTTTCTATTATGTGGAACAATGACCTCTTGAGATGGTTTTAGATTACTACAACACTGCAATGCATTTGAGTCTACCGAGATCGTGATTTCCTGCCCATTGTATGGAAATTTCAGGCACTGATGACATGTTGATGGAATAGCCTCTATGTCATGTATACATGGTCTTCCCAAGAGTATGTTGTATGGTAAGCCCAAGTCTAGAACTTGGCATGCTATCTCTTTCTGCAAAGGTCCCACTCTGATGGGTAATATCACAATTCCTTTAGAGGAATGCTCTTCCTCATCATATGTTTTGAATGTGATCTTTTTCTAGGGATCAACTGCATCTTTTGAATAACCTAGAGCATGGAAAAGTCTCAATGAGAAAATGTTTAAGCCAACTCCACCATCTATTAGGACACATTTAACGAGCGTTCTATGAATGAGGACTTCAATTTGCAAGGAATCAATGCTTAGATATGGAGTGATAACTCAATGATGAACCACTAGTACCAAACCAGTACTAAGAGGGGGGGCGAATCAGTATAGACACAAATATAGTCCAAAACTGGTTTGACAGCAAACACTCACAATGACTGATAAATAGAGATACCGGTAAAACAGAGTGCAACCGATAGCATCTAGTATAGCTCAATCAGTCATGAACCGGTCACTCACTAAGCTTTTGTCTTGGCTCAATACCACATTATCATAATATTCACATGCATGAACTAGTAGACTTTAACTATCAAATCTTCACAATAGGGAGTTCAATATGTTTTATAAACAGGCACAAAACATAGAACCTTCATGTGCAAAATAGATAAAACAAAGCATCACAAGACAAAAGCATTTCACATGACACACATATTTTTTCACGTGGAAACCCAACTGGGAAAAACCACGGTGGGGATGAATACCCACAAGCTGATTTTTGAACTCTTTAGAAGTCCGCTCTGTTAGGAGCCTTGTCTGGTTAAGAACATTACAATAGGTTCTAGTAGGAACCGATCCTGTTAGGGATCACCTGGTTAAGGGTTAAACCTGGTAGGGTCACCTTGTTAGAGGATTTTAAGAACTCAATAGCTGAAAGGATCTCCTAAGCTTTTCTATCTTCTCAGAACTCATTAGCTTTGAGTTACCCGGTTAAGGGATTTACAGCAAGTCAGTTAAGACCACCCGATTTAAAGGATTTTGAATCAAGCCAGTTAAGGCTACCCTGTTAGGGGATTTTACAACTGTTGAAGTGGTTAAAGATCAATAGGTATTAAAATGATTTGTTAACAACACTTAATACTAATACAGATCCATTTAGGCTCCTCTTTTCCTTCTGCACATACACTTTGCAGGTATCTCTTCTCTCCTATGGTCTGGCAAGAATCTTGTATCACTTTCGTTGGATACACACTCACAAATTTTGCCAAAAACTTCAAACAAAAACCTAACATATACCTTATAGGGAACATATAGGTCGGTAGAAAAAACCTTAAATCCTAAACCTGTTAGGTTGAGCAATTCAAACGGTTCAATCCTGACCATTGAAACATACTGCATTAAATGCACTAGTCTTGAGTCGATCTCAAGACATTCTCCATCATCCATTATCCACCATATTCATGGCGGCTGATAACCCATCACGTGTTATCACCATTTGACAGACTTCACACATTCCTGAGGTAGATAGGAATAGTCTTCTTTATGCAAGATCCTTCATGCACACAGAGCTTACGTGGAAACACGATCTGTCCTCCATCATACTGCTAACTCATCACACAAAGATCACCGATTGAGTCACATAGACTTGAGATACTCCAACCAGAAACCCCAAAGTGGAAGCTGCCATACCAACCAGTAGTCATATAGTGCTTCCATGTGCCGGTTCCCATAACTGCATATCAGTTCACTTTTAACAAATGTGCCACTTCACTTTGGCATATACCGGTTCACACATATGCCGGTACCTCTTTCTTCACTTATCTCATGTGCCGGTTCACACTATGTCTCATATTGACATCAATGACAACATACAATATCATTATGTCTTCATGCCAGTTTACATAAGGCTCATGCTGGTTCACATAATGCTCATGCCGGTTCACATAATGCCAACAATCTCCCCCTTTGGCATTGATGGCAATATACAAAAGATATCTTCTCTGCTTCACATCTTCTCCCCATTTGCTACAGATATCTTTTTGCTTCACTTCTTCTCCCCCTTTGACAACAATGCCAAAGTGGAGGTACAATCATCACTGTTTCCTCATGTTGCTCCCCCTGAGGAGTAGCATCCTTAAACACACCAATCAACCAAAGATTTATCTATCCAGTACCTGATTGATGTGGAACAACCACTTTTAGTTCACCTCCTAAAGGGGCAATACCCCTAATTCACCTCTCAAATGTACAAATGTTGTCTTTGGGAGAGGCTTGGTGAATATGTTTGCTAACTGCTCCTTACTAGACACATGTTCCAGTGCAATCTCTTTATTCTGAACCTTTTCCCTCAAGAAATGATACTTAAGATCAAAATGCTTGGTTCTAGAATGTAAAACCGGATTCTTTGATATATTGATAGCACTTGTGTTATCACAGAATATACTTACCGGTTCAGATACAAGGATCTTGAAGCCTTCCAGTACATGCTGTTGTCTTCAAAATCTGATTCTCTTTAACATCCTTAAAATAATATAATTGAACTCAGTGCAGAAGAGACATCAAAGATAAGGAAATTCTCAAGACAACATATGACAAGGTTTGATTGAACCTTCTACACTTTGGACTTACTCAGAGCCCAGGTGGGTATACCTTTGTGAATTGAATTCACATTTTCAAACATAAACCCATAGCAAACCAGTCTAGAAAACTAGTGGATCTATTCACCTTGAAATTAACTGAAAACAAAGAATGGAAATTATACTTAAATTCAGCATTTCGATCAACAAAACATGCAATAAACAACTTCAATCAATACCAGTGCCTTATCCAAGGTCACAGAGTCATCTAAACTCAAATAATACTCCTCAAACAAAATATCTTTATGCATCCCATTGGCTTGGTTTCTACTAATCCTTGTATATGCCTGACACCTACAAGAACTTATGCATTCCAAATTAAGCTATGATCATCAAAATTCAAAGTCTCTTCCAAAGAGTTTACTGGTATGAGTGATCCCCGCATCTTTAATTTCCCTCCTAAAGAGAAAAGCTAACGAACACTTCTACTAAAATTGCTTTACAATTCCATTCAAACAGAACAACCCTAGATTATCCAGAATGAAAATAGTAGACAAACTGTAAACACACTTGAAGACAACACAAAGCTTCACTCAAAACCGATGGTCTGTATATTGATATTAAGTTCAAGAAATATTACAAGAAGTTTTTGAATATTCTCCATTAGACATAGACAGTGTTTTCTTACAATTCTTTTGCGATCCCCCTTCCTCTAGTCCTGGTATCAATTTATAACAACATGGATGCACAAAGCTTCAGACTTCTCGAGGAGAGTTTTTTACAATCATTTCTTTCAAAATAAAGAGGTTACAAGCTTTTCGCAAAAATAGTTACAAGCTCTTTTCGGCCTTTGCAGTTTCTTCAACTGACTGTTCGATTGCAACCTCTTCTACCTTTTCAGGGGTTCTCTCCAAATGTTCCAGATCATGGGTGGCATATTTAGTTGTCCACTCATCATACACCTCTTATGTCGGCCATGAGAAATTAATCACTTTATCCTTAGTCTTAGTCAACCTTTTCCAAGAATTTCTCATTTTGTTGACTTCTAAATTGAGAAAACCATAATGTGATTTAATTTTCTCTATCTCTTGTATTGTCAAAACAAAGAAAGAAGCAACATCTAGATCAATAATTACTTTAACTCTTGCTGACAATTTAGCTTCTATCTCCTTAAACCACATTTTTTGGTCCTTTAATTGATCCGGGGTCGCAAAAACTCCTAGGAGCAACTCAAAAACTTGATCAGTATACTCCTTTTTGCAAAAACTAACCTTCCTATCAACATTATCCACCTCTGCTGCTAATTGTACTAAAAATTTAGTGATGTTAGAAGTGGATTTAATGATGGGATTGGCCCTTGCTTCATTGCAGGATACACACATAAACTCTAAATCTTGCTCCCTATGCCTCCATTTGTCAAAAATAGGTATCAAAATGGCCTTGTCTCCCCTGAGCTCATTCCATATATCCATAATTTTACCTACATTTTTATAAAGCAATGAGGCATTTATTGTATCTGCAAAACTAGAAATTGTAGCCCTTACTCTCTCCTCATACTTCTTTGCATATAAGGCTTGAGTCTGTTTTAAGTTTTCTAATTCTCGAGGAGTAATTTCAACCATTTGAGAGCTGGAGGGTGCTGGAGATGGTGGAAACTCAATGATAGGGCTAGTAGGTGGAGGTCTTGCAGGAGAAGAGGAAATCATCAGTGTTGAAGACTCACCTTGATGGTATTGTCTAGTCAACTGGCTCTACAGCTTAGCAATGATGCTATCCTTACCTCTTACCTCCTCCTTGGCATTGTTATAGGCCTTCAAAACTGTTTCCAAATTGACTTGGAGGGCCTCTTTCTCTTTGGGTTCCTTCTCTACCACTGCAACACTAAATTTTGTAGTCTCTAACACAGTGCTAGCAGCTTCCACTACCCCTATACTCTGCACTCTCTTCACCATCATCCCACCAAGGTAACTCAACCCTGGGGTGTCTTTGCTTTTCTTACTCTCATTTCTCTAGAGAGACCACATGACGAGTGCAGCATTATCCTTATTGAAATTAATCCCCTCCATGGGTTTGGTCTCCTTCCTCACTGCGTCTAGAATCAGGGCGTCTGCTATATCCCACTCGGGTAGAATAAGCACTCCAGCTTGTGCGACCATATCTCTCCCTTGCTCAAGGGTGATGGTTTTGAACTCTTCCATCATCTCTTGCTTTATTTCCTCTTCTACCAGGGCTGGATCTTTATTAGGCTGCTCAGCCTTTCTCTTTTCACATCTAGCATTATATTTATCTATGTGTTGTTTCCATATAAATTGCATAAATGCTTCTGATGTGACAAAATTGTTGTCAGCCAAGAAGGCATTGGTTGCCTACTTTATCGCAGGATCCCACTCCTAGCCTTTGAGTTCAGTGGTGGTGATATCCATTTCAGTAGCAATGGGTTCTTCTGGCATTCCTTCTTCCACTTCATCATAAGTGTAGGCAATTTCCCCTAGACTACCTAACTGTAGGAGTTGCTCAGCTACTGCTTGCTCATTTCCTATATGGATAGGGGATTGGGATGGGGAATACAAAGGTGTATCTAATTGTACTTCTTTCCCTACCCTTTGCTTCTTTGGGCTTTCTTGGATGTCAATGACATCTTGTATCTTCCTCTTTCCTTTAGAGGTAGAGGGCTCCCCTGTCGTAGTCATCAGCACACTGTAACTAGATTTCTTATGCAGTGTATAATCACCAGGAGGGATTGCTTTACTGGAAGCTGACCTACTTAGGATCATTCTAGCCTTTTCAAGGTTGCTTTTGATTATAGCTTCCCTCTTCTCCTTTAGGGTTTGCATCACATCTTCAAAGCAAACAATTAAAAACTTTATTTTTTCCTCCAGAGGGAAAAAGCTAGACAATGGGTCATAGCTGGCATCAAACTGATGCACGAAACCCAAGGCTTTCTTATAAGCCACCCATTTCTCTTTCCTTAGCTCCTACTCATCTAGATCAAACTCATTTCTGATGAGGTCTTCAGGAAACTGAAATTGACGGGGCCTACCTGTGCATGCTGCCTTCTTTCTAAACATGCCGTTGAAGAAGTCTTCTGGATCAGCACACCTAGACACTGCAGTGGACAAATGATAAGGCTTGAGGAAATCCTCAAAGAAATTCCAACCTCCCTTTGTTATTACAAATTGGTGGGCTATGGTAGCTGCAGGGAAAATAGTCCCTTTACCCCTGCCTGTCAACTCTGCCTCTTGTACACCACCAATTTGTCTAAGGATCTCTGCAATTCCCACTTTGAGAGGGACCTGGTAAGGTAGCAAAAAAGAGGTGCCTCTAAAACCAAACACTCTGAAAAACTGTCGAGACTGGATACAAGTATATGTCACCCCAATTGTGAACAATTTTTATGTTCTCTGCAAATTCTTTTGGTCTTATGAATTCTAGAAGAACCTTGGGGATTCTTGGGTTCTCCGAGCAAAGGAGAGTCTTGATCTTGGATGCAAAGTATTTGTCAAACTTCAAGAAACTGGCATCCTCTCTATCCCATGATAACACAGTACTCCATAATTGTACCGGCATTTTTTCTCCTTCTTTCTCCTTAACAAGGTCCAGTCCACTGGCAAAGTAATCACCACCTTTGAAAAGAAAAAGATGCATCAGGAGTGAGTACCATCTGAAAAGCCTATCCACCTTTCCATTCTTGATTCCTATTAACCCTCCATGGATAGCATCAACAATGAAAGAGGCATAATCAAATGTAATTGCAAGAGAAGGATTCAAAATCTGAGCAATCATTAACAAGTAATGATTTGGCATATTTGCTTCAGCATCTTCTCCCAAAACTTGGCAAAGTGCCCAATACATTCCTTTAGCCCTCAGGGTGAACATACTTAATGAAAAGGGCTCTTGTGTGTTGGGTCCTACAACTTTTAACCCACCTATCTTCACAAAAAACTCCTTGAGAGGCCCGTTCCTGAGATGACTCCTCTGTGCACTATAAATTTGAGCTAATGATCTGAAATTTATGGGTTCTAGAAAATTAGTAAACTCATTAAACCCAAAAGCATTCCTGAATTCTTTAGCATTAATCTCAATAAGGGTTTTTCCATTTATATCCTAAATGCTTCTTGTGACCGGATCACAGTTGAGTGCAATTTGGGTCAACAAATCTATGTCCATAAATACCCCTGGGACTACCAATTTCCAAACATCTAATTCCCAAATACTATTTTGCGGGGCTGGAGAATTTCTCATTCCAAACCCAATCTTAAATAACCCCAACCTAGACAATCCAACCTGTGGGTCTCTCAACCAGTTATTTATCATACAGTCCTTCTCCTATCTTTAAATGGGGAACTCTAGGCACTAATTCTTTTGCCTTTGATGCCTGATTAGTTGACAATGTCAACTGTTCTAAAAAATCATCATAGACACTCCTTTCTGAATAATTAACTTTGCTAGAAAATTCTCTTCTAGGAGCCATTTTGAAAATGTAAGAAATGAATACCACTCCTAGGCAACTCTGTGACGAATCAATTATCTTATCTAAAACACACCACACAGGAATTGCTACATAGGAGTACGAGAAAACCTGTTCTCAACTTGAAGGAATTTGCTCTGCAACTGAATTGACTTGCTCTGTATCTTTAGAAAATAGCTCTGCATCCGCTCCTCTGCAAAATTCTTTAAAACATATCTTCACCCAGTTGATAGGAAATCAAATATTGTACTTAGGGTCTTAACTACAACATTGATTCTGCATGCTTTGGCCGTCCCTTCAAAATTGAATTCATAGGAGAATTCATATTTTTCACTCCAACGGGTCACAATGTTCCTGCAAGTGTTTCATTTTGCTCTTTCGCAACTTTGCGAAGCATAACTAATGGGCAGCATGGTCCTGCGAAATAACGTCAACTGTCTGATCAAAAGAAACTTGATCGAGCGTTATACTAACTAACAGCTTTGGCTCCACGCTGGGTCCCGCTTCTCTATTGGCTACAAGATACCATGTGGTGCCCAACCACTAGATTTGAAACTTCTTTTGCATTTGACTTAACGCTAACCGCGTATCTTTCTTTTATACCACGGGTTCCACCTTGGCGGGCCCACAACTTTCTTCTAAAACCACGTGTTGCCGAACACATTGCCATCCATCATGACACATGGATGGCTCTCATTCACTCTCGCTATTTCATAGGGTCTAAAGCACGAGCATCTTACCCTTGTGAAATAGCAAGGGCCATTAGATCATCTTTTAAGTGATCGATATTTAACCATCTGAATAGGCTTTCACGAGTGGTGGGCCCGCTGACTCACTTTGAACACCTAGCATCCAGTCACCTTCAGAGCTGACTCATCACTTTTTCATCACGACAGGTGGATGGCTCTTGTTCATTCTCGCTATTTTGCAGGGTCTAAAGCACGAGCATCTTACCCTTGTGAAATAGCGCAGGCCGTCAGATCATCTTTTAAGTGATCGGCATTGAACCATCTGAATAGGCTTTCGGGAGTGGTGGGCCTGCTGACTCACTTTGAACACCTAGCATCTAGTCACCTTCGGAGCTAACTCGTCACTTTTTCATCACGCCGAGAAAAAGCCACTAGGCCCCAATAAATTCTTGACAGCTGTATTCGCCAGGTCATCTCCTAACTGGTGACCTGACTCACCTCTGGGGCCCGCCTTTTAGCTTTTAATCTTGACCTGCTGACTGTTGTGACTTATGTTGTGTGCTACCATTTTATTTGCTTTCATCAACTACCTAGACCATCTAGGTGGCATGCCATGTCATTTTTGCAACTTCGCTGGTTTTAAACTACGCGCAACTTCGCTTAGCAAAATAGCAAAAGCTGTAGATCCATCCGCGAGATACGCACTAGTTACTAGGCCCGACAACTTTAGGAGAAAAACATATAAGGCATAAATTTTGCGATTAATTAACATGACCGCCTAGGCAAACAATAAGGGGGGACACTTCCTACAATCCCGAGACCCATTACTTAAGTGAATAAAGTAACGAAAGAATAGAAACCAGAGGGTTTCAAACATGCATTAGAGGATCTAAAATAAAAAACCCTTAAACCCTTAAGGCCCAAAACAGAGCTGAAACATTTGAAAATGCACCCTATTCAAAATTTCAACAAACCATAGCCAATCATGGGAAAAGAAAAGCCCATTTTTAAATCATTGATAATAGTGGCTCTGACTGGGGATGGTTGATCAAAAGGTCAACACAAGAAAACTCAGAAACTCTGGAGAAACAGACCAAAACATAGACCAAAACAGAAAAGCAAGAAAGGAACAAAATATGTACAAACAAAAGACCTACCGTGCATGGACATTAAGAGAAATAATGCTTCAGGAATTGTCCATGCACGGGAAATTCCTGCATTTCATCATTCATGTTTTTCAAGAAATATGAATCCTTACCATTTAAGTCACAAACCACAAAAGGGCCAATCCATAGTGATTCAAATTTCTTGTGCTTTCCCTTATCTTGTCCTTTTGCATTCCACTGAAGAACCATGTCATCAATTTGGAGCTTCCTTAATGATGTCCTTTTATCAAAAAGATATTTTGATTGCAACTGGATCTTCTGATTTCTCTTATGAGCAGAGGTCCTAAGCTCCTCCATTTCTACAATTTGGATCATTCTATTTTCCATTGGTTCAGATATCTCCATGTCCTCATTTTGCAAAAACTTATACACTGGAAGAAGGTTATTTACTGGCAATTTGGCTTGGGCACCATAGACTAATTCAAAAGGTGACATTCCAATGGATTTCTTAACTATTATTCTATCTGCCCACAGAGCTAACTTCAGTTTTTGATCCCAAGATCTTTTATTCTCTTTCAGGATTTTCTTGATGACATTTAACAGGCTTTTATTGCTAGATTCTGCTTGTCCATTCCCTTGAGGGTGATAAGGTGAAGAGTATGACATGAGTATACCATGACTAGTACAAAAGCCTACAAACTCTTCTGATCTGAAACACATGGCATTATCCATCACCAATTTTGCAGCTGTTCCAAACCTAGTTACAACATTATCCATCAGAAAATCATTGACAACTTTACTAGTAGCTCTTCTTGTAGGGATGGCTTCTATCCATTTGGTGAAATAATCAGTGGCCACTATGATCCATCCATGACCTCTCCCTGACCTCTCAACAATCTCTCTAATAAAATCAATGCCCCACTGGACAAAAGGAGCTTCTACAGAGACTGGATTTAGGGGTAAGGCTCCTTCATACTTGAGCTTGGATGAGAATATCTGACATGGGTCACATTTCTGAACATATGCATGAGTATCTTTAAATAAAGTGGGCTAATAGTACCTAGCCCGGATTATCTTACCAGCAGTAGTCTTAGCAGAGTAGTGACCTCCACATACTCCATCATGCATTTCAGTCAACACTTGTTTAGCTTGAAATTCATCCAAACACATTAGTAACTCTCAATCTCTTTTCCTCTAGAAAAGATCACCTTGAATGAGCACATATTTTTGGGACTTGAGTTTCAGAGTTCTTTTCTGATTGTATGTCATTTCTTCTGGGAGTGTAGCACCTCTCAAAATTTGGATTATCTTTGTGTACCAGGGTTGCCTCTCAATACTAGTGACCGAAGCATCTCTAACCTCAACATTGTGTATTTCTACATTCATGAGATTTGACTCAGTCATGAGCTTAGCCAAACCTAAACCTCTCACCAATTTGGTGATCTTTATCTCCAAGTTGAATTCTTGAATTCTATTGATCCATCTGCACCTCTTCCTAGTAACCTCAGATTGAGACAAAATATCCTTAACTACAGCATGTGGGACATAGGCAATGATATTTGCATTCACTAAATATGGTCTAAAAGCTTTAACAGCTTTAACTAGGGCATAAGCTTGTTTCTCCATGGTCTCATATTTTAGTTCTGCCGCCTACAAAGACTTACTGTAGAAGGCTATGGGATGTTCATACCCTTCATTGTCCTTTTGTAGTAATACTGCAGCCACCGTATGATATGAAGCAAAAGAAAACAAAGAAAAAGGCTTACTATAATCAGGAGATTTCAACACTGGTGCCTCCTAGATTGCCTTCTTAATCTCAGCAAAAGCTTTTGAAGCTTCTTGATCCCAATAAAATTTTGTATCCTTCTTAAGCAACTTGATGATAGGCTTCACTATCTCTGCAAAGTTTGCAATGAATCTCCTAAAAAAATTTACTTTACCTAAAAAAGATTGGATACCTTTCACATTTTTAGGTTCAGACACCTTATTGATTGCTTCAATTCTCTCAGGGTCTATCCTTACCCCCTCCTTGGAAACTATGTGTTCCAGTAGCTTTCCCTCAGTGACTCCAAAATGACATTTCTTGGGATTTAGTGATACACCAAATTCCAAGGCTTTATTGAACACCTTCTCCAGATGTCCACAATGATCATCAACCTTCTTAGAGAAACAAGTTAGATCATCTTGATAAACCACCATGCTGATGTTAATGAATTCTTTGAAAGCTACATCCATAGCTCTCTGAAATGTAGCTCCTGCATTTTTTAATCCAAATGGCATTCTCACATATACATAACTTCCCCATGGAGTAGTGAAAGTTGTCTTAAACTATTCAGATTCCTTTACCAACACTTGATTATATCCTAAGAAACCATCCATCATGGATAAAAGATCACATCCTGTCACTCTCTGTAGCATGGCTTCCATATTTGGGGATGAGTAGTTATCTTTCAAGGAAGCAACATTTAAATTCCTAAAATCTACACACAATCTGATGTCTCCATTCTTCTTCCTCACTGGGACCAGATTGGAAACCCATGAAGAATACCTTATTGGTTTGATAATCCCCCCTTCTCTCAATTTGGTCAACTCTTGTTGCATTTTAGTTTCTAACAAGGGATTGATAGGCCTCTGTTTCTTTCTGAAAGGCTTAGCATCTGGAAGTAAAGGAACTTCATGCTGAAAAAGATCTTGTCTATACACCTTTAGGTCTTCATAAGACTAAGCAAAGACATGCTTATACCTTTTCAATAAATTAATAAGGTTAGTCCTGACATGAGGGGGTAGTTTATTTCCAATATATACCAACTTAGGGGATGATTCTGTCCCCAAGTTTACCTCCTCTAACTCTTCCAACTTGGTGGTAGAGTGTTGATGTAAATGACTATCATTATAACTGAACATGCTCTCCAGCTCCACCAGCCCCTTAGGTATCTCATTGGTTTCCAACTGGACCACATCATTTCCAAACACTGTCTCTCTATTGTCTACCACTTCCACCAATGCATTACAATCAATCTTTTGTCCATCATAATCATCAACACATTGGATAAACCTAAGAATGTCTTCATCATCAGCAAAAACTTGCCAATTGTACACATTATCAGGAATAGTAGGCCTAGATTTTATTTCCATAGTGAAAATACCGGTTAGCGTTGCATCATCATTTTTCAAAGCAAAATTGGCTAGGAAATCTGCCATAATATTTTTTGCTTGCTCTATCCAATTAATAGAAAATGCATCAAAATGCTCAATAGCATCCCAAACAGCATGCTTATACTTCTTTAATCTATCATTCTTGGATGCATATTTAGATCTCACCTGAGAGACAACCAATTCTGAATCCCCCATTACTTTCAACAATTGGATTCCATGCCTTTTTGCAACCTCAAGTCCTAGTAACAGGGCTTCATATTCTGCAGTATTATTTGTGCACTAGAATGCCAATAAAAATGAATACTTAAAAGTTATACCTGATGGGGACACAAAAAGAACCCCTACTCCAGATCCTTCTTTAGAGAAAGCTCCATCAAAATACATCTGCCACAATCCATACTGCTGTGCTTGTAGCTCAACCACAATAGGGTCAGTATTCTTCAATTGAGGTGAAATTGGTTGAAGTCTAAAGTTATCTACATCTACATTGATCATACAATTAAGCATACTAGGGTCTACATTTTCAATTACCCTAGGAGCTCATGGCTCTCTGTATAATTTGACTTGATTACCATTAATAGGAATGGTAGCATAAGATAAGTCCAATTGAACATTTCCCCCTACTGCTGCCACCCACTGCCTGGAAAGTAACATACCATAGTGGGGTTTAGTGTCAGTAACAATAACATCCATTTTGTAAGTGGCTTCAGGGAATGCTGCTATTTTTACTTCTACACCTTTCATTGTACTTATCACAGGTACTTCTCTGTTATCCATGGTATAGCATTTCCCATACATAGTGGTTATTGATAACCCTAATTCTTTCATAACACCATAGAGCATTACACTAGCAGTAGCTCCTGAATCTATCATGCAGTTTTTAATCAACCGGTTATTGACTAACAAAGTAACATAGAAGGGATCTACCTGAGAAGGCTCCTGGGTGATAGTGGTTCCAACATAAACCTTTGGGGTTTGGAACTCTTGATCCTTTCCAACCTTAGCTGAACTGGTGGGTAATACTGTGTCACTATTAGATATACTAGATAATAAAGACAAAGCTGCATCCTTATGTTCTTTAATCTTTAGTAATTCTACTAATGGAACAATGACTTTCATTTGAGTTAGAGCTTGGGCCATGTCAAATGTAGAATTATTGCATGTTTCAGTATTAGCCCTAACTCTTTCTGTTTTGAATTGACTTGCCCTTTTCACTGTCTCTGCCCTTTGTACATCACTAACATTTTTATCATCTTTGCCTTTAGGTACATCTTTAACTTGTTTCCCTTTTTCTTGACCGACCTTAGGAATAGTAGTAGCACTACTTGATGCCCCCCCTTTTTGTAACTTCCTTTACAAACATAGAACTTGACTCACCCTGATCAGTGTCTCTCTTGGTGCTTCTCAAGTTATAGTTATGTTTTGCTTTGGCAATTGCAGCTTTAGTGAGATTTCTAACTTCTTCCTCACTAGGCCTCCTAAGATGAACCTCTTCATCTTCAATTGTTACCACATTCAATGTAGGATGCCAATCTAAGGCTAACTATCCTTGCACTAGCTTTTCATTATCTAGCACATCACTGTATTCACTTTGCACGGATTCCTCATCACTTTCTATGATGGTTTCCAACATATTAATGTCAGGCCCTGCTTCTGGTCTCATAGATTCTTCAAGAGCTTGAGCCACTGCACACTGATGAGGAGAATTTGGTCCATCACAAGCAATACACCAAGGAGTGTTTTCTATATTGTGAACAGTTTTCCCTTTCAAGGGATCCTGTGTGTCTTGACTTTGGGTAATTTTGGGCTTCTCAATTTGGAGTTTACCATCCTTCCAATTGGTATTATATGGCATATCATGTAATCTAGGGGGCCTATCTTGCTAGTTATAATGTGGTTTATCATTTTTGTTAACCTTGGTAGTCAAATCTTTCATAGCAGTAACCAATTTCTCTATCTTATCATCCTCTTTAGCAACTTTATTAGGTTGCTGTTTGGTTTCTTGCCATAATCTACCATCTGTCCTTCTTCCTAATTTCCCAGATGCTTTTGTGTTACTTTCTACATTTATGGCAATTCTAAAAGCATCTCTCAAGTTATGGGGATTTTTATCTCTCAAGATATAGGCCATCTTAGAATCAAATGCATTGTAATATGTATTAAGACACATGTTATCATCTAGCCTCATCACTTGATACAATCTGTGCATGGCTTTTTGGAATCTGGCATTGAAATCAGTGACCATTTCATTTTCAGATTTTCTAATATTGTTGAACTCATTTAGCATGAAACTCACATTAGTCTTGTCACCATACTACTCTTGAAAGAAATTTTTAAAATCTTCCCATGAACCTATGCTATTGACTGGAAGACCTCTGTACCAATCTCTTGCATCATCAACCAGGGATTGAACAAACAGTTTCATAATAACATCTTCATCTACTATCTCATAATCATTTATTAGATCCCCAAAAGATTTCAGATGTTCCTTAGCACTAATTGCATTGTTCCCAGCAAATTTATGGAGTTTGTCTCTTAACTCAGTGGGAACATGATTTGGATATCCCGGGATCCCATCAAAGAACAATTGTCTATATTGTTCTAGATTGATTGGTCTTCTTTGAAAAGGGGTAATAGCACTATTATTTCCCATGGTCATTTTAGCTTTTGGAATTGGAGATTGAGGTGTTTGGGTGTACTATTTATTCACAGGGACTTGACTTGCTGAGGCAATATTAGCTTGTACTGTAGGTTGGGTATTAGCCCAAGGAAAGGAAATGTGTTAGGGATTAGGATTGCTAAGATCTTCTGATGGGAATGTAATAGGGGGAGCCTTTAAGTAGTTAATCTTTCTTTTTACTTCTTGATTAACTGCTTCTAACTCAGCCTTTTCTAATTCCATTTGGAGATCTTCCTTTTCCTTCCTCATCCTTTCCATTTCTCTCTCATGTGCTAAAAGCCTATGAGAGATTTCTTCTGCAGTTTTAGATTCTATTCCATCATCTACCCATTTTTGTTTTCCTTTATCTATATTGGCTTTAGGAAGCTGGGAGTCATTAAATACTTCCCTAGTTGGCTGGGCTACTGACTTATAGGCTTGTTTAGTTTTGGGGATTAGAATTTCTCTAATCACAGGGCCTTCCTCATCACTTTTTTCCTTTTCCTTAGAAAGTACTTCAAGATTAGCTATCTGTCTAAGAAAGCTATCTCTTTCCATTAGTTTGGCTTTAACTTCCTTCTCCTTATTTGCCTCCTTTTGGGCTCTTAGGGAGATTAAATGATGGACTCTTCTATTTAAATCTTCAATCTCTTGAGACACTTTATCCTCATCAGGGAAGTTTTCTTCAGAGTCTGATGCATTAACTTGGTCTATGTCAATTAGACTAATGTTCCCATCAATTGTCCTGGGAACGGAGTGCCTAATTGCATTTGAACTAGTTCTATCTCTTGCAAAGACACTAACATGAGATAGATCTTGATTTAAAATAGGTGCATTATCAATATCTCCAAACAATCCTCAATGGAAACCTAAGATATCATGTTCTGAATCTCTGGAAGATGAATTAGACTTTGCATAAACAGGTCGACCAGGCATCTTACCAGTATTATTGTTTTTCTGCACCCAAGCAGCATTTGATGGCTCATGCAACACAGATCTCTTCTGGCCTCTCTGTGACTGTTCTGGCAGACCTTCTTGCAAGGTTTCACGAGGATGTTTCTCCATAAATGATCTCATGTTTTTTGCTCCTTGCATCTCACTTGTCTTCCTTTTAGAAATATTTGTATCTTTACAAGGACTGGTTCAAAAGTAATAGAGTTGCCACCCACAAAACTATGGGAATTATGAAAACAAGCAGTCTAATCCACAAACACACAACAATTTTCTTTATAAGCTTCAACACAGATCTACGTTTATATCTTTATTGTAACTCTCCCCAGCAAAGTTGCCACTTTTGTTGTCTTCAAAATCTGATTCTCTTTAACATCCTTAAAATAATATAATTGAACTCGGTGTAGAAGAGACATCAAAGATAAGGAAATTCTCAAGACAACATATGACAAGGTTTGATTGAACCTTCTACACTTTGGACTTACTCAAAGCCCAGGTGGGTATACCTTTGTGAATTGAATTCACACTTTCAAACATAAACCCACAGCAAACCAGTCCAGAAAACCAGTGGATCTATTCACCTTGAAATTAACTGAAAACAAAGAATGGAAATTATACTTAAATTCAACATTTCGATCAACAAAACATGCAATAAACAACTTCAATCAATACCAGTGCCTTATCCAAGGTCACAGAGTCATCTAAACTCAGATAATACTCCTCAAACACAATATCTTTATGCATCCTGTTGGCTTGGTTTCTATTAATCCTTGTATATGCCTGACACCTACAAGAACTTATGCATTCCAAATTAAGATATGATCATCAAAATTCAAAGTCTCTTCCAAAGATTTTACTAGTATGAGTGATCCCCACATCTTTAATTTCCCTCCTAAAGAGAAAAGCTAACGAACACTTCTACTAAAATTGCTTTGCAATTCCATTCAAACAGAACAACCCTGGATTATCCAGAATGAAAACAGTAAACAAATTGTAAACACACTTGAAGACAACACAAAGCTTCACTCAAAACCGATGGTTTGTATATTGATGTACAAACAATATAAAATACTAATCTTTAGCTCAATCACAAGAAGTCATTGCAATGATCTATCCTAAACAACACTCAATAGAGACATGAAATAAAAACATTCAAAACTAGAAATTAAGCAAACCAAAGGTATGATTTGAATGCTCCTTCATGCGGCTCCATTGTCCTTCTTTCTTCTCCAAATGGTTTTGTTGTGGATCTCACCTACTAGTGCATGATCATGATATGAAAGCAAGTAAACAAGATATTGCTCAAGAATACTCGAAGCGCGATTAACTAGAAATTCGATAATCTGATTAGGGATCAAGAATCAAGGGATTTGATTGAAGAAATTCATCCAATTTATAGAGAAATTGGAGAAAAAGATCAAATTAGTATGATAGTGATTCGAATGGAAATTCAAATCAAGAATAGCAAAATTATGACATATTTATGACAAATTGCTATGCAAAGATTTATGACAATTTATGACAAATTTCTATGCAAGGATTTATGACAATTTATGACAAATTTCTATGCAAGGATTTATGACAAGATTTTGAAATAGAAATAGTCATTTAGGAATTTAGGAGAAATTAGAAAATTAGGTTAGAAATGATGACTTGGAAATTAGGAAATTGATGCAAATTAGGTAAATTAATTAATAATTTCTCATTCATTAATTAATTTACAAAAATAGGAGGAATTAATTAGCCAATTAAATAAACATTTAATTGTGACAAGAAGACTTAGGATAAATAAATAAATTATTTAACCTAAAGGGAAAATGCCAAACAAGATTAAATGACTAAATCATGAAACCCTAGAAGATGAATTAGAAATGCAAGAATGACAATTAGGTCTTGACAAAAGATAATTGATGTAGATTCGATTTGATCATGATTCTGAATGATTTGATTGATAAACAATTGAGATTGATTGACAAATTGACCAATATTGACAAAGAGACCAAATTGATATGCGCCAATTGACATGATTGAAGAGGACAAGGATCGATGACGAATCGATCGTAAAACGACGAGATTGACAAGTTGATAAGAGATTGACAAGATTGACCAAAATCATGATTAAAGATTTGCTATCGACAAGACCAAATTCGAAAGCGAGATGAATGATGAATGAAGAAGAAGGACTCAATGCTCGCAAATGATAAAAACCAAGTGCGTGACATAGGAGAAATGTTAATGCGACACAAAAACCTAAAATGAGGCAATGCGCAAATGTTAAAGTATGATCCCGCAAGCGTTGACCATTTTTAGGTGTCTACATTTTGCCCCTCTTTAAGACAATGTGATTTTAAGCGTTGTTTCAAAGAACAATAATGAAAATGCCCCAGTCAATGACAATGACATATGAAAATGCCCCAGACAATAACAATGACATATGCATGCCCCCTCGAGGAATTGGCCGGAAACATGCAGAAAAGAGGCCAATTGATCGATAAAAATGATAGAACATAATAAGATCAAACGGACCAAACGGATTGCCAAGACTGATGGAAGAAATGTTGGTAAGAAGAAATTAGACAGAGGACAGTTATAGATGAAGAAAAACTTGCTTTCACAAATGCACATAAGTAGGTGAGAACCTTTATTTTAATGTAGCAAAATGGATGCGTAGCATCATGGCATTGAAGGCCAGAGTTGAAATGCAACCCTTTTTGCAAAAGACAGACACATCACAGACAAACAGCAATCTCAAAAAAGAAAGGGACCATGAACCATCCCGATCACCCTAAATCACTCAGTGACATCATCGAGCAACATAGGAACATGATCGAAAATAAATCAATAAATGATAAGACTCGCTAATTCCAACAAGTCAAACAAACATCTTGATCTTCATTGTCAAAAGTTGAAAGTGTTGATAGGACGATCATGCTATCTAGTTTCAGGACATGTGGGACCCCGTCTAAAACAAGACACGGTCTGGTTTCGAGTATACCACACCCTGTATAAGACCCATGATAGTAGAGACAAGGACAAATGATTTTGAGGTTGATTGGTATGACAATTTTGATTAGTTTGAATGTCTGGTTTGATTGAAAAGTTCATCTGTTAAAGCGTGAGCACAGTGTTGGATTGCGTGTCATTGGATGTATACTCAGTGATTTGTCTTATGCACAGAGGGATCATTTATTGCAAAATGCTTGTTTTTTAGATTTTAATGTTTTGAAATGTTTTTGTTCATTTTTTTTTTTTCAGGACTTTATATGATTTTTTTAGAGATTTTTTCAGGACATTATTCAATTTTTATGATCTTTTTTCATGACATTTTTCAATTTTATGATCTTTTTTTTTTCAGGACATTTTTAAATTTTTGGATCTTTTTTTCAGGACATTTTTAAATTTTTATGATCTTTTTTTAAGGACATTTTTAAATGTTTTTGAGATTTTGCCCCCAGTGTCTAGCAAGGCGAGGAATATGACAGGTGAATAAATAGGCTTGCTGAAATGATGGTGGATAGATGGAAGACAAAATCCTTTTATCATGGAGACAATACGGATGCAATTTTCAAGGGCTATTGCATGATGGGACAAGAGACTGAATATGACAATGCAAAGTAGTGACATGGCATGAGGGACATGTCAAGAGGTTTTTGAAACCATGTCTAAATTTTGCGTCCTTATGTCAAATAAAGATCAAGGAATAAAAGAGTGTATGGATAGTGATAAGATATGGATAGGATAAGCAAGACCAAGAATGGATAAGGGACATGGACTGAAGGTCAGGATAGGATACGGGATAGTGGCAAAAAGTTGCAATAAGATAGGGAATATGGATGAAAAGTTATAATAAGCAAATGGATAAATGACCAAAAGCTATGATGGACTAAAAGCTGCAAACAAGATGCATGATGCTCATGAAGATCGTCAGCCTTGTCAAGATCAAAGGTGGAAAGGGAAACTAGACATGAGGGACAATAGGATATGAAGGGTAATGACAGGGGTTCGATAGGATAATGGAACAATGAAGGACAAAAGGATATGATAGGATAAAACCTGCCCCCAAGTGTGGTGTGCAAGAAGTTCATAAATTACGCATGATGCCTATTTGCCAGGTTTTCATCATGGTACTTGCCCAAGGCACTTGTTTGCCAGGTTTTCACCAGTGGACAAATTATTTTTGCTTTACTTTTTTTTTCTTTCTTTCTTTTTTTCACTTTTCTTTTTTTTTTGTATTTTGACTTTTTCAATAGAAGATGGACACATGATAGGGGATGGAAGGACTCAAGTGTCTTATTTTTTGGATAGTAGCCTTGAAATAAATGGACCATGACCTTTTAAAGAATGCTCAAAGACGTTGGTAGGATAAGGACATGGAAAATGAGATGAAACTAAGACAAGGATTTATGCAAGGGATTGGACCAAAGGGATCGAAGGATGGAAAATATGCATTGGATAATGAACAGGGTATTGGAAGAATTGGCCTTCAGTGGATGGAAATGTTGGCAAGATCGACATTGGCACACACCTTGAGGAGTGATGGATTGATGGAGGAAAAATGGATCTCAGATTGTGAGATTTGGATGGAGGAATAGCTTGGGATTTTGGGACATAAGGGCCCAAAATGGATGAAGAAGGTGATGTAGGAATAGATTTAAGAGGTTTGGATGGAGGAATAGAAATTTTGGATGCCAAGTTGGATTTTTCTTTAGGCTTTTGTGCTTCAAGGAGCTTCTTAGGGATCCACATGGTTTTTGATTTTTCATGCTTTTGTGGTTCCTTGGAGTGCATTGCTTGCACAAGGGATTTAGGAACCCATATATATTTTGACTTTGCTTTATTTTTCTCAGTGGGCCTTTGTGGCCTTTTGGATATTTATTTTTCTTTATAGATCATATTGTTCTTTGTTTTAACATGTCGATTATATTGGACATGTTGATCCTTGAATACATGTGGATTTCTAGACTTATGACGTTTATACTTGGCATCCAAATTGCTTGGAGGGGGAAAGGAATACATGGATGGATATGAATGCAATGGAGTTCTTTTGGATGGATGGAATTTACTCAAGGATGTGTGCCTTTTCTGACCTTGCATAGAGGATGAAGGAATATAAGGACCTAAGATGGATGGAAAGTATGATGGGGAAGGTGTATGTTTTGATTTTGATGGAGGGATACCAACATCTTGAGAGTGAGTTGTGTAGACATGACCCTTAGTATATTCTTTGATATGGAGGGGTTCTTGCTCATGAAGGTCTACTCCTTTGCCTTTATGAATATCTTGACTTGTAGGATACTCTTTTCTTTGGGAAGAAGACATGAGTCCATTATGAGGTGGATATGATATGAGAGAAATAATGAGATCTTGAAGTGGATCGGATTTCACCAAAGTGGAAGAACCCATTGTGCATGTTGAGGGTTCATGAACATCTTGCACTGACATTTTAGAATCATGAGTGGGATTAGGATCATGAGGGGGACTAGGATTGTGTTGTGGACATGGTTCAATGACAGGCTCTTCGAGAGATGGAATGGGAGAAATAATGGGATCATCAAAAGAAATGCGATCTTGGAGTGTATATGGAGGATTAAGACAAGGAGATGGAGGAACAAGTGGATCTTGTGGAGGATCTGAAGGAATAATTTGATCTTGACAAGGAGGAATATCATTGGAATCCTCTTTAAAGGTGCTTTGCTCTTGACTTTCAATGGGATCATCGGAAAGGATAGAAAGGATATCTGGAATGTCAATGGGACTTGAAAGGACATTTTTTTCATGAAATGGAAGGGGATCGTTTGGGATTGGATGAACTGGGATATCTTGATCTTGCTCGGGGAATGGAGTGTCAATAGGACTTTGGATAGGATGGACAAGAATAGGGGAATCATCGTGAGTGTCTGGGAATATGGGGTCCTGTTCAACAATTGGATGGGATGATAAGGTTTCGGGATCTTGATCTTGATCTGTTTTAAGACACATTTCTTCATGCTCTAAATTCTCCTCTTGACATGAGGTTGGACTTTGGATATGCATGGAGGATTCTGACAAGGAATCAATGTTTTGGCACAAAGGGGATGCACTTTGAACATTTATGATGGATTCTGGCAAGGAATCAATGCTTGAACATGAGGAAGAGGGACTTTGAATGGGGTCCTCTAAAATAGGTAATGGCAATAAAGTGCATGGTGGCATTGGGTCTTGTATTTCTGAAACATGACAAGGATGTGCATCATGAATTGGATTATTTTGGCAATCAATTATGGATAGCCCTTGGGTAATTTCATCCTTGGGTGTATTGTTTGATGAGGACAATATGGAAGGTTCTTGTGAAACTTCTAGAGGTGTAGGGATAGATGCCACTAGAGAGTCAATTTGCTTGTGAGGGGATGAGGCATTGCTAGACATAAGTGTATTATCTTGATCTTCCTCAAAGAACTCACTTGGTAGTTTCCTTAAGAGCATTGCAATAAAGCCACCTTTCTTTCGAGGTTTTGACATGGTTGTATTTGGAATTTGAACTTGTTTGGCAAGAATTTGGTTCTGGTCTGATGTCATGTTTTGATTTCGAACTAGATGTTGATCAAATTGGTTTGACATGTTCAAAATTTGGCTTGGTGTGTGCTGCAACCTTTGTTTTTGAATGTTTGGTTGTTGTTGTTGACATTGATATGTTGATTGAACTTGTTGATATTCCACCATTGGTTGAACCATTTGTTGACATTGTATAGTTGGTTGGACATATTGTTGAAATTGGACCATTGGTTGTGTTGGTTGCATATGTTGGACAATTGGTTGAACCATTGGTTGTATTGGTTGAAAATCTGATTGATAGTAAACACCTTCTTGTTCTTGTTTTGGAGGCACATAATGTTGAAATTGATGTTGTCTCTTTTCTTGAAATTGTTTCATCATCTCTATTTGGGAGAGGAGAGCTGGTATGTCTGATCGTTCGATAAGAGATCTTACATCAATTGGCTCAATATTTGGATTTCGACCTGGAAGTTTTCAAAACATTTTGGACATTTGTGATCTATTCTTCGCAATGTTTTTCACTCTTTGTTCCAAAATCTCATTTTCTTGAGCTAGTTTCTCCTCTAGTTTTTGTATTTGGAGACTTGTTTCATCATAAAAAGTTTGATCAATATTGCCTTGTTGTTGGGTTGGATAGAATTGTGATTGCATTGTCGGTTGATATGTCAAACTTTGTTGCATCATTGGTGCTTGGAACCTTGTTTCAATAGACATGTCACTATGCAAATGCATATTTTTGGAATTTTTCAAAGATAATGTATGATATGAAACTAAATGCAAACTAAATATATGAAAATGCAATCTATGACAAGAGTGCAATCTATGTTTTTGGTTGTTTTTCAAGATTTTGACAAACTTTTTGGAATGCAAATCTAAAAGAGACCCTTAGGAAATTGAAATGATTTCTAGACCTCAAAGGACAAAAGGACCAAGTGACAAAAGGACAAAATGACAAAGTCTCCCCTATATGCTTGGATACTAAGCTAGGTTTGACCAAATGACAATAATGACAAAAAGACAAAATTTTGACAAGGTCTAGACTTCCTAACAATGACTCAGGGTTTATCAAAGATTTGGACTACTCAAGTATGACAAAACCTAGTTTTGGCACTATATGCAAAGGGACAATTACTATGCAAGTGACCTTAATATGATATGATAATAACCTAAACATAATGAAGATACTTAGGGTATGCCAATATGAATGTATGACAATGGTATTACTCTAATGCAAGAGGACACATGTAAATGGATGACCCTAATTGAAAGGAGTATGACTTTGGTGAAACCTAACCTTGGTACTTGACAATTAACTTTGCAAAATGCAACCTAGGATGAACCTAAATGTAAGTGACATGAATGTTGAGACAAGATTTTGAACAATGTTTGACAACCATGTTTGAAGGTGTTTTGAAATTTGTTGGATGAAATGTTCTTGTGTTTAACCTTGTTTTGAATCAATTTGTTTTGTTTTTGAAATGATATGCAATTCAACTTTTGACAAACAAAGAAGACAAGATATTTCAACTTAGACTCAATACAATCATGCTCATTCACACATTTCTTATGGTAGGCAAGGACAATAGGTACTTGAGAGGTAGACTTGTTATGGGATTCAAGGAGAATACATAGATGCTTGACCCCACGGGCTCCCCTCCATGACACTCACTTCTCAGGGCAGCCAAGCATCAGTCCCCATGGAAATCTCCCCATGGAGAAATTAGTATCTCTTCCAAGTATCCGAACTTGTCCTTCTCAAGCAACTAGAAGGATTTTTTGGCCTCTAAATACAAGGTGTTTAGTTAGGATTTCTGTTAAGCGTTACTCCTTGATGTCACGCAAGCGTGATTGAGACATTAAGCCCATCAAGATACCAAAAAAATGTAGTTGCACAAGCACGATTTAGACCAAGAGGCCCTACTTAGATGTTGATATGAGAAAGAGTTCAAGGGTCATCACTTCCCAAGTAACTGCAATTCCCACGTTACACTTCCTTCAAAGCTTTCGCTCATCGGGTATTTTTTTATAGTGAGTTAGAATGCCAAGGTATTATAGCCATACTCACTTTGGGTCATTCCCTTCTCATGATTATCACTTTCTTGAAAAAGCAAAGTGGTCGGGAAGGCAGGCCCTCTAAAGGAGACACACAATCAAAGACACGAGCATGGTATCGAAGATCTGGATTTCTGATCACCCTAAGAAGGATGAGAGCATACTCTCCTACTCCAATGTCACACTCAACAATCAAAGAAAAAACATGTTCATTCCAACCTATTTAAAAATCACTAGGTGCCTAAAACATTAATGACAAACACCAAGTTTAGTTGTTTCTCCAAGGCAACCTGCAAAACCCAAGTTAGAAGTTTGATTTGTTGTCTTTGACTATCGATTCTGCATAAAGCATGTTAGTAGTTTGATTTGTTTGTCTTTTCGATGCATATGCCAAGATTCTGCATAGATAATTAGTACCAAAAACCAAAACACAGAAAATAGAATGCAAAAACTAAACAAATTTCAAGTAGAATACTGCATTTTTACCTCTGTTCTGGACTTTACACAGGCGCAGAAGTCATGACACAAGCACAGAAGTCATGACACAGGCACAAAATGTCTTCAACATAAGCACAAAATGCTCAACATAGGCAGAGGTTGCTTCACACAAGTGCAGAAGTCTCCAGAAAACCCTGCACGACCCTGTTTTTGGTTTTTCTGGCCTGCAAATCAAGTCAAAAGCACTCAAAGACACAATAAAGGGATTAGATGGTTAGTGTTCACGTCAGGTTCACCAATTAATGTTTCATAGGAAATAGGGAATCATCACAAACAATATAAAATACTAATCTTTAGCTCAATCACAAGAAGTCATTGCAATGATCTATCCTAAACAACACTCAATAGAGACATGAAATAAAAACATTCAAAACTAGAAATTAAGCAAACCAATGGTATGATTTGAATGCTCCTTCATGCACCTCCATTGTCCTTCTTTCTTCTCCAAATGGTTTTGTTGTGGATCTCACCTACTAGTGCATGATCATGATATGAAAGCAAGTAAACAAGATATTGCTCAAGAATACTCAAAGCGCAATTAACTAGAAATTTGATAATCTGATTAGGGATCAAGAATCAAGGGATTTGATTGAAGAAATTCATCCAATTTATAGAGAAATTGGAGAAAAAGATCAAATTAGCATGATAGTGATTCGAATGGAAATTCAAATCAAGAATAGCAAAATTATGACATAGTTATGACAAATTGCTATGCAAAGATTTATGACAATTTATGACAAATTTCTATGCAAGGATTTATGACAATTTATGACAAATTTCTATGCAAGGATTTATGACAAGATTTTGAAATAGAAATAGTCATTTAGGAATTTAGGAGAAATTAGAAAATTAGGTTAGAAATGATGACTTGGAAATTAGGAAATTGATGCAAATTAGGTAAATTAATTAATAATTTCTCATTCATTAATTAATTTACAAAAATAGGAGGAATTAATTAGCCAATTAAATAAACATTTAATTGTGACAAGAAGACTTAGGATAAATAAATAAATTATTTAACCTAAAGGGAAAATGCCAAACAAGATTAAATGACTAAATCATGAAACCCTAGAAGATGAACTAGAAATGCAAGAATGACAATTAGGTCTTGACAAAAGATAATTGATGTAGATTCGATTTGATCATGATTCTGAATGATTTGATTGATAAACATTTGAGATTGATTGAAAAATTGACCAATATTGACAAAGAGACCAAATTGATATGCGCCAATTGACATGATTGAAGAGGACAAGGATCGATGACGAATCGATCGTAAAACAACGAGATTGACAAGTTGATAAGAGATTGACAAGTTTGACCAAAGTCATGATTAAATATTTTCTATCGACAAGACCAAATTTGAAAGCGAGACGAATGATGAATGAAGAAGAAGGACTCGATGCTCGCAAATGATAAAAACCAAGTGCGTGACATAGGAGAAATGTTAATACGACACAAAAACCTAAAATGAGGCAATGCACAAATGTTAAAGTATGATCCCGCATGCGTTGACCATTTTTAGGTGTCTACATTAAGTTCAAGAAATATTACAAGAAGTTTTTGAATATTCTCCATTAGACTTAGAAAAGCTCAGATAAATTTCTACAGCGTTTTTTTACAATTCTTTTGCGATCCCCCTTCCTCTAGTCCTGGTATCAATTTATAACAACATGGATGCACAAAGCTTCGGACTTCTCGAGGAGAGTTTGTTACAATCATTTCTTTCAAAATAAAGAGGTTACAAGCTTTTTGAAAAAATAGTTACAAGCTCTTATTCGCCTCTGTAGTTTCTTCAACTGACTATTCGGTTGCAACCTCTTCTACCTTTTCAAGGGCACTCTCCAACTGTTCCGGATCATGGGTGGCATATTTAGTTATCCACTCATCAAAGACCTCTTCTGTCGGCCATGAGAAATTAATCACTTTATCCTTAGTCTTAGTCAACCTTTTCCAAGAATTTCTCATTTTGTTGACTTCTGAATTGAGAAAACCATAATGTGACTTAATTTTCTCTATCTCTTGTATTGTCAAAACAAAGAAAGAAGCATCATCTAGATCAATAATTCCTTTAACTCTTTCTGACAATTTAGCTTCTATCTCCTTAAGCCACATTTTTTTGTCCTTTAATTGATCCAGGCTCGCAAAAACTCCTGGGAGCAACTCAAAAACTTGATCAGTATACACCTTTTTGCACAAACTAAACTTCCTATCAACATTATCCACCTCTGCTACTAATTGTACTAAAACTTCAGTGATGTTAGAAGTGGATTTAATGATGGGATTGGCCCTTGCTTCATCACAGGCTACACACATAAACTCTAAATCTTGCTCCCTAGGCCTCCATTTGTCAAAAATAGGTATCAAAATGGCCTTGTCTCCCCTGAGCTTGTTCCATATATCCATAATTTTACCTACATTGTTATAGAGAAATGAGGCATTTATTGTATTTGCAAAACTGGAAATTGTAGCCCTTACTCTCTCCTCATACTTCTTTGCATATAAGGCCTGAGCCTGTTTTAAGTTTTCTAATTCTTGAGGAGTAATTTCAACCATTTGAGAGCTGGAGGGTGCTGGAGATGGTGGAAACTCAATGATAGGGCTAGTAGGTGGAGGTCTTGCAGGAGAAGAGGAAATCATCAGTGTTGAAGACTCACCTTGATGGTATTATCCAGTCAATTGGCTCTGCAGCTTAGCAATGATGCTATCCTTACCTCTTACCTCCTCCTTGGCATTGTTATAGGCCTTCAAAACTATTTCCAACTTGACTTGGAGGGCCTCTTTCTCTTTGGCTTCCTTCTCTGCCACTGCAACACTAAATTTTGCAATCTCTAACACAGTGCTAGCAGCTTCCACTACCCCTATACTCTGCACTCTCTTCACCATCATCCCACCAAGTTAACTTGACCCTGGGGTGTCTTTGCTTTTCTTACTCTCATTTCTCTTGAGAGACCACATGATGAGTGCAGCATTATCCTTATTGAAAGTAATCCCCTCCATGGATTTGTTCTCCTTCCTCATTGCGTCTAGTATCAGGGCATCTGCTATATCCCACTCGGGTAGAATAAGCACTCCAGCTTGTGCTACTGTATCTCTCCCTTGCTCAAGGGTGATGGTTTTGAACTCGTCCATCATCTCTTACTTTATTTCCTCTTCTACCAGGGCTAGATCTTTATTAGGCTACTCAACCTTTCTCTTTTCACATCTAACATTATATTTATCTATGTGCTATTTCCATGTAAACTGCATAAATGCTTCTGATGTGACAAAATTGTTGTCAGCCAAGAAGGCATTGGTTGCCTGCTTTATCTCAGGATCCCACTCCTGGCCTTTGAGTTCAGTGGTGGTGATATCCATTTCAGTAGCAATGGGTTCTTCTGGCATTCCTTCTTCCACTTCATCATAAGTGTAGGCGATTTCCCCTAGACTACCTAACTGTAGGAGTTGCTTAGCTGTTGCTTGCTTATTTCCTATATGGATAGGGGATTGGGATGGGGAATACAAAGGTGTATTCGATTGTACTTCTTTCCCTACACTATGCTTCTTTAGGCTTTCTTGGATGTCAATGACATCTTGTATCTTCCTCTTTCCTTTAGAGGTAGAGGGCTCCCCTGTCATAGGCATCAACACACTATAACTGGATTTCTTATGCAGTGTATAATCACCAGGAGGGATTGCTTTGCTGGAAGCTGACCTACTTAGGATCATTCTTTCCTTTTCAGGGTTTCTTTTGATTACAGCTTCCCTCTTCTCCTTCAGGGTCTGCATCACATCTTCAAAGCAAACAATTAAAAACTTTATTTTTTCCTCCAAGAGGGAAACAGCTAGACAATGGGTCATAGCTGGCATCAAACTGATGCAAAAAATCCAAGGCTTTCTTATAAGCCACCCATTTCTCTTTCCTTAGCTCCTGCTCATCTAGATCAAACTCATTTCTGATGAGGTCTTTAGGAAACTGAAATTGATGGGGCCAACAGCTGCATGTTGCCTTCTTTCTAAACATGCTTTTGAAGAAGTCTTCTAGATCAGAACACCTAGACAATGCAGTGGACAAATGCTAAGGCTTGAGGAAATCCTCAAAGTAATTACAACCTCCCTTTGTTATTACAAATTGGTGGGCTATGGTAGCTGCAGGGAAAATAGTCCCTTTACCCCTGCCTGTCAACTCTGCCTCTTGTACACCACCAATTTGTCTAAGGATCTCTGCAATTCCCACTTTGAGAGGGACCTGGTAAGGTAGCAAAAAAGGGGTGCCTCTAAAACCAAACACTCTGAAAAACTGTCGAGACTGGATACAAGTATATGTCACCCCAATTGTGAACAATTTTTATGTTCTCTGCAAATTCTTTTGGTCTTATGAATTCTAGAAGAACCTTGGGGATTCTTGGGTTCTCCGAGCAAAGGAGAGTCTTGATCTTGGATGCAAAGTATTTGTCAAACTTCAAGAAACTGGCATCCTCTCTATCCCATGATAACACAGTACTCCATAATTGTACCGACATTTTTTCTCCTTCTTTCTCCTTAACAAGGTCCAGTCCACTAGCAAAGTAATCACCACCTTTGAAAAGAAAAAGATGCATCAGGAGTGAGTACCATCTGAAAAGCCTATCCACCTTTCCATTCTTGATTCCTATTAACCCTCCATGGATAGCATCAACAATGAAAGAGGCATAATCAAATGTAATTGCAAGAGAAGGATTCAAAATCTAAGCAATCATTAACAAGTAATGATTTGGCATCTTTGCTTCAGCATCTTCTCCCAAAACTTGGCAAAGTGCCCAATACATTCCTTTAGCCCTCAGGGTGAACATACTTAATGAAAAGGGCTCTTGTGTGTTGGGTCTTACAACTATTAACCCACCTATCTTCACAAAAAACTCCTTGAGAGGCCCGTTCCTAAGATGACTCCTCTATGCACTGTAAATTTGAGCTAATGATCTGAAATTTATGGGCTCTAGAAAATTAGTAAACTCATTAATCCCAAAAGCATTCCTGAATTTTTCAGCATTAATCTCAATAAGGGTTTTTCCATTTATATCCCGAATGCTTCGTGTGACTGGATCATAGTTGAGTGCAATTTGGGTCAACAAATCTATGTCCATAAATACGCCTCGGACTACCAATTTCCCAACATCTAATTCCCAAATACTATTTTGTGGGGCTAGAGAATTTCTCATTCCAAATCCAATCTTAAATAACCCCAACCCAGAAAATCCAACCTGTGGGTCTCTCAACCAGTTACCCTTGTCATACAGTCCTTCTCCTATCTTTAAACGGGGAGCTCTAGGCACTAATTCTTTTGCCTTTGATGCCTGATTAGTTGACAACATCAACTGTTCTAAAAAATCATCACAGACACTCCTTTCTGAATAATTAACTTTGCCAGAAAATTCTCTTTTAGGAGCCATTTTGAAAACGTAAGAAATAATTACCACTCCTAGACAACTCTATGACGAATCAATTATCTTATCTAAAACACACCACACAGGAATTGCTACACAGGAGTACAAGAAAACCTGTTCTCAACTTAAAGGAATTTTCTCTACAACTGAACTGACTTGCTCTATATCTAAAGAAAATAGCTCTGCATCCACTCCTCTGCAAAATTCTTTAAAACATATCTTCACCCGATTGATAGGAAATCGAATATTGTACTCAGGGTCTTAACTACAACATTGATTCTGCATGCTTCGGCTGTCCCTTCAAAATTGAATTCATAGGAGAATTCATATTTTTCACTCCAACGGGTCACAAAGTTCGTGCAAGTGTTTCATTTTTCTCTTTCTCAACTTCACGAAGCATAACTATCGGGCAACTTGGTCCTGCAAAATAGCACCAACCGTCTGATCAAAAGAAACTTGATCGAGTGTTATACTAACTAACAGCTTTGGCTTTGTGCTATGTCCCGCTTCTATATTGGCTACAAGATACCACGTGGCACCCAACCACTAGCCTTGAAACTTCTTTCGCATTTGACTTAACGCTGACCGCATATCTTTCTTTTATACCGTCGGTTCCACCTTGGTGGGCCCACAACTTTCTTCTAAGACCACGTGTCGCCGGACACGTTGCCATCCATCATGACACGTGGACGGCTCTCATTCACTCTCGCTATTTCATAGGGTCTAAAGCACGAGAATCTTACCCTTGTGAAATAGCGAGGGCTGTCAGATCATCTTTTAAGTGATCGACATTTAACCATTTGAATAGGCTTTCGGGAGTGGTGGGCCCGCTGACTCACTTTGAACACCTGGCGTCTAGTCACCTTCAGAGCTGACTCATCACTTTTTCATCACGACATGTGGATGGCTCTCATTCACTCTCGCTATTTCGCAGGGTCTAAAGCACAAGCATCTTACCCTTGCAAAATAGCGCGGGCCGTCAGATCATCTTTTAAGTGATCGACATTTAACCATCTGAATAGGCTTTCGGGAGTGGTGGGCCCGCTGACTCACTTTGAACACCTGGCGTCCAGTCACCTTCAGAGCTAACTCATCACTTTTTCATCATGCCGAGAGAAAGCCACTGGGCCCTAATAAATTCTTGATAGCTATATTTGCTAGGTCATCTCCTAACTGGCGACTTGACTCACCTCTGGGGCCCGCCTTTTAGCCTTTAATCTTGACCTGCCGACTGTTGTGACTTATGTCGCGTGCCGCCATTTTATTTGCTTTCATCAACCAGCTAGATCGTCTAGGTGGCATGCCATGTCATTTTCACAACTTTGCTGGTTTTAAACTACATGCAACTTCGCTTAGTGAAATAGTGAAAGTCATAGATCCATCCGCGAGATGCGCACTAGTTACTGGGCCCGACAACTTTATGAGAAAAACATATAAGGCATAAATTTTGTGATTAATTAACATGACCGCCTAGGCAAACATCAAGGGGGGACACTTCCTACGATCCCGTGACCCATTACTTAAGTGAATAAAGTAACGAAAGAATAGAAACCAGAGGGTTTTAAACCAGCATTAGAGGATCTAAAATAAAAAACCCTTAAACCCTTAAGGCCCAAAACAAAGCTGAAATATTTGAAAATGCACCCTATTCAAAATTTCAACAAACCATAGCCAATCATGGGAAAAGAAAATCCCATTTTTAAATCAGTGATAAGACATGCTTCATCCAGATTGTCTAAGTGCAATTCATGAAAGCTGCAACATACTCCGCTTCTGCTGTACACTGAGAGATGCAACTCTGCTTTTTACTCATCCATGAGACCAGTCTACCACCGAGAAAGAATGCACCACCGATTGTGCTCTTCTGGTCATCCACATTACCGACCCAATTAGCATCTGTGAATACTTTCAGATTGAAATTATTGCTCTATGGGTACCACAATCCATAGTCAATTTTTCCCTTTAGATACCTAATAATCCGCTTGACTGCACTCAAGTGAGATTCTCTTGGACTCTTCTAGAACCTTGCAGTGATGCCAACTACATGTGCAATATCTAGTCTACTATGCACTACATAATGCAACTTACCAATCATTGATTGGTATTCCTTCTCATTAACCAGTGCGGAATCATCTTCCTTTGTCAAATTTGCAACCAGTCACCATCAATGTACCAACCAGTTTTCTATCTTCCATGCCAAAAGTCTTCAACACCTCTTTGACATATTTGGATTGAGTGATGAAGATTCCATCTTTCATCTGCTAGATCTGCAGTCTAATGAAGAACTTAATCTCCCCTATGAGTGACATTTCAAACTCTTTCTTCATCTCATCAGCAAACTCATGACTCATCTTGTCATCTCCACCAAAGATGATGTCATCAACAAAAACTTCACAGATCAAGATCTGATCTTCTTCAGACTTCAAGTAGATATTTCTATCTTCACTTGTTCTCTCAAATCCAATCTTCACAAGATGGGAATGTAGGCACTCATACCATGCCCTAGGTGCTTGCTTTAGACCATATAATGCTTTGTGTAGCCTACATACCATGTCACTGTCTTCAGATAGGGTAAACCCATCTGGTTGCTCAATATATACCTCCTCTTCAAGTACACCATTTAGGAATGCAGATTTTACATCCATTTGATATACCTTGAATCTCTTAAAAGCTGCATATGCAAGAAGCATACGAACTCCTTCCAATCTGGCTACAGGAGCAAAGGTTTCCCCATAGTCTTCACCTTCTTCTTGAGCATATCCTTTGCATACCAGTCTGGCTTTATTCCTAATCACTGTGCCATCCTCATTCAACTTATTTCTAAACACCCATTTGGTGCCAATGACATTTTTATGCTCTGGTCTGGGTACCAAGGACCATGTACCATTTTTCTCTATTTGGTCAAGTTCTTCTCCCATTGCCTTGATCCAGTCTTCATCATTATGAGCCTCTTTGAATGATTTAGGCTCAAATTCAAAGATCATACATAATTTTTCTCTGATCTTTCTTCTGGTAAGGATTCCTGCATCCTTATCACCTATGATCTGCTTGGGATCATGATTCAGCTTGACATACCAAGGAATGGTCTTAATTGGTTCTTCTTTCTTTTCTTCTTCATCCTTATCTTCATCAGTATCAACATTCACCGGTTCAAGAACATTGTTACTGGTGCTCGGTTGACTGACAACTGGTTCCCAGAAGGTTGCAACCGGTTCATTTACAACTTGCTCACTACCGGTTTTCTCAGTCTTCTTAGAGGATTCATCAACTCTTACATTGATGCTTTCCATAATTCTCTAATTCCTATTGTTGTAGCACTTGAAAGCTTTACTCTTGGTGGACTATACTAGAAATATTCCTTCATCACATTTAGCTTCAAATTTGCCCTAATGTTCACTCCTCTTGATGTAACATTTGCTACCAAAGACCTTAAAATAGTTTACCACAAGGGTCTTACCGGTCCAATACTCATAAGGAGTTTTGTCCTTGCCCTTTTTGATGAGTACCTGGTTCATAGTGTAAACTACAGTGCTCACTGCTTCTCTCCAAAAGGTCTGAGCAACCTTTCCTTGGATCAACATAGTTCTAGCTACTTCAACCACAGTCCGGTTATTCCTCTCTGCTAAGCCATTCTACTATGAAGTCCGAGGGGCAAACAACTATCTCTTGATGCCAAATTCTTCACAGTACTTGTTGAATTCATTGGAAGTGAATTCCCCTTCTTGATCAGTTTTGAGACACTTGATCCTTTTACCGCTTTCCTTTTCCACTAATGCTCTGAAGGCTTTGAATTTCCCAAAAGCTTCAGACTTGTCTTTCAAGAATGTGACCCACATCATTCTTGAGCACTCATCAGTGAGAATCATGAAGTACCTATCACCCTGCACACTTCTAGTTTTCATAGGACCACATAAATCAGTATGCACAAGATCAAACAAGTTGTCAGCAGTGAGGGATTTAACTTAAAAAGGTTGAGCAAGACATTTTCCCCAATTGACATTCTCTACACAAGGTATTATCCAGTTTTCTCAGCACCGACAACCCTCTAACTGCCTTGATCTTACTAGCCTTCACAATGTTGTCAAAGTTCACATGGCAGAATCTCCTATGCCATATCCAACTATCATCAAGCTTAGCCATAAGACATGTACTTATATTAGCATTCAGATGAAATAGGTTACCTTTAGTCTACATGTTGGTGGCTACCAATTTACCATATTTACCTTTGATTCTGTAGACTCCATTCTTGAATTGCAGAGTGAGTCCACTGTCATTTAACTAGGCAACACTTAAAAGGTTGTGTCTGAGACCATCAACCCAATACACATTGTTAGCACTACTCTTTCCATTCAAGGAGATGGACCCTCTTCCTTTGACCATGCATGGTGCATCATTGCCAAAGTGAACCACACCACCATCATACTCTTCTAATGATAGAAACTTGCTCTGATCACCTGTCATATGGTGAGAGCAGCCACTGTCAATGATCCACTCATTGGAATCATCAAACCGGGAGACAAGAGCCTTCTTGTCTATCACATCTTCCTTTATAGCAACGAACACAATGTCTTCATTCTCTTCATCTTTTGATTCCTCATCTGTGACACCTTCATCAACTGCCACAAAACAATTTCTCTAGTTTCCTCCTTTGAATTTCTTGAACCTTTCCAGTTTGTCCTTGTTGTCAATATTAGGACAGTTCATAGCAATATGTCCTATCCATTTGCAGGAGAAACATTTCAAAGGTAGCTTACCCTTGTATTTACCAGTTCCTTTTGGGAATCTCCTGGCTAGAAGAGCTTCAAATTCTATCAGAAACTCTTCATCCTTCATTTCTCTATTCTGACTAGGTTCCCCACTAGTGCTAGCCTCTTTTCCTTTTCTGGATGGTATAGCAGAAGCTTTAAAAGTTGATTCTGACTTTTGAATACTACCATCAAATCTATTCAGCTCATAGGGTGTCAACTTGGCTATGATGGAGTCCAAGGATGCCTCAGACTTGTCTATTGATCTCAGCTCCTGAATAGCAGCAACCCTTATTGCATAGATTGGCAACAGGGATCTCAGGACTTTACTTACCACAGTGAAATCTTCTATTTTGCCACCTGCACTCTTTATTTCTCCAACAACTATTTTGATTCTTATTCCATACTGCTGAATGGTCTCTCCTTCAACCATTCTCATGTCTTCAAACTTTCCTCTCAAGCTCTCTTCCTTGGCCTGTTTTACATGCTCATCACCACCATAGATATTTTCAAGAGCATCCCATACTTCTTTGGGATTTGCCTTGTCCTAAACATCAATAAACTCAATGTCAAATAGACTACTGATGAGGGCTTCCATGACTTGCCCATTTTCTTGTATCTCTCTCTTTTGGTCATCAGTGAGAGTACCGGTAGGAGCAACATACACATTCTCAACATAACTCTAGTGTTGAACACCCATGCTTTTGATGAATATCTTCATCCTATCTTTCCATATACCAAAGTTTTCCCTGTTGAACTTTGGACCTTCCCTCTTCATCATTTGGCTAGGATCTTTTCCTCAAGCAGTTAAGCTTACAACAAAGAGGACCTGGAGTGCTCCGATACCAATTGATAACTCAATGATGAACCACTAGTACCAAACTGGTACTGAGAGGGGGGGGTGAATCAGTACATACACAAATATAGTCCAAAACCGGTTTGACAACAAACACTCACAATGACTGATAAACAGAGATACTGGTAAAACAGAGTGCAACTGGTAGCATCCAGTACAGCTCAATCAGTCATGAACCGGTCACTCACTAAGCTTTTGTCTTGGCTCAATACCACATTATCATAATATTCACATGCATGAACTAGTAGACTTTAACTATCAAATCTCACAATAGGGAGTTCAATATGTTTTATAGATAGGCACAAAACATAGAACCTTCATGTGCAAAATAGATAAAACAAAGCATCACAAGACAAAAGCATTTCACATGACACACATATTTTTTCACGTGGAAACCCAAATGGGAAAAACCATGGTGGGGATGAATACCCACAAGCTACTTTTTGAACTCTTTTGAAGTCTGCTCTATTAGGAGCCTTGTTCGGTTAAGAACATTACAATAGGTTCTGGTAGGAACCAATCCTATTAGGGATCACCCGGTTAAGGGATACCCAGTTAAGGGTTAAACCCGGTAGGGTCACCTTGTTAGAGGATTTTAAGAACTCAATAGCTGAAAGGATCTCCTAAGCTTTTCTAGCTTCTTAGAACTCATTAGCTTCGAGTTACCTGGTTAAGGGATTTACAGCAAGCCGGTTAAGATCACCTGGTTTAAGGGATTTTTAATCAAGCCAGTTAAGGCTACCCTGTTAGGGGATTTTACAACTATTGAAGTGGTTAGATATCAATAGGTATTACAATGATCTATTAACAACACTTAATAATAATACAAATCCGTTTAGGCTCCTCTTTTCCTTCTGCACATACACTTTGTAGGTATCTCTTCTCTCCTATGGTCTGGCAAGAATCTTGTATCACTTTCATTGGATACACACTCACAACTTTTGCTAGCAACTTCAGACAAAAACCTAACATCGACCTTATAGGGAACATACAGGTCGGTAGCAAAAACCTTAAACCCTAAATTTGTTAGGTTGAGCAATTCAAATGGTTCAATCCTGACCATTGAAACATACTGCATTAAATGCACTAGTCTTGAGTCAATCTCAAGACATTCTCCATCATCCATTATCCACTATTTTCATGGTGGCTGATAACCCATCATGCATTATCACCATTTGATAGACTTCACACATTCCTGAGGTAGATAGGAATAGTCTTCTTTATGCAAGATCCTTCACGCGCACAGAGCTTATGTGGCAACACAATCTGTCCTCCATCATACTGCTAACTCATCACACAAAGATCACCGATTGAGTCACATAGACTTGAGATACTCCAACTGGAAACCCCAAAGTGGAAGCTGCCATACCAACCGGTAGTCATATAGTGCTTCCATGTGCCAATTCCCATAAATGCATACTGGTTCACTTTGAACAAATGTGCCGCTTCACTTTGGCATATACCAGTTCACACATATGCCTGTACCTCTTTCTTCACTTATCTCATGTGCCGGTTCACACTATGTCTCATATTGACATCAATGACAACATACAATATCATTATATCTTCATGCCAGTTTACATAAGGCTCATGCCAGTTGACATAATGCTCATGCCGGTTCACATAATGCCTACAATGGAGGAGATGGGCTTTGAATAAGATCCTCTGAAATAGGCTTGATGGCCATTATGGATATCCCTTGGGGAACTTCATCCTTGGGTGTATTGTTTGGTGAGGATGCTATGGAAGGTTCTTGCAAGTTTTTAAGAGGTGTAAGAATAGATGCCTTTGGAGAGTCAATTTTCTTATGGGGGGTTGAGTCATTCCTAGACATAGGTGCACGATTTTGATCTTCCTCAGCAAAATCCCTTGGGATCTCTTTAAGAGTTGCATAAGAGAGCCACCTTTCTTTGGAGATGCATTTGAATCCTTGTGAGGTTTTGACATAGTTGGATTTTGATTTTGTTTTATTGCTTTGATATGTTGACTAGGTATGTCTTCTTCTTGTATTTTGCTTTGGTATGCCATGTTTCTATGATCTTCAGCTATTCTGAATGTTTCAATTTCTATTTTAGCGATCTTATTTCTCTGTGCTCTAGTTAAAACGTGAATATATGTGTTTTGAATATTTTGTGAGATTTAAATCTTCTATAATGTGTCACAATAAGTGATCAATTATTGAGGTAAAAATTATAGATGGATAGACACGAAATGATCTTTTCAAGTATTTGCTTGTTTACGAGTTTTTCGATCTTAGTTTTGGAGTGCAAATTTTGTGATTTTTGATATGACCAAGTTCAATAGGAATGATATATCCTATGATAGAGAATGAGATTAATCTGATCAAGCATTGTAGTTTCATGATAAAGGATGATATATCTTGATTAGAAACTACGTTTGAACGATCAATTTATCAAAGAAAATGTGATGTTGCACTTTAAGGTGTTAGATCTTAAACTTGTTGGAGATGAATATTTGAGAACCTTAGTGTGTCTAGTCTTGAATATGTTTTGATAGAAGATAACTTGATTGAATGACCCAAGAAGATGACCTAGTCTCTATGTTTGGTTGTCTGAGAAATGGGTTGTTTTTGTTTTCTAATTTCGGTGCAGTTTACCAGAAACATTGACAAAATGACCAGATATGCTACTATATGGACCGGAAATGCTACTATACTGACCAGAAACACTACTATACTAACCAGAAATGATGCTATATGGACCAAAAATGTTGACAAATTGACCAAGAACACTGCTATATTGACCAAAAATGCTGCTATACTGACCAAAAACACTGACAAACTGACCAAGAATGCTGCTATACTGACCAGAAATGGGTTGTTTTTGTTTTCTGATTTTTGTGGAGTTTACCAAAAATGCTAACAAAATGACCAAAAATACTACTATATGGACCAGAATTGCTTCTATATTGACCAAAAACACTTCTATATGGACTAGAAGCACTGATAAACTAACCGAGAACGCTACTATACTGACCAGAAAAGCTACTATACTGACCAGAAATGCTGCTATACTGACCAAAAACGCTGACAAACTGACCAGGAATGCTGAGGAACATACCAAAAATGCTATTCTATAGTGTAGCGACTCTAAAGTTCAAAACATTGATGTTTAGACTCAGCAAATTGGGTGTTTCAACTTAGGAGATTGTTGTTTTGACCTAACTTTTATATTTTCAGACTCAGATGACTGAAATTTAGACCTAGCAAGTTGCATACTAGGAGATCTAGTGTTGAAACATGAGCAATTTGACATTCAACCCAAAAGAGCTGATGTTTAGACCAAGAGAGTTGGCATTTATACCATAAGAGCTGACGTTTAGACCAAGAGAGCTAACGTTTAGACCAAGAGAGCTGACATTTAGACCAGAAGAGATGACATTTAGACCAAGAGATCTTACATTTAGACCAAGAGAGTTGGCATTTAGACCAAGAGAAATGATGTTTAGACTAGAAGAGTTGATGTTTAGACCAAGAGAGTTGACGTTTAGACCAAGAACTCTGAAGTTTAAACTAGTGATGTTAAAACTTGGACAATGGTTATTTTGACCCCAAGAGTTAATGTGTAGACTGAGAAAATTGATGTTTATACCTAGCAAGCTCAACCTTGGAGAGTTAATGTTGAAATATGAGAAAGTTAATATTCATACAGAGAGAGTTGACGTTTGGACCAAAAGTGTGACTATTTGGACTAAAAGAGCTATTGTTTGGACCGTAGGTACGACCGTTTGGACTGAAAGAGCTATTGTTTTGGACTGTAGGTGTGACTGTTTGGACTAAAGTGTGACTGTTTGGACCGTAGGTGTGACTGTTTGGACCATATGTGAGACTATTTGGACCATATGTGTGACTATTTGGACTGTATGTGCGACTGTTTGGATAGTATGTGTGACTCTTTGGACTGAAAGTGTGACTGTTTGGATCGTATGTGCGACTATTTGGCCCGTATGTGCAGTTGTTTGGACCGAAAGAGCTAATCTATTGTGAAACTTGTAAATTTGACAATTTGAGGTTTGAGTTTGCAATTTTTGTTGTATTTCAATGGATGATATCTTGACTTGATTGAAAATGTGACTGTTTAGACTACAGGTGCGACTCTTTGAACCATAAGTGCGACTGTTTGGACCGTATGTGCGACAGTTTGGACTGTATGTGCGATTGTTTGGACCGAAAGAGCTAATATGTTGTGAAACTTGTAAATTTGATAATTTGAGGTTTGAGTTTGCAATTTTTGCTGTATTTCAATGGATGATATCTTGACTTGACTTACAAACACAAAATTTAGATTGTATTTTTGTCCCAAAGGACACATAAAGTGTATGTTCAAGAAGCGTTAAAGAAAGCCCAAGTTTTCATGGGTTTTGAACAACTGAAAACACATCATTCAGTCTATCCTAAGGAGATTGGCTTCATTATTAGTTCTTAGCCCACATTTGGTACCCTGTCAGCTCACACAACCTTGTCACCCCCTAAAGGGTGCCCATGTTTTTGCCTTTGCGAGAGCTAGTGGAGTCCCATTATGAGCCCAACAATAAGGTCTCAAAAGGGGAGTTCGCACATATGCTCAAGAGGGAAATATGGTGAGTATCTTAAGGAGAGATTCTTCCCCCTCCATGCACTAAGAATTTAATAATGTTCGGAGGTAAACCATGTAGCTTCTAATTTTAATTGGAACTAGTAAGGGATCCTTTCAATGCATCAGGGTATAAACTCAATTAAGAGGTCTCCCAGCCTTGAAAACCAAGGTTTGATATACCCAAAGGTATGGAGGAGAGATATTCTTGAGCACTATCGTTGACTTGATTTTCATCAAATCACATTTATTTTATAGTGGATTGGAGCACTTGGCATTAGCCATTCCCACTTGAGTCATTCCCCTCTCACCAACCTTAATGTCTTTGGCCTTATAGGCTCCTTAGGAGGGTAGGCCCGCTAAAGATATGCACTATTAAAAGAAAACATGAGTCTAGCTTTCTAATCACCTAAGAAAGGTGAGAGCATACTCACCTATCATCAAAACACATAAGAAATGTTTATTCATTTCCATTATAATTAGTCTATATGTCTAATTTAACAAAAATAAGTGCAAAATACTGCGGCTACAAACATGTCTAATGTTTTTGGATAGCCATTTACTTCGAAAGTAGTAAGTTTTCCAATGATAGAGTCAAGAGTTACCTTTGTTTTGTCAATGGATTTCAGCTCCTGAATAGCTGCAACTTGGATAGCATAGAATGGTAGCAGGGTTCTCAGTATCTTACTGATCATTGTGGCATCTTCCACTTTCCCTCCTGCACTCTTTATTTCACCAACTATCTATTTTATCCTTTGACCGTACTGCTGGATATTCTCACCTTCAGACATTCTCATGTCATCAAACTTTCCTCTTAGGCTCTCCTCTTTAGCAATCTTAACATGTTCATCATCACTATATATCTCTTCAAGTTTTTTTCATACTTCATATGTAGTTTCAAGACCATGAACATCTACATATTTAGCATCAGACAGGGAATTGATAATAGCCTCCAATGATTGATGATTTTCTTGTTGTTCTTTATTTTGATCATCAGTCAGAGTTCCATTAGGTGCAATATACTTAGTTTCTACATGATCCCAATACTGACTTCCTAGACTCTTAATGTAAATCTTTATTCTGTCATTCCATATCCTATAGTTATCTTTGTTGAACTTCATACCTTCTTTCTTCATCATGATCTACAAAATCTTTTCCTCAAGTTGTTAGGATTTTAGGTTAAAGAGGACCTGAGATGCTCTAATACCAATTGATGGTATGATGAAAGAATAAGTATCTGGTATAATACTAAGAGGGGGGGGTGAATCAGTATACTGAAAAACTGATACAAACTTCCCAATCTCAAAATTAAACTCACAAAGTAAACTTTCACTTATCAAGACCAATACTCCATTGGTATTATGGATATGTTTGATGAATACTAAGAGAGGGGGGGGGTGAATTAGTATACCAAAAAATACTGAACTCAAACACTTAAATAGTTTAGCAGTAAACTAGTATAACAGTTTTACTAACAAACTAGTTAAGACAAATGCAAACCAAACAACAAATAAGGCATTCACCCATAGTAGCACAACCACCATAACACAAGAGATTTTCATGTGGAAACCCAAATGGGAAAAACCACGGTGAGATGAAACTCACAAGTAACTATCTGCAGAATAGTAACCGGACTGGTTAAGGTCATACAATGTTCTTCACCAAAACAGATCCTATTAGGAATATCAATCTCTATTAGGAGATAAGTCCGATTAAAGACTACCTTGTGAGAGGATTTCAGATCCACAGTTGTGAACCACCTTGTTAGAGGATTTACAAAGGCTTTGCTAGGCCTACCCAGTTAAGGGTTTCAGACTTGTCGAAGATGTGAGTATTCAACAAGTGAGTGATCTAAATACTAGCACAATATGCTTGGTTAGATCCTTGATAGCTCATTATTAATGCATTTCAGAATTACTTCAGTCTTCAAAATCTCCACACTCTGTTTCTTCATACAGACCTAATCTTCTTCTGTGATTGCACATACAAAAACCTCATCAACCACCTAAAACCTTCACAACTCCTAAAACCCTAGACATGATGTCCTTATAAAGGAATCTGATTTCATGTCGGTCCAATAGGATTACATTGCAAGTTCCTAGGTCCAGTGCATCTAGACATATTTGGTAACACAACACAAAATCACTGCCAAAGTGTCGGTGGATGATAACTCATCATAAAAATACCGGTTGGTAACTCATCACAGAGTAATACTGGTTCATATACTTAATTGATTACTGGTTCATACATTTTACCAATTATTGGTTTGTCAAAATGAAGACTGGAAAAAATAATAACAACTGCTTTGTTCCTTCATACCACTTTGGGATCCTCAAACCGCTTGAGTCTTCATACCACTTAAGATTGGTAAACACTTTTTGCAAAACATTGATAGTCTAAAGACTATAATACATAATACCAATTGGAACAAATACCGGTTGAGCATAACTCATACATACAAAAGTGATCTCAAAGAAAGTGTGTGTCCATCAATGACAATCACAACATCATCATCAAAAATGCCAACAATGTTGCATTGGTTTTGTCATTTATGTCAACACTTATCAACACTTATCCTTCTGGAGATCTTTGATTATGTTCACCGGCAAGTTCAGTGACTTATGCACAGTCACCGGTATTTGGTTCACCGACAAGTTATATTATTCACTGGCACTGAGGATGACTTGTTATCATCTAGAGAACACTTGGTTATGTTGAAGACATGGTTTGGACACTTGGTTTTGGAGATTTGGGTATTGGTCTAACCAGTTTGACATATTTTCTATTACTGGCAAATTGGTCTAGGTTATGGACTGGCATGCGTTATCTATTCCAGATCAGCACGACACATTATGGAGATGGTTTAATCAATTAATATTGTTGTTGAGCCGACATGATACATCGCATCTTGACTTGTTGTAATTTATTTTATTGTATTATTCTTAGTAAGCCGACCTACACATTTGGTCTTAGGTTGTAAGATCTCAATTGTGAGATTCATAGAGAGGTGGTATGTAATAAGGTATTATAAGGTTGTGATATTCATTATATGTAGAGCTACTCATGCAGACATCATTTGAAGATTCAAGAAAGGTTTGAAGAAGACAATCAGAGCTTAATCGGTACTGAATCCAACATTGGAGATGCTACTTTGAGTAGTACATCATCATTGGATTTAATCATCCAATTGTAGTTAGTGTGACTCGTATTTTGTGATTGAGCAGTGAGCTCTAGGTAGCTGGCCTTTCTGCATGTGCAGACCCCATTTGTAAACACATAATATTTACAGGTAGTATCATCTAATTGTGGGTAAGGTTTCTCACCATGGTTTTTCCCCTTACAGGGTTTTCATGTACAAATCTTTGTGTTATGTGTTGTGGATATTGTTTCTCTTTCTGTTTCTTGCATTAAGTTTCATCGGTACTGTTATTAACTGTTAATCTGTTTACTGACATTAAGTTTGGCTTACTGGTATTAAGTATCAAGTTTGGTTAAGTTGTATTTGAGATAAAATAATTAGACAACTGATTCACCCCCCCCTCTCAGTTTCCTCTGGATACTAACAATTGGTATCAGAGCTAAGTCCTCTTTGCAGAAGTTTAACAACTTGAGGAGATTCTATGGCAACTAACTATTTTAGGAAGGACAGTCTAAAACTTGATGGAACTAACTATGGTATATGGAAGATCAGAATGGAGACACATTTGAATTACATTGGAAGAGACATATGAGATGTTACATAGAATGGTTATGTTGGTCCTACACCAAGTCAACCTAATCGACCTACATTGGCTAAGGATCAAGAGAATGATTGAAAAGCAAGAGAAGCACTCTTGAGCGCCTTGTTAGATCAGAAAATCATGGGTTTATCAGACCGATCTATTGCTAAAGCTATTTGGGACAAGTTGGAAACATTGAATGAAGGAGATACCATTCTCAAAATTGCAAAACCAGAATGCTTCCGGGTCAGGTATGAAAATTTGAAAATGGAAGAAGATGAAATATTTTTTGCTTTTATGGAAAGGGTTAATGAAATTGTTTTGGGAATACAATACTATGGAGGTTCCTTAAGTGAAGATGAAATTGTTTCTAAAGTTTTAAGAGCATTGCCACCGGCATACAAAATGAAAGTAACTACTATAAATGAGTTGAGAACCATGCCTAATATATCAGTGTCTAGAGATACCTTGGTTGGAAAACTTTCAACATTTGAACTTGAGGAATTTGGTCATGCTGCTACAATTAAGATAGATTTAGCTTTCAAAGCATTATCATCTGCAACATCTTCATCATAAGCTGATAAATATGATTGGAAAGCACTTTATGCAAGATAACTTGAAGACATCAGGAGGGAAAATGAAGAACTTGAAGAGATTGAAGCACTATTTGCAAGGAAAATGCCTAAAGGTCCTATTGGAAGTAAGTATGAAGGTAAAACACCTTTTAAATGTTTTAACTACAATAAAATTAGTCATATGACATCTAGATGTCTGGACAGACATGCAAGATTGAGAGAAGAAGATAAAAGAACATATAAGCCTAACCCTGAATATCAGAGATACAGATTTAAGAAGAATAGAGACAAATATTGTTACTATGTGGATGGAGGAGTTACTGATGATTCTGATGAAGAACCAGGAGACAATGGATGGGCTTTTATTGCAATAACAAAAGATCAACTGACACCTACTGTTCTACCGATAGAGAAGGCCCTAACAACTAAAATAGAAGAAAAGGATGAATGGATTATAGATTCTAGATGTTCACATCATATGACTGGTGATAAAAGTAAATTCTTATCTTTTTAGGAATACAATGGAGGTCTAGTAAGATTTGGAGATGACAAAGCTTGATTGATCAAAGGAAAAGGAACTATATCTTTTGATGGTAAGCACAATACTGACAATGTTTATTATGTTGAAGGTTTGAAGCACAATCTTTTGAGTGTTGGTCAATTAGTTGAAAAAGGATTTCAGTTACAATTCAAGAATGGTAAATGCAAAATCATGAATAGAACTAGTTTGGAAATTGCAACTGATAATCATACTAGAGGTAATATCTTTCATTTGAATAACATTGAAAAGACATGCTTGATTGCACATATTGATGAAAGTTGGTTATGGCTAAAAGACTTTGTCATGTGAATTATGATTGCATTGTGAAGATTAGTTCATCTAAGGCAGTAAGGGATTTACCTAAGATTGTAAAACCTCATAATCCATTATGTAAGGAATGTCAAATGGGAAAGCAAGTTAGACAACTTTCAAAAGTATTTCTGAGAAAACCAATGATGTTTTTGATTTAATTCATATTGACTTATGTGGTCCAAAAAGAATAGGAAGTCTATAGGGAGATAGATACTTTATGCTAATCATTGATGATTATTCTAGAATGTGTTGGGTTACTTTTCTCAGGGAGAAATCAGAAGCTTTTGGGAAATTCAAATTATTCAAGGTACTTGTAGAGAATAAAACCGATAAGAAAACCAAATATTTAAGATCAGATAAAGGAGGTGAATTTACATCTAAGGAGTTCAATACATTTTGTGAAGTGAATGGAATCAAAAGACAACTATCAGCACCCCGGACACCTTAGCAAAATGGAGCTGTGGAAAGGAAGAATAGAACTATTTTGGATGCAAACAAAAGCATGATATCAGAAGCAAATCTACCTCATGTGTATTGGAGAGAAGTAGTGAATACAATAGTTTACACTTTCAATAGAGTTCACATCAAATGTGAAACCAGTAAGACACCCTATGAATTATGGTTTGGTAATATTCCTACTCTTAAGTACTTCATAATATTTGGAAGCAAATGTTACATTAGGAGAGATGAGTATATTGGTAAATTTGATCCTAGAACTGATGAAGGAATATTTATTGGGTATTCATCTAAAAGAAGAGCATATAGATGTTTTAATAAGAGATTGCAGAAAATCATTGAGAGTGCAAATGTGAATATTGATAAATACTTTAGAAGAAATTCAAGGTCTATGATTTCTGAACTAGCAATTGAGATAATCACAAATGAACCTATATAGAGTGCACCAATATAGAATGTTGATCTAGTCACACCGGCACCATCAGAGAATTTCACAGTGACTGAAGAACAATAGGAAGTGAACACACCTAGGTATGTAAGATTGAATCACTTTGAAAGTCAGATAATTGGGAATAAGTATCAAGGAGTTATGACTAGAGGAAGACTAGCAAATGAAGAGGTATGTTTAATTTCTCAAATTGAACCAGCATCTTTCATTGAGGCATCTGAAGATAAACATTGGATTAAGGCTATGGAAGATGAATTGGAACAAATTGAAAAGAACAATACATAGACACTGGTTTCCTGACCTAAAAATAAAAGTGTAATTGGAACTAAATGGGTATTCAGAAATACACTTAATGAAGATGGTAAGGTAATCAGAAACAAAGAAATATTAGTGTGTAAGGGATATTCACAGAAAGAAGGAATTGATTACAATGAAACCTTTGCACCAATAGCTAGAATTGAGGCAGTCAGATTATTTCTTGCATTTGCAGCACACAAAAACTATAAGGTTTATCAAATGGATGTTAAATGTGCATTTCTGAATGGTGATCTTGAAGAGGAAGTTTACATTGAATAACCTGATGGATTTTCATTGACAATTGATAAAGATATGGTTTGCAGATTAAGGAAAGCTTTATATGGATTGAAGAAAGCTCCTAGAGCTTGGTATGTTAGATTGGACAAATATCTTATGAAGCTTTACACTAAAGGTAATGCTGACAACAACTTATATTTCAAAGTGACTAATGAAGACATTTTGGTTATTGAATTTTTTGTTGATGACATCATTTTTTGAGGAGAAGATGGATTGTGTAAAGACTTTTCTAACAAGATGTGGGAAGAATTTGAAATGTCTATGATTGGGGAGATAAAAAAAAATTTAGGATTGCAGATTTCACAGACTAATAAAGGTATATTCTTATGTCAATCAAATTATTTGAAGGAATTACTGAAGAAATTTGGTATGGAAAACTCTAACCCAGTAAGTACTCCTATGAATACAACTGATAAACTATCTTTGAAGGATGATTCAACTCCTATTAATCCGACAAGATACAAATCTATGATTGGAGGTTTACTATATTTGACACAAACAAGACCTAATATAATGAATGCAGTGTGTATTATTTTAAGATTTCTAAGTAATCCTACAGAAAATCATGAATCAGCAGTAAAAAGGATTTTTTGGTATTTACAAGGCACAACAAATCTTGGTTTATGGTATCCTAAAGATGAAAATTTTGAGTTATGTTCATACACTGATGCTAATTAGGCAGGAGATGTAGATGAAAGAAAGAGAACCACTAGCAGGGCATTCTTTCTTGGTAGCAGATTGATTTTATGGTTGAGCAAGAAACAGAGTTGTATATCATTATCAACAGCAGAATCAGAATATGTTGCAGCAACAACCAATTGTACTCAGGTATTATGGATTAAGCAAATGTTGAAGGACATAAAGGTAAAAAGCAAAGAACCTATAATCATCTATTGTGATTATATGGCAACAATTGATATATCTAAGAATCTAGTATTTCACTCTAAAACTAAACATGTTTCTATCAAATACAATTTTCTGAAAGAGAATGTTGAAGTAAAAGAAGCGAGATTGGTTTATGTGAATACTAAAGAGAAGATTGCAGGCATCTTTACTAAGCCTTTGCCTAAGGAAACTTTTGAATATCTCAGAGAGAATCTTGGGGTCATACCCTCACCGGTAGAGACTTAGACAATTAATTCTTGGCATCAAACCAATAGAATTTATAGAGAAACCTTTATTCAACTTTGATGGAGGAGAGCTACTTCTCAGGGGGGGTAGTTGGTTAAGTTGGTATTTTGGTTCTATGAACTGATTTTTCTGATATTTGTATTTCTTTGGCATTTGATGTCAAAGGGGAGAGATATCTATGGAAAAACATTAAACACACTATCCTTTGGAGAGAGATTATTCATTGGGGGGGAGATTGTTACTCTCTTCATTTGTATTTTGATTTCTGGTATTGATCTATTCTGGAGATTGTTGGTTTTTGGTCTATAGGCATTTCTACTTTGGCACTTAGATGGTTTTTCCATCTTGTGTTGCCATCAATACCAAAGGGGGAGATTGTTGGTATTATGGATATGTTGCATTGGTTTTATCATTGATGTCAACACTTATCAACTCTTATCCTTCCAGAGGTCTTTGATTATGTTTACTGGCAAGTTTAGTGACTTATGCACAGTCACCAGTTTTTGGTTCACTGACAGGTTATATTGTTCACTAGTATTGAGGATGACTTGTTATCATCTGGAGATGACTTGGTTATGTCAAAGACATGGTTTGGACACTTGGTTTTGGAGATTTGGTTATTGGTCTAGCCGGGTTGACATATTTGCTATTACTGACAAATTGGTCTAGGTTATGGATCGGCATGTGTTATCTATTCCAGATCAGCACAACACATTATGGAGATGGTTTAATTAATTAATATTGTTGTTGAGCTGACATGATGCATCTTATATTGACTTGTTGTATTTTATTGTATTGTATTATTCTTAGTAAGCCAACCTACACATTTGGTCTTAGGTTTTGGTATATATGTAAGATCTTAGTTGTGATATTCATAAAGAGGTGGTATGTAATAAGCGATATATGTAGAGCTACTCATGCAGACATCATTTGAAGATTCAAGAAAGGTTTGAAGAAGACAATCAGAGCTTAACTGATACTGAATCCAGCATTGGAGATGATACTTTGAGAAGTACATCATCATTGGATTTAATCATCCAATTATATTCAGTGTGACTCCTATTTTGTGATTGAGCAGTGAGCTCTAGGCAATTGGCCTTTCTGCATGTGTAGACCCCATTTGTAAACACATACTATCTATAGTAGTATCATCTAATTGTGGGTAAGATTTCCCACTGTGGTTTTTCCCCTTACAAGGTTTCCATGTACAAATCTCTATGTTATGTGTTGTGGATATTGTTTCTCTTTTTGTTTCATGCATTAAGTTTCACCGGTACTATTATTAACTGTTAATCTGTTTACCGACATTAAGTTTGGTTTACCGGTATTAAGTATCAAGTTTTGTTAAGTTGTATTTGATATAAAATTATTAGACAACTGATTCAGCCCCCCCCCCTCTCAGTTGCCTCTGGGTCCTAACATACTCAACATCAACCGGTTAACTATTATAACAACTTAATAGTAAACAACTTCAAACTTGTAGACATCAAAATGCTTAATCATATCTCAACATATTCAATCTCTCAATACTTCCAGTTATCATTCCTTATAAAAAATTAATCAAATCAATAAATAAGATCATAACCACAAAAAAATTCACCACTTGACACAAATGTTTATACGTGGAAAACCCAAATAGGTAAAAACCACAGTGAGATGAGACTCACAAGGATAGCTATCTAAACTCTTTTGAAGTTAATCATGTTAGGAGCCAAGTCTATTAAAGCTTTTACAATAAGTCTTGTTAAGAACTGATTCTGTTAGGAATCACCCAGTTAAGGGATTTACAAAATGCCTTGATGAAAAGAAAAATACCCTGTTAGGAGTAACCTCGGTAGAGGGTTTGAGAATCCAAGCTAATGGACCACCTTTTTAGAGGATTTAATAAGTAAACAAGCTTGTTAGAGCTTACCCAGTTAGGGGATTTCATTTCTATTGTAATTGTTAGAAAACAATAGGTTTTCTTGATCTGTTTGAATAACACTACATTTGCTTGATCAGATCCTTTTAAGCTTCAATCTGCCTTTACACAAACTTTAGATCCATTCTCCGGTTAGGCAACCACACACTCAACTAGTTTTCAGCCAACACTTTGCCAACACTTTTACAAACAACTTCATTGACCTTAAATACAAATCAATTAGGTCGATAACACAACAAAAACCTAATTCTCTCATAGAGATTACAAACAAGTTGGTTCAATCTTGACCGTTAGAAATCATAACAAGCTTTTCACATTCTTCAAGAAAATTCCAACCGCTCCATGATCACCTCTTCATCAGACTTTGTAACTCATCACGCACTATGCATTAGATGCAATCCACTTTGTGTTAGATACTTGGTTATGTTGAAAATATTCAGGACTAACCAAGTTACTGAGAGGGGAGGGGTGAATCAGTAACGCTTAAAACTTTTAATTCATTTCTGCACTTGCATATATTAAACCATTCATTCATTTAATCTACTGTATGCATGAAAGTATAATCATTCACAACACTTAACACAAAGATTTGGTGACCCAGAAACCTTCCAAATAGAAAGTAAAACTGGGGTGGGGATGGTACCCACAAAACTTTGGTACTGCAGTAAAAGTTGGCCGGTTAAGGCTTACAATGATCACTTCTGATGATCTGCCCTGTTAGAAGCAAATTTGGACTGCTAGGTCCACCTTGTTAGAGGATTTACAAACATACAATGAAGTATGCACTCGGTCAAGAGATTTACAAAAGACTGTTAAGTCTACCCGGTAAAAGGATTTACAAACTAATTCAACTGTTAGGATGAAATAGTAGATCTTGACTTACAACTTTATTGCTGATAAGATCCTTTGAGTATTGATCTCCTTCTGAGATAGATATGTCGATTCTGCTCCTTTACTGACTCTGCGAAAAAATGTTCTGGTCTGCTGCCTTAATGTAGTTTCTGCTCTACTCTTTCTAATTTCGCATATATATACATCTTACATTTTTCATACATACTACAGATGGTATAATACATCACATATATATACCGTCCATAATTACATTTACATTTCATAAAGTCGGCCTCATACAAATTAATAACATAAACTCATTCTTAAGTCGGCCTTACATAGGTGAACAAAATATTACTGAGTCGGTAGATACTTGGTCCCTCAAGCTGGCTCGGTGATCTTCTGATACACGGCGTCCACTACAGTACTCGGCATCGTCATGCTCTTGGTAAGAGTAGAAGCTCGGTCCATACTAGTCCCGAAGTGTAGCTTGGAACTCGGTAGCTGTGGTGACTCGGTAGATATAGTGTCACTCGGTAACCACTGGTGACTCGGTCTGAACTGACTTCTCGGTAACTACTGTTTGTCTCATATGCTCGGTGACAGTCTTACTGCTCGGTTTGAACTGTTTAATCGGTGAGCTTTGCTGAATGCTCGGTATAGGCTGTAGACTAAGTGATGAGCTCGGTAACATTCAAAATCGAATAAGTGTTTTCACTAAGTGTATTCACTAATGACAAATATATCATTATTCCAACAATCTCCCCCTTTGGCATTAGTGACAAAAACACTTATGAGACAAAAATGAATCTGTCATGCTGACTTGATTCTTCAAAATTGATACTAATTGTAGATTGTTGTATATACCTGTATATCTCACTGTACATAACTCCCCCATAGAATATACATATGATTCTATACACTTATCTCTATACCAATTGTTATTTACATTCTCCCCCTTTTTGACAATAATGCCAAAGAATAGATAACTCAAATAGAAATATTAAAGTGTGAGATAAACTCTGAGTGTACTTGTTTGATATGAGCCAAGGTCTTATCCCAATTTTCTTGCAAAATTGTGCAAATAGACAATGCAACTTGAACTTTGGCTGATAGTTCAATTACATGCTCTGCAACTGAAAAACTGTTATCATGGATCAATGTTTTGGAATGTGTAATGTGTTTTTGCATTGTATCCATGTTAGGAAGGATCATATTCTGAATATCTAACAATGTAGACCGGATCCTTGCATCTTCCCTGAGCAATTCTGATTGCTTATCTAATAGGAATCTGATGTTTGAATGGTGAGTTGAGCTTGAGCTGGGGTCAAGCTGCAACTGTTGTGCACTTACTTTCAGATCATCATCAATTTTCTTCAGTTGATCTCTGATTCCTTTTGTGAACTCGGTAACATCACATAACTTTGCACAAAATGAAGTTACATTATTAAAAGAATTTTCTAACTTGGCCAAAATAGTGGTCAATTCAACTTGTTTTATTGCTATCTGCTGAGCAATGTGCTCAAGCACCTTGTTATCAAATTTCTTCTCGGTTCTTTCTATCAGTTTCTCTTCTCTTGATGAGTCCTCATTGAATCTGTTCACAGCCTCTTCGAGTTGTAGCAAAATGTGTTGAGAGGGATCAACTTTTATACCTAAGGCATCTGTGAGAATGGTCTTTGCACCGTTTATGATGTTGAATTCCCTGTCTCTCTCACTTCTTAGTTGTTTTTGTTTTGCTTTCTGTTCTAACAACTGGCTGATCAATCTCATTTCATCAATTGATGCAGTATTGAGGTCTATTTGTGGAATGACAATCTCTTTATCTAGATCTATATCATCCTCTATAGCCTTGCCGGTAAGCAGAAGTTTTAAAGGTGTCTTTTGTATTACTTCTGTGCTTACTTCCTTACCCTTTGATGTAGTTACAATGGTTGATAAGGTTGGAGTAGCTGTTATAACTGGAATGGGATTTACTAGAGGAAGACTCATGGATGTACCGACTGTTCCCAAAATTGATGTACATGCAGGAGTGCTGATTGGTGTGATCATTTGTGCTAAAGAATGTGTCAAAATTGGAGAGGTTGCAAAACTTACTATACATGCTGCAGGAGAAGTTGTGATCTCGGTGACTGAAGAAGTCACTTGTTGCTCGGTAGAGGCAACACTCTGCATCCCGATAGATAATGACATGCTCTGCAGCTCGGTGGATGAGGTAACTGTTGGGGTTTGGAGCTGAGAGGTGATTGGCAAGGATTGAGCAATAGATGTAGCTACTGTGCTCACAATCCTGCTGGCTGAAGCTGATGATGCAACGCCTTTCTGCGGTGAGTGAGGAAGAGATGCAATGACTTCTGCTGCTACCTGTTCAGGATCATCTTCTTCATCACCTATTATCACCGTGTCTTCTTCATCACCTATTATTACCGTGTCATCTTCATCACCTATTATTACTGTGTCACCTTCTTCCTTAGCTGCTTCTTCTTCTTCCTTCTCCTCTTCATCCTCTTCATCATCTTTATCACCCTCAATTGTTACCGTGGGGTCAGATGGCATTGGCAGATTATATATCCTTTTCCACACAATTGTGGCATTATTTACTATTGCTTCTATCTGCTTGGAGAGAACTAAGAAGGTATGAAACCTAAGTGTCATTTGGTGTTCATTCTTCTTTAATGCCTCTTTTACTTCTTTATATGTCAGGTTCGGTAACAACTGTTTTAAGGTTTGTGCATAAATGTCTTTGACAGTTTGCACTGCTGAAGTCCATCTTGGTCTAATCCTGACTAGAAGCTCATTTGGAATTTGAGAACTGATATCATCTGGGGTATATTTCCATTTACCCATTTTGTTCAGTAAAAGCTCCTCGATCTGCATCTTTTCTGCATCTGATCTGCTTTCATACTTTAGTGCCTTGAAGTTAGACATGCCAGATCCTTGTTCCAACTGTTTCAATTTTTCTTCGAAGGTAGGAGGGGGTCTCCTGAATACAACTTCACTTTCTTTCTGCCCTTTCCTGGTTCTCCTTGTGAACACTGCAGTTCTAGGTTTAGGCTTGGTGATTACTACTTTGCCTTTCTTCTTTGGTGTTTCTGCTTCCTCTTCTGATTCCTCTTCTGTTTCTTTAGCTACCTTTCTCTTGGTACTGGTGATGGCCTTTGGAAGCTTGATTTCAAGCTCAATTCTGGCTTTGGCCTCATCATAAGTGCCAAATGCAGGGGTGTTGGGAATGGCTGGTTCATTTATTAGGGCTTCTATTATATCCCTTGCTTCATCTATGTTAATTTCATAGGGCAATGGTTTTACCCACGCCACTCGGGGTATGGCTGCCTGGATGTAAACTTTATCACAGTCTACCATGAAACATATATCATCCTTGTAATCTTTTACCAACTTAGGAGGAATCCTGAACCTGTTGTTCATTTTGTCCTTAAATTCTTCAAAATAATTATCCATTACTGTCTCAAAATTCTGACCTATTTCTGCTATAAACTCATTTATCTGATACAAAATTGGAGTATCCTTCCTCCATACTACTGTGCCTTTAGAAGGGAAAAAGTTTTGTACATAGAAAAATATACAAATCAACAAAGAACCGAATTTGCATGGATTATTCTTTGATGTCCTTATACTGTCCATGTTCTTGTTGAATTGTGTTAGTAAAACCTCTGCTAGGTCAAAATCCATGTTCTTCTTTACTACCTTGTAGGCAAGGTCTACTGCCTCACATGCCACACTATTTAGCCTACTGGAACTATACAGCTTATATGCAATGATAATAATACCAAATTTAAGTTCAACATCAGATACATTGTTAATTTTCAATCCTCTGCCATCCCACTCGGCAAAGTTAACTCTTGCAGTTCGTCCCGACCTAGGGTTTTGGTGGATTTTGCTTTGTCTGACATCGGTAAACCTGTGATTCTATGAATCATCTTATTTGTTATTAAGATAGGTTGATCTAACCATAGTTTCCCATCATGTACATGGCTCAATACATACCTAATCCATTTCACTTGAAAATTTCTTGGTAGGTGTGGGATATGGGTCAAACCTTTGATTTCCAAATGTCTATGCTCGAGTTTTAGGGTTTTGTCAACACATAGCTGACTTAGGGTATTGTCCATTTCTAAAGTCCCTAACTCCTGAATAGTGCATTTGAAATGAGTACGAATGTCATTGATAAGAAGTACCTTGGAAGGAATTCTGGACTGTGCTCCACTTGGGTCGAGTGATTCTGCGATCGCTGGAACGAGTTTGAAGTTCGGCGCTGTCCATTTAACTCCTTTCACTAACATATTGGAAGTCTTCTTCGCCTTGCTCCTGCTGGTGGTGCTAGTGGAAGTCATTGCTGAATGGAACGAGTTCTTTTTAGATCCTTCGCTGCAAATTCATCTTAAATCTCCTTAAGCACTTTGAAAACCTAAGCTCTTCGAATGCTAAATAACGCGGTGAAGAATGAAGTCGATTTTGCCCTTTTTATTAAAATTCTGTCATTGATGCTTGATAAGTGGGTAGGTGAGATGACTTAATGACTTTAGCGATTGCTCGGTAAGACTGACCTAACTCGGTAAGGTCTGCAGTTTTACCATGCTCGGTAACATTCAACTCGGTAAGTGACTTTTCTGTATGTATCGGAAATACTGATTTCATCAATTATGCTTTTGTATTTTGGAACTGCTTATGGTAAGGCTTTGAAAATGCAGTTCCTTATCTTCTTTAATGGATCTAATTTGTAATGGTGGGGTCACCCAATTCTTGAGTGACAGGACCATTGCTTGAATTATCCTGCTCGGTAGATTTAGGAACCCACTGCTGTCTCATCTGTTTTCGAATGTTGTCAGCTTTAGCTTTCTTTTCATCTTCAACCTTCTTCGTGTTCATGCAGTTCTTGGCTATATGTCCGAGTTCAGTGCATGTATAACATCTTATAGTTGTATCTTTCTTCCTTAGATGATGCCTTATACAATTCATCCCAATGTGTCCATATTCTCCACAATAATGACATTTGCACCAGGTATTGTAATCCCAACCAAATATTGCTTTGACAATTTGTTCTGCTGGAGTGAATGTCTTTGTTCTACATTCTGATGCCTTGTGACCTTGTTTCTTGCATTTGTGACATTTGCCTTCAAATTTTGGTTTTTCCTTGCATTCACTAGCCTTGTGACCATGCTGATTACAGCTGTAGCATTTGCCTTTGAATCTTGTCTTTCCATTGCTCCAACATTTGTTTGATGTGTGACCTATCTTACCACAGTAATTGCATGTAGGTCTTTGATTTCTTTGGCTACCTTGCTCGGAAGATTCACCTTCTTCATTGTAACCAAGACTAGCGTTACCTTTTTGTTTGTGAAGATTTTGCTCATTTAATTGATCTGTTTGAGTTTTCATCATCCTTTCATTTGCTTGCTTTTGAATATCTAGCTCATTTTTCAAACTTTCATTCTATTCTTTGAGAATTCTGATCTCTTCATTTGCATTGGAGAGTTGCTCGGTGAGATCTTCATGCTGTACAATTTCATTGTTTCTTCCTTCTATTTCATTTTGCATTTTATTCCTTTGTTCCAAGATTTCACAAAATCTTGCAGACTGAATTTCCTATTCTCTTCTTAGCATCCTTACTTCTTTTTGCAATAATCCATTTTTTTCTAGGAGTTCTTTGATTGCATTGTTTGCTTCATCTACTTCATTTGAACTGCTTGTAGGAAAGAGATCTTCAATTTTTGTTTCAACATACTCATGATCATTTATTTCTTTTGCTAGTTCCTTTCTTCTTTTTAGGGATTGGGAAAGATGTTCTCTTGCTTCTTTGAGTTGTGCTATGGCCATTTCCAGATCTAGCTTTTCATTCTCAATAGCTTTGTCAAGTCTGAATATCTCCATTGCCTTGATCTTTTCTCAAGCTGTCAAAATTTTACTCTGAGAACCACAAAGCTCTGATACCAATTGTTGAAAATATTCAGGACTAACCAAGTTACTGAGAGGGGAGGGGTGAATCAGTAACGCTTAAAACTTTTAATTCATTTCTGCACTTGCATATATTAAACCATTCATTCATTTAATCTACTGTATGCATGAAAGTATAATCATTCACAACACTTAACACAAAGATTTGGTGACCCAGAAACCTTCCAAATAGAAAGTAAAACTGGGGTGGGGATGGTACCCACAAAACTTTGGTACTGCAGTAAAAGTTGGCCGGTTAAGGCTTACAATGATCACTTCTGATGATCTACCCTGTTAGAAGCAAATTTGGACTGCTAGGTCCACCTTGTTAGAGGATTTACAAACATACAATGAAGTATGCACTCGGTCAAGAGATTTACAAAAGACTGTTAAGTTTACCCGGTAAAAGGATTTACAAACTGATTCAACTGTTAGGATGAAACAGTAGATCTTGACTTACAACTTTATTGCTGATAAGATCCTTTGAGTATTGATCTCCTTCTGAGATAGATATGTCGATTCTGCTCCTTTACTGACTCTGCGAAAAAATGTTCTGGTCTGCTGCCTTAATGCAGTTTCTGCTCTGCTCTTTCTAATTTCGCATATATATACATCTTACATTTTTCATACATACTACAGATGGTATAATACATCACATATATATACCGTCCATAATTACATTTACATTTCATAAAGTCGGCCTCATACAAATTAATAACATAAACTCATTCTTAAGTCGGCCTTACATAGGTGAACAAAATATTACTGAGTCGGTAGATACTCGGTTCCTCAAGTTGGCTCGGTGATCTTCTGATACACGGCGTCCACTACAGTACTCGGCATCGTCATGCTCTCGGTAAGAGTAGAAGCTCGGTCCATACTAGTCCCGAAGTGTAGCTTGGAACTCGGTAGCTGTGGTGACTCGGTAGATATAGTGTCACTCGGTAACCACTGGTGACTCGGTCTGAACTGACTTCTCGGTAACTGTTGTTTGTCTCATATGCTCGGTGATAGTCTTACTACTCGGTTTGAACTGTTTAATCGGTGAGCTTTGCTGAATGCTCGGTATAGGCTGTAGACTGAGTGATGAGCTTGGTAACATTCAAAATCGAATAAGTTTTTTCACTAAGTGTATTCACTAATGACAAATATATCATTATTCCAACAGGTTAGTCCCAAAGACATGAGAGGGGGGGTGTGGGGGTGAATTAGTATCTAACTGGTAATTGAACCTTGTTACCAGTTGGTTGCCATCAATGACAACATGAACCATTCTCATCTGAGTGTATAATGCCAATGATCTACCCCTTTGGCATTGATGGCAACACTCATGAGAAAAATCAAAACTGATATCCAAAATTTGAAGTCCAAAAACTGAGAGAGTGCTCCCCTTTAGCAAGTGATCTCCTTTTGTATATTTTTCTCATTACACCACTCCCCCTTTGACATCAATGACAAAGGATGTCAAAAGTATCAAAAATTCAAAAATTACTTAGAAACCTATAGCTAGTTATTTACAATCTGAAAAATGTCTGCCAAAACTTTGCTCATTCCCTAGAAAATCAAACAAACAAACAATGTGCCAAAAATAATCTAAACTTATCCTCATTCAATGATCACATGTGTTCATTACTACTCATTATTAGATCTTAAACCAACAAACTTGATCAGTTAGGGTTTAACAAAAAAATAACTAGTAGGGTTTATCGGTTACATTGCATAGAAAAGGATTTAACCTTATACACCAGTTTACAACATCTTCCTCAAATCTCTTCCTGTCGGTTATAAGACAATACCAATAATCACAACAATATCAACAATATCATAAATACCATCACCAGTTCAATTGACATCTATGACAACATAACATATCATTAATGCAATCTTTATGCAAATGCCAACACAAGATATACACAAATCATAAGCAAAATAGAAAAATAGTAACAAAACTGAAAATCACATACCTTCCTTGAAGAATGCCTTAGATCAAAGAAAATAGATTTAGAACAAATGGAAATGCTCTTTAAATAGATAAGGAAGCCACCACGTTATGATTGCAACCAACAAACCAAATCGGTTTTATCTTTAAATTTTTCCACAAAAAATGGTTTAGAAGGAGAGGTATGCTTGACTTCAAACACTCATTAATGGAGGACATGAAAGACATGTTTTGTAATGTGGAAAGAAGGCAATTCTCATGCTTCAAAATGTGGCAATAACCAACAAAAGATGTATTCCAAAAACATCTTCAAAAACGCCTTCAAAAATGCAAAATGTGTTTGTCCAATCCAATTTTGGTGAAAAACGTGGCAACAAAAATTGATTCCCAATGATTTTGCATGAATGTAGGACAGATTTAGGGGAGAAATGCCACAAAAAATGGATTTGGGAGAGCAAATGTATAGGTTGGGTTCTTCCTTTCCAACTCCACGAAAAACGTGCTCTCCAAAAGATGCAATCGGCTTTCTAAAACCCCTTTTCAAGTTTTAAAATTACATTACTTTTTCCTTCACTTGAGCAATTTGGGTTTCTAGGGAAGAAGAGGACAAAAAGAAACAACAAAATGACTTGTAATGGGGAAATAAAACCCCCATTACAACTAAAAGGAATAAAAACTATAAAACTTCCAATAAGGAAATAAAATTCCCATTACAACTAAGATACAAGACATAAAAACACTTAAAAAACTTTAAAAGACTTGTAATAGGGAAATAAAATCCCTATTACAACTTAAAAGCACAAAGTAGGAACTTTTATGAGAACTTACAAGTTCTCATTAAACTTGTAATTTTAAATTCACTTGCAATTTGTCCAAAAAGTTCCTACAAACAACTTAAAGGACAAAAAGGGAAATAGAAAATAAAAAGCAAGTTACAAGTTATAAATTTGAAATAAAGTGCACTTGTAATTGCTAGAAAAAAATACCCTACAACTCTAAAACATAAAGAAAACTCTAAACTTGCAAAGGAAAGAAATTTTTTCACTTGTAGTCTAGAAAATAAAACCCAATTTTGAAGGAAAGACATAGAAAACGAGCTCGAAACACGATGAAATTTAAAAAGCAAATCGAGGATTGACCAACGATCAGTCTAGTTTAACCAGAAGAAATTTTTTTGCCTCAAGAAGCATTCCTTAGAGTAAAAATTTTCATTTTTTAACAAAATGTTTAAAGTGGTTGTCCAATTTTGTGAATGCAAAAATACGGACAATGGCTGGCTCTAACTGGGGATTTCCTTTCACTTATTCCAAGAAATAATGAAAGACTAGAAACTGGATCTCTTAGTTCCTTCCTTTTAATCCATTGGGCTACAGAGACAATCAAAGCAAAAACAAAAAGACTCAAGAAACAAAACAAAAAGAATAAAAAGACTAAAGACTTGGACATTATTTACAAAGATTCAACTTGAGTAATCGAAGTAATGCTTCAAGTGCTGGCCACTATAGGGCAACATAAATGGTGTACCATCTCGATAAGACAAAAGAAAGATATTTTCTCCATCAATACGGTGAAGAGTGAAAGGTCCACACCAAAGAGAATCAAAATTTCCATGCATGCCTTTAGGTTCTCTGCACTTATTTCAAAGCAACACACGATCACCAAATTGGAATCCTCTTTGCTTAGCTTTCTTATCAAAAATAATTTTGACTTGCTTTTGATGTTGAGAAATTCGGTCCACCGCTTGTGTCCTTTGTTCTTCCAAATGAGAAAGATACATGATTCTTTTGTCTAAAGCACTTTCAAAAGTTTCATCTTCAACTGCTTTAGCCAATTTCAGAGTGGGAAGTTCCAAAGTAATGGGAATTTCTGCATTCATCCCATAAAGAAGCTGAAATGGTGACATACCAATAGCTCTTTTGGGTGTAATTATGTCTTCCCATAAAGCATCGTAAAGAGCCTTATGCCAAGGCCTTTGGTTTTCCTCCATAAGCTTGTGTATGATAGTTATCAAGTTTTTATTACTTGATTCTGCTTGACCTTTACCTTGAGGATAATAGTCAGATGAATGAGCCAATGTGATACCATACTCAAAAAAAAAAGTGAGTCACCTCAAAATAAGAAAAGACAACTACATTATCAGCCACAATCTTGTGCGGAACACCAAATCTTGAAATGATGTTCTCCTTGAGAAACCTACATACCACCTCAGAAGTAGCATGCTTTACTAGTATTGCATCCACCCACTTGGTGAAGTAGTCAGTTGCTGCGAGGACATATGTATGACTAGCACTTGAAGAAGGATTGATAACACCAATGAAATTAATTCCCCACTACTGGAAAGGTTCTTCAATCACTATGGGTTTTAAAGGCAATGTTGCAAGCTTTTGTTTTCCCACAAACTATTGACAATGAACACATTTTTGCACCCATCTGATAGCATCACAAAACAATGTTGGTCAATAATACTTAGCTCACAAAATATTTTGAGCAGTTACTAGTGCGCAAAAATTCCCACCAGAGGCCTAATTATGGAAAGATTCTAACAATATAACTTGTTGCACCTTATCAACACAATGAAGGAAAGTACCATCTATAACTTGTTTGTACAAATTTCTATCCCAAAGAATAAAGTTTGCAGACTTGAACTTGATATTCCTCTTTTCTTTGAATGATAAATGTGCTGGACATTCACCATAAGTCAGAAAATAGGCCAAATTTGAATACCATTTGTTAGTTGACTAACAAACAACACTCTAGGAAGATCTTTTGAATCATCATGTTCCTGATTATCAATACCATTTTTAGCTATGAGATGACAAATACCTTTTCTTTGAACAAGTTTGGTAGGCTTAATCTCTAAATCATACTCCTAGATCTTTGCAATTCAATTGCCTCTCTTTATACCAAACTCTTGTTGAGTTAAGATAGACTTCACTCTAGTCTTCAGGACTAGGACTAAAGTATGAGAATACAAAATGTAGAATCTAAAATACTTAACTGCTTTCACCACAGCATAAACATCCTTCTCAACTAGGGAGTATTTAAGCTCACGAGCCTTCAAAGGATATCTCATGAAAGAAATGGGAAATTCAACTCCCTCTACTTTTTTCTACATTAGAATGGTAGACATAGTATGCTCAGAAGCATAACTATACATGATAAAATCCTTGGTGTAATCTGGACAAACCAGCATAGGTGCATGAGCAATGGCATCCTTAATCTCATTGAATGTGGCCTTTCCTTTTGAATTCCACTGGAAAATAGTTTTTCCTTTCATCATATCAATGATATGATATGTCTTCTCTACAAAATCAGGGATGAACCGATGCAAAAAATTAACTTTTCCAAATAAGTAATGGATGGTTGTCTTACTAGTAGGCAAAGAAAGAGACTGAATAGACTTCACTCTTTCTGGGTCGATCTTAATACCTTCTTTGTAAACAATATGACCAAGAAGCTTTCCCTCAGTCACTCCAAAGACCGATTTCTTAGGATTAAGAGAAATGTCATGCTTACGACATCTTTATAATACATCTTGCAAGTGAAAAAGATTATTTTCACAATCTTTTGAAAAGACTATGAGATTATCAAGATATACCACAACATACCTTCCCAAAATTCCATGAAAGGCCAAGTCCATGGCCCTTTGAAAGGTATCTCATTCATTAAGAGACCAAAAGGCATACTATGGTACACAAAACTACCCCAAGGAGTAGTAAATGCAATTTTATGTTGATCAGATTCCCTTACCCTCAATATGGTTATACCCTAAAAATCCATCTAACATAGACATCATCTGGGCACCTGTGACTATCTGCAACACCTAGTCCATTATCGACAGAGGATAATTACCTTTCAATGATATTTGATTGAGGTTTTGAAAATATACACAGATACGTATTTCTCCATTCTTTATATGCACTAGAACTATGTTTTCTACCCACGTTGAATGGTGGATAGGAAAAACATTCCAAGGATTTATCTTTTTTTGAATCTCAGAGTGGATGGTATCTAAAATTTTGGGAATGTATTGATGTTGCTTCTGCTAGAAAGGTGTTGCACCAAGCTTCAAAGGAGTATCATGTTGCATCTCTTTCGGATGAAAAGATTTGAGGTCATCATAGGAATAGGCCAATACATCCATGTATTGGCACAAAATTTGAATGGAATTCTCTTTCTCCTCTGGAGTGCAATTATTGTCAACGTTGACAAATTTAGGATTTTCTTCTCACCCAATGTTATACTTTCCAAATCCCATGGAAGATTCTGAATTTTCTTATTGTTTCTTCTTGATAAAGCGATCATGCTTATCAAAAAATTTCTCAAGAGAAACTAGTCCCTTTGGAATTCTATTTACTTTTAACTGAATAATTTCATCATTCACTTCTAATGACGTATCTGACATTGAATCTAAAGAAGATGAAGAAGAGGAAGAAGAGGAAGAAGAGTTACTTCCTTCAAAATATAGATTGTCAAAATTATCTTCAGTCTGGAGAAAATTAATAATCTGCTTGTCATCATTGAAAATTTGCCAATGATCCCAATTGTCGGGCACACCAAGTCTGCAAATTAAATCAATGATATATCTATCTTAACAAAAATCAAGATGTAGAATCAGCAAAGTAGCTAAAACTGCAAGAGAATCAACTCTATCATTTAATTCATGGGGTGCAATAGAAATACTGAAATCATCAAAACTTTCAATATTATCTCATACTAGATTTTGGTAATGCTTGAGTCAGTCATTCCTTGTCTAATAAACATTTCAGACTTGATAGATTACCAATTCCGCATCACCTTGATCATGTAGGTTCTTAATTCCTCTTTTACGAGCAACATCCATACCCAACAAAAATGACTCATATTCAGCCATATTGTTGTATTGGTGAACTGCAACTTAAAGGAATAAGGGAAGATCTCTCCCTTGGGAGAAATGAGAACAACTCCAGCCCCATATTAGTTAGCAACACAACTACCATTGAAATCAAGAGTCCAAATGTCATTTGAACTGTTGGTTTCATTGGAATGACTAGTACTACCCTCATCAAGGATAGTTATGAAATAAAAAACACCAGCTTTGAATATATACATACCTACAAAACAAGTTTTTGCAACTTCTATAATACAGTTTAGAGAGACACTCATTCACAATTCAAACTTGGGATTGAAATATGAATGTTTATGTTCACTACCTAGATAAAATTAAAAAAGTGTCTTAAATGACTCTAATTGTGGCAGCATTGGCCATGAAATTCTTGGGAAAATTTTGTTCTCTTCCAAAATAATATTGCATAGATTTTATGTTCCTTAAAGGAGGTGCAATGCTTAGGATTAACTCTTTTTATTATCCAACATCTTTCATTTTTGTGGAATTTAGGCTACCATTGCTGCTTTGTTTTAGTTTTGGCCATTATGGTAGAAATAATTGTGGCTAAGAATTAGCCATGTTTTCTCCATCTTTCTCTGCAAATATGCACAAAGATAAATTTGGAACCACCTCTACTGATATATCTAAATCCCTAGATAAATTTGGGGAAGATTCTTGTGGATTTTCTAGTGAATCTTCTTTCATGGAGCAGCTTGTAATCTAAATAAATAGGGTAAAAAAAAAAATTGGTACTTTGTATAAGAAAATCTAGAAGAAACTTGATTAATTTGTAGACATTATATTTTCATAGTTTGAAATCTGGTTAACATTCTAAAACATTGAATGCCATTACAAATTATTTAGACATGTGTACTAATGTAGTAGCATCCCCGGTCTATGAGAAATCTTGCATCAACCGAAAATATTTCCTTTCAGTTTAGTTCTTGTTCAGTTCTGTGTGCAGTTTTTGTGTTCCTACCGGTATGTTCTGGTGGTGGCTTTCTTTTCATTGCAGATCATATTTTCAGTTTCCAGGCTTGTTTATGTTCTTAATTCCATATTCTCAGTCCATTTGGATTCTTTTTTAGCAAGATATTGCTTTCGATTTGACTATTTCTAGGTTCCATAGAACTTTTGGGCTTACCGGTTGGTTTTCTTCTTTTCCAGAGTGGATTCTATTGGAAATGTAGTGTCCACGCTTGATTTGACTTATTTTGACTAGAGTTGACTTTTATATTATGCTTGATAGACTTATCTAAACTATATTTTGATGATTTGGATGATGATTACTCATGTGCTTCAGTGACTTATGATTTATGTTAGACACTATTGGACATATGCTATTTTGATTATCTATATGGATGTTGGTACTATCATGATTAATCATGTGATTTGATGATATATGTACTCGATGGATTTCATATGCTCACTATGTAATGGATTATTGATAGATTAGATTTATCATGGTTTTGATGATGATTATGATTACTCTAACCATACTTCATGATTACTTATGATGAGATGTTTATGATATGTGTTTGACTATTATTTGACTATCTTCGTGATAGAGACGATTCCACATCACTCATTGTGAGCGGGATGTGTCGTCGTGATTCTCTATCACTTGCTTGTTCTATATATGTATATGTATATGTGGTATTGTCTTTTTGTGGTTGCAGGAATTTGCAAGTACCAGACATCGACTCCACCTGGCTTCACAAGTGTGAGCATGTCTTAGTTCTAATGGCTTATGTGGTTCGGAGATGGCATGAGTTTCCCCTCACATACTCTAGGTCTAAGTTGTTCACTGTGAGTAGTCAGTGTCTTGGCATAATTTGCCATGTCAGTTAGTAAGCTTGGTCTTTTGGGTATTGTGAGTTTAGTTTATGCCGGTTGATTTACTTGATTATGTTAGAGTAATTATGTGGCTCTTGATGTGTAGTTTTATATTTGGTAATGTTTATTTTAAAGTATTTAATTTATGAGTTTTGAATATTTAATTATCCGGTATTTATATTTATTTGATAATTAACGTTTATTGATTTTATGATTATTTATTTGATGAGCTTTATTGTTGTTTAATATTTATTTAATATTTGTGATTTAATCTTTAGTGGTATTTGATTATTTATTTATTTATTTCACTTTCTATGGTGCAATATTTATTTGATATCTTATATTTAATTGGTTCTTTAATTTATTTCATTAGCTTTTGGTTTATTTGATTTTAATCTTCTTTTGGATTATTTAATTTCAGCTTATATTTATTTAATAGTTTGACTTTTATTCCTAAAGTGGGGTGTATGAACATATTAAATTAAATAAAGAAATAAAAACATTCCCACTTAGTTGGATAAGAATATTTCATTTACCTTACCTACCCTTCACTCTCATTGGTCGAATTCAAAATGGGTGAATAAATTATATTATATGGTGGGTTGGTAAAATATACTCCAAAATGGAATATTTTGATTGGCCGAAATTGAGGCTAGGGTTTTTCAATTATTGTTGCTTTTATTTTCTTGCTCGTGAAGTTTTTTGGGTTGGTTTTTGCTCTTCTCTGGAAAAAATTTCAGCAAGCTTCTTTCTTGGCTTTGGATTTCTTCTCTCTTGGTTTTGGATGGAGCTTGGATTGGATTTGGTTTGGCTTGTGGGAGCTTTTCTTCAACTTCATTTCCATTACTTCAAGTTGCAGGTTGGAGTTCTTCACTTTGTATTTTGTTTTTCAATGGCTTATTTGTGTATGCATTGTCTCTACATTGTTTTGGGTATCGGGTTGAAATAATATCTTATTCTATAGTTTATTATTGCTGAAAGGAAATATTTGGGGAGAAACTTTATAATATTTGGGTTTTGTATAGTTGCTGGAATATATGTTTTTGGTTTCCTGTGCATGGCATTTCGTGGCTCTGTGAGAAATGGTTATGAAGTTTGATGTAAATCATGGTTTATAGGATGAGTTATTTTATTGTGTTTATACCCAAATATTCCTTATTTCTAGGTGTTTCTTTTCATATGTTTTTCAAACTCTTTCATTAAGTTTGTATTTTATTATTTTACCCGAAAGTTGTCTGAGTTTTCCATAAGTTTTGTGCAAAAGCATTGTTTCTGCAAAAGCGATGTCATGTATTGCATTTACAATATTCTATATTGCATCTGTGCTGCTCTGCGCAGTATAAGCATTGTCTTAAGATGCATAAGCATGAATTTGGAAACATAAGCATTGTTTCAGAATGCATATGCGTGATTCTGGAATGCAAAAGTGTTGTCCTGTGTTGCATTTGCATTGTTCTATGTAGCATAAGCATTGTCATGTGGGGCAAAAGCGCTAACCTGACTGTGTTTTTGTATTTTCCCAGTTTTGGTCAGTTTTGAAGTATTTTCTTGAAATGATTTTTGTACCAGAGGCTTTATTTGAGGTCTGTTAGTATTTCCTAGTTTTGGGTTTGACCGGTTTTGATGCATTTTGATAGTTTTGAGTATATTTATTTTTCTATGCATTGTGTGTATTTTAGACTCTCTTCCATGTGGATAGGCCATGGATGATTGAGATATTTTCTATGTTGTTTTGGAACAACAAGTGAGTAGGCCTTGTTGTGATATTATTCTTTATTTGATGGCAGCATTTGATGGCTTGATATGCCTTTGTTATTGCTAGCCAAGAGGCTCATTTTGCTATATTGATGTTGTATATGTTGTTGTAGCCCTATTCATGTTGTAAGGGTATATGTGAAAGTTGTTGGCTGCTTTGAGTATTATTTTCATGTAATTATGTTGGTAGAGCCTCTTGTGATTTATTGTTGGGCCATGTTAGGAGGAGTGGGCTTCCTTGTGATGACCAGGATCATGAGAGATAGGCTTGCATGAGGTTCCTTGTAATGATGCATGAAGTCTAGACCACCAGGGCACATTGGAGTTTTTTCATGATTTGTAAATAAGTGATAACCTAATAATTGATGGTTTGGGTAGTTAGATTAATTAATAAGATGATAAATTGATTTGTGCCTCATGACTTAGTCCTAGGGAGGATGTTTTAGGATAGGCATGAGAAGGCCATGAAGACGGTAAGCTAATCTCCCTTAATCTCTCAAGGGTTGAGATGGCTCCACATGTCCATCAGGCTAGTGCCTTGTGTTATTATATTATTATGTTATGAGGATGACATGTGATGACACTCCACTCCTACATGTGTTTCCCCTTATTGATTTATGAATATTCTTATCGGATGCATTTATGTCTTAATGAGTGTTATGCCTCTGGGAGTTCATTCTTATTGTTTGTGTGAGTTCTTGCTTGAGAATCCTTGTGTGGTTAGTCTCCTTGGTTATAGGTGCTAGCTTAGGTTTAGAGTATGTGTTGGGACCTTGTGTCATCTCCTAGCACGGGGGGTGGTTCCTTTGGTTCCACATGGTCGGGTGGTTGGTTCTTTTTAGCCATTGGGATGTTCTCTTGGATTCGTCTTCCGTGGATGTGGGTTATTCTTCATGATGTACTATGGATGTACCTTGTAGCAAATTTATGCAATGGATAAGATGAAATGTATGTAATGTAATATTTTTTATATAGTAGATGGATTCTTGTAGTAGAAAGAGCTATGCTCATGATGTATTTAATGTACTTGTAATTGTAAGATGAATTGTAGTTGGAAACTGGAATTTAGGGATTTTGTATTTGTACTATTGTAGATATGTGATTTAATGAACCATGGAAATAAAGTGGATTATAGTTGGAATAGAATGGAATTCCATTATGAATTAATTGTATTATTTCATGGAATGTTTATATGCTGGTTAGAATGTTAAATAATCTTGAAAGAGGAATATTCATAGATTAATAAGTGAATATGTTAGAAGATGTTAATTGGATCTAGTAAATAGGAATGATTCACACAGATGCATTGGTAGAAAGGAAATCATGTATATCATGAGGAATAAGTAATGTTGTAGGTTGCATATCTCATGGTTAAAGAATTAGAATATGATGCATTAATGAAGGCAAAATATACCTATCGTGTGTGTAGTATCTTATGGTGGAAATTAATTAAGTGATGGTGTTAAAGTACCCTAGAGAAAGATTATTGATGTTGTGTTATTTCCACTTGCGTTATTTGATTAAATGAGCAATGATGTATGTTCATATTGATTAATTGGTTAATGAATGTAAATATATGGAGATGTTGTAAGTTGCATTAGTTATTATTAGATGTTAATTAAGAAAAAAATGATCTCTATTTGTATATTATTGTTTAGTTTCTTTAGGGTATTTTGGTGGGCATTACAGGAAATATGAAAGAATTGATTATGTGTTGTATTGATGTTTTTTCATTGATGTCAACACTAGTTGTTATGGTTGGTTACCGACAGACAAAATTTGGTTACCAGTAGAAGAACTAGTGTTATTGGTAGAAGGGACTATCAGTTGGATATTTGGATCAATGGAATATATTTGGTTTGATGTTTCTGGAGTATGTTTTGGTTAGTTGGTATTGACTTGATGATCAGATGCTATCATACACTCTAGTAAGCCTATACCAGTAAGGGTTTAAGGTTTTACCGACAAAGCTTTTATTGAGAATATTTGACACGATGCATGAGTGGTGTTGGTGCGGCTTCTAGATGGAATTCAGGATGCAGAAGGTGATCCTTGATCATGCCTCAACTGATTGGAGACATCGCTTTGGTGTGGTGGACCCAAATTAGGTTTGGTACCTATCTAGGTTATGGATCGGTATCATGTTAACGTATTCTCTACACATTACTGGGATGATTTATGGATTGGTTAATGTTGTTTTGGACTAAAGACGACATGGCATATCATTGTATAAATATGGATGTATGTAATGATCTTACTGTAATATCTTTTAGGTGGCTAACCTAATTGGTTTAGGCCTTAGGGTTTGTATAAATTGATGTAAGATCTCATTGTAGATCATGGTTGTGGTAATGGAATGAAATATCATATGCGAAGGAGATTTGGTCGATCATAGGTGATCGAATTGGGTTTATGTAAGAGGTCAAAGGACTTTAGTATTGAGCTTAACCAAAACTATAATCAAGCATGGTAGATGCTATCAGTGGCAGTTCATTCTTCAAGATTGTTGTCCAATTATCTTGAGGTGGTTATAACCTCTTTGTAGTCTGTGAGACTCATTTGTAATGAGCAGTACGCTGTAGGCAGTGTGCCTTCCTACATGTGCAAGCCCCTTATTGTATCACATACTTTCTATAGAAGTATCATCTAACTATGGGTAGGCTTCCCACCATGGTTTTTCCCTTTACCAAGTTTTCCACATACAAATCATGGTGTTATGTGGTATGGTTGCATTGTGTTAATTCTCTATTTCATTCTTAAGTTTTATTTCTTATCGGTATCTGTTTTTGCTATTCCGGTATTCAATGTTTATGTGCTTCAGGTAAAGGTTATAAAGTGGATTGATTAATATAATTTGTTGACAACTGATTCACCCCCCCCTCTCAGTTGTCCATCGGTTATTCTAACAATTGGTATTAGAGCTTTGGTCCTCTTTTGGGGAAGCTTAACCACTTGAGGTAGATCCTATGACAACCAATACTTCAAATCCACCGGCAACTATTTTTAGAAGAGAAATCCCTAAGCTTGATGGAACAAACTATGGGACATGGAAAATCCGAATGGAGACTCATCTTAGATTTCTTGGCAAGGATATACACCTTATGATCTAGCATCTAGCAATCCTGCTCTTGCAGACTTGGACAAAAATATTGAAAATGATTGCAGAGCTAGAGAAGTCCTCTTATGTGCACTCACTGATTAGAAAATCACGGGATTGCCTGATAAATTGCAAGATCTGAATGAAGGTGACCCTACTGTCAAAATTGATAAACTTGATGGTTACAGGGTAAGATATGCAAACTTGAAGATGAAAGATAATGAAAGAATTGCTACATTTATGGAAAGAATAAATGAGATTGTCATGGGAATTCAATGTTGTGGAGGATCTCTGAGTGAAGATGAAATAGTTTCTAAATTTTTGAGAGCCCCTCCACTGGTTTAGAAAATGAAGGCTACTATAGTTAATGAATTGAGAACAATGGAAAACACTTCAATTAATAGAGACATTCTATTTGGGAAATTATCTGCTTTTGAGCTTGAAGAATTTGGACCCTCTGGAGCTGCAAAATATGAATCTAATTTTCATGCATCATCATCTACCAACAAAAGTGATTGGAAAACCTTATATGAAAAATAATTGAAAGATATGAGGAAAGAGGATGAAGAATTTGAGAAACTTGAAGCCTTATTTGCTAGAAGAGTATCTAAAGGATCGACAGGAAGTAAGTATGAAGGAAAAGCACCTTTTAAATATTTTGCATGTAATAAGATTGGTCATTTTGCATCTAGATGTCCAGAAAGGAATGCAAGATTTGAAGAAAGAGTTAAGGAATCATTTAAGCCTAATCAGAACAGATATACATTCAAGAAAAAAAAACTATGCTACATAGTGGATGAGGAAGGAGTAAGTGATGACTCTGAGGATGAACCGACAGGAGACTTTGCTAGTGGATCCGACAATGGAAAGGAATGAGTGTTCTATTCTTTAAAGGAAGATGAACTGGAATCGGCTATCATGAATGAAGAAAAGGCCCTAACAACAAAATTTGAAGACAAGGATGAATGGGTAATTGATAGTGGATTCTCACATCATATGACAGGAGATAAAAGAAAAAATTTGTCCCCACAAGAATACAATGGCGGTCAAGTCAAATTTGGGGATAACAAAGCATGTATGATCAAAGGTAAAGGTATTATTTCTTTGGATGGCAAGTTTAATACTGATAATGTCTATTATGTAGAAGATTTAAAGCATAATCTTTTAAGTGTTGGTCAATTGGTGGATAAGGAATTCCAACTTTAGTTTAAAGATAGAAAATGCAAAATCATTAACAAAACTGGTTTGGAGATTGCAACCGGTACTCAGACTGGAGGTAATATCTTTCACTTGAACACTGGTAATAAGACATGTTTGATTCTCATATTGATGAGAGTTGGTTATGGTATAAGAGGTTGTGTCATGTTAATTTTGATTGTATTGTTAAGATTAGTTCAACAAAGGCAGTTAGAGATATACCTAAGATCATAAAGCCTCATGATCTAGTATGTAAGGAATGTCAATTGGGAAAGCAAGTTAGAACTTCTTTTAAGAGCATACATGATACATCTAATGATGTGCTTGATTTGATTCATACTGACTTATGTGGTTCAGCAAGGACTAGAAGCTTTCAAGGTGATAGGTACTTCATGCTAATAATTGACGATTATTCTAGAATGATGTGGGTGACTTTTCTAAGGGAGAAGTCTGAAGCTTTTGAGAAATTCAAGATATTTAAAGAAAAGGTGGAAACAGAAATTGGATTGAAAATCAAATATTTGAGATCAGATCAAGGAGGTGAGTTCAATTCTCATGAATTTAATAGCTTTTATGAGACAAATGGAAGTAGGACACAATTATTTGCACCCCAGACTCCTCATCAGAATTGAGTAGTGGAAAGGAAGAATAGAACCATTTTGGATGCAACAAGAACCATGATTATGGAAGCCAAATTGCCTCACATCTACTGGAGAGAAGCAGTGAGTACAACAGTCTACACATTTTACAGAGTTCATATCAAAGGTGAAACCGGTAAGACCCCTTATGAAGTATGGTTTGGACATACACCTACTATTAAATATTTCATAATTTTTGGAAGTAAATGTTATATCAAAAGGGATGATTGAATTGGGAAGTTTGATCCTAGATGTGATGAAGAGATATTTCTTGGATATTCAATTCAGAGAAAATCATATAGATGTTATAACAAAAGATTGCAGAAAATTGTGGAAAGTGCAAATGTGAAAGTGGATGAGCAATACAGAGATCAATCTATATCATATGATAGAGAACCGACAGTGGAAATGATCATAACTGAACATGAAATGCCTCAATCGGTATAAGACACTGAGACGGTTACACCAATACAATCAGAAAATTCAACTGTGACTGATGATCAGAACAGTGAAACTGAAGTTCAAAAGACACCAAGGTATGTAAGGTTAAATCATTCTGAAGATCAAATCATTGGAGATAGGAACAAGGGAGTTATGACAAGAAGAAGACTGGCAAGTGAAGAGGTATGTCTTATTTCTCAAATTTAACTGGCATTTGTTATTGAAGCTTGTAAAGATAAACATTGGTTAAAGGCTATGGAAGATGAATTAGATCAAATAGAGAATAATAAGACTTGGACTTTAGTTCCCCGACCTAAAAATAAGAATGTTATTGAAACTAAATGGATTTTTAGAAATAAACTAAATGAGGATGGTCAAGTTGTAAGAAACAAGGCTATACTTGTTTGTAAAGGATATTCTCAAATGGAAGGAATTGATTATGGTGAGACATTTGCACCAGTAGCTAGAATTGAAGTTGTTAGACTATTTCTTGCCTATGCAGCATACAAGAACTATAAGCTCTATCAAATGGATGTTAAATGTGCATTTTTGAATGGTGAACTTGAGGAAGAAGTATACATTGAGAATCCTAATGTATTTTCACTGATAGATGACAAAGATATGGTTTGCAGATTAAGGAAAGAATTATATGGTTTGAAACAAGCTCCTAGAGCTTGGTATGCAAGGTTGGATAAATATATTTTGAAGCTTGGTTTTACTAAAGGCAGTGCTAATAATAATCTATATTACAAAATCACTGATGATGATATTCTAATTATTGAAGTATTTGTTGATGATATCATTTTTAGAGGTGAAGATAAATTGTGCATGGAATTCTCTAACAATATGAAGAATAAATTTGAAGTGTCTATGATTGGTGAGATGAGATTCTTCTTAGGTTTGTAGATTACTCAAACTGACAAAGGCATTTTTATCTATCAAACTAGGTATCTAAGGGAATTGTTGAAGAAGTTTGGTATGGATAATTCCAAACTGATAAGTACTCCTATGGTGAGAAGTGAGAAATTATCTATCAAAGACACATCTACACGAGTAAATTCGACAAGGTATAAGTCTATGATTGGTGGCTTGTTATATCTAACTCAGACTAGACCGGATATTATGAATGCAGTAAGTATTGTTTCAAGATATAAAAGTAATCCTAAAGAAAATCATGAATGTACAGTAAAGAGGATATTCTGGTACTTGCAAGGAACAATAGAATATGGCTTATGGTATTCTAGAGATGATAACTTCACTTTATGTGCATATGCAGATTCAGATTGGGTAGGAGATACAGATGACATAAAGAGAACTTCTGGTGGAGCTTTCTTTCTTGGAAAGAAATTGGTTTCATGGATTAACAAAAAACAATCATGCATTTCTTTATCTACTACAGAAGCTGAATATGTTGCAACAATAACTAATTGCACTCAAGTCTTGTGGATGAAGCAAATGTTGAAGGATATCAAGGTAAATTGCAGTGAACCGGTAGTTATCTATTGTGATAACTCTGCAACTATTGACATAGCTAAGAATCCAGTATTTCACTCTAAGACTAAGCACATTTCAATAAAATATAACTTTCTAAAGGAAAATGTGGAAGAAAAGGAAGTCAAATTGGTTTATGTGAACACTAAAGAGTAGATTGCAGATATATTAACTAAACTGTTGTCTAAGGAATCCTTTGATTATTTGAGAGACAGGTTAGGGGTATCTACCCCTCTGAGAGAAACTTAACTGATGGAGTAGTGAATCGGTCCGATATGCATCATCAGCTTTACCCTTTTCTCTAGGCTAATGTAGTGGTGCTACTACTCAAGGGGAGTAGACAACTTTGAGATTCACAAGATTTTGATATCTATGTCATATCTTTGGCATTGATGTCAAAGGGGGAGAGTTATATGTAAAAAATAATGTCATAATATGTCATATGGGAGAGAGATTTAGATCAGTTTCAGATTGGACTGCACTCCTCAAGGGGAGTTGGTGGGATTTTTCAGTTTTTTATTTTTATATCTTCTATGAGAAATGTTTGGAATTTCTTGGTACGTAGATGTCTTCTTTTTCACATCTAGTATTGCCATCAATGCCAAAGGGGGAGATTGTTGGCAATATTAAGGAATTGATTATGTGTTGCATTGATGTTTTGTCATTGATGTCAACACTAACTGTTATGGTTACCAGTAGAAGAACTAGTGTTACCAACAGAAGGTGTTAGGTCTTAGGAAGGAAAACTAAGAGGGGGGGTGAATTAGTTGTGAACCAGTTGTCAATAATTTGTAATCCAAATGCAAATTATTCCAACTTAAAATTAATACCGATAAACCAAACTTAGGTGTCAGTAAAATAGATTAACAGTTATAGCAGTACTAGTTTAACTTAATGCATAAAATATAAAGACAAACAACATCCACAATTTATAACACATAGATTTTGACATGGAAACCCAGTAAGAGAAAAACCACGGTGGGAAACCTTACCCACAATCAGATGATACTACTGTAGATAGTAAGTGTATACAAATGGGGTATGCACATGCAAAAAGGCCAACTGCCTAGAGCTCACTGCTCAATCATAAAATAGGAGTCACACTGAATACACAATTGGATGGTTAAATCCAATGATAATGTACTACTCAAAATAGCATCTCCAATGTTGGATTCAGTACTGGTTAAGCTCTGAACATGAGTGTCAAAACACCTTCATAACCTTCCTTCAATCTTCAAATAATGTCTGCGTGATTTGCACAAGGATCTTCTTATTTTTGCTCTTCAATATTTGAACACACTCATACCATATCTATATCCCGATCTTCAATAATATTTTACAATCATTTATACAAAACCTAAGACCAAATGTATAGGTTGTCTCACTAAAGATATTATAATTAAATTAATTACAAATAAGTCTTGATGTGATAAAACATGTCGGCTCAATACATTTACCATATTATCCAATCAATAAACAATCTCCATAATGTGTCATGCTGATCTGGAGTACCGGTCCATAACCTAGACCTATCTATCGATAAAGGAAAATATGTCAACCTGATTAGACCAATAAGAAAAACACCAAATCCAAACTTCCATTCCATGTCTTTGACATAAACAAATGATCTCTAGATGATAACAAGTCATCATCACTGTCGGTGAACAATATAACCTACTGGTGAACACATACCGATGACTGTGCATAAGCCACTAACCATATCGATGAACATAATGTAAACCTTCAAGAAGACATGTGTTGACATCAGTGACAAAACCAATGAAACACATGACAAAGTCATCCATAATACCAACAAAAGGGACTATTAGTTGGATATTTGGATCAATGGAATATGTTTGGTTTGATGTTTCTGGAGTATGTTTTGGTCAATTGGTATTGACTTGATGATCGGATTCTATCATACACTCTAGTAAGCCTATACCGGTAAGGGTTTAAGGTTTTACAGGTAGAGATTTTATTGAGAATCTTTGATAGGATGCATAAGTTGTGTTGGTGCGGCTTCTAGATGGAATTCAGGATGCAGAAGGTGATCCTATATCATGCCTCGACTGATTGAAGACATCGCTTTGGTGTGGTGGACCCAAATTAGGTCTGGTACCTATCTAGGTTATGGACCAGTATCATGTTAACGTGTTCTCTACATGTTATCGAGATGATTTATGGATTGGTTAATGTTGTTTTGGTCTAAAGCCGACATGGCATATCATTATAATATAGATCTATACAATGATATTATTGTAATATCTTTTAGGTGGCTGACCTAATTGGCTTAGGCCTTATGGTTTGTATAAATTGATGTAAGATATCGCTGTAGATCATGGTCATGGTTATGGAATGAAATATTATATGTGAAGGAGATTTGGTCGATCATAGGTGATCGAATTGGGTTTATGTAAGAGGTCAAAGGCCTCTAGTATTGAGCTTAACTGAAACTATAATCAAGCATTGTAGATGCTATCACTAGTAGTCCATTCTTCTGGATTGTTGTCCAATTATCTTGAGGTGGTTATAACCTCTTTGTAGTCAGTGAGACTAGTTTGTAATGAGCAGTACGCTCTAGACAGTGTGCCTTCCAGCATGTGCAGGCCCCTTATTGTATCACATACTTTCTACATAAGTATTATCTAACTATGGGTAGGCTTCCCACTGTGGTTTTTCCCTTTACCAGGTTTTCCACGTACAAATCATGGTGTTATATGGTATGGTTGCATTGTGTTAATTCTCTATTTCATTCTTAAGATTTATTGCTTACCGATATCTTTTTTTTCTATTCTGGTATTCAATGTTTATGTGCTTTGGTTAAAGGTTATAAAGTGGATTGATTAATATAATCTATTAACAACTGATTAATATAATTTGGAAATTGTTTAAATTTATAAATTCCAAAAAAAGGGGCATTTGCCATGTGTAATTTAGTGATGTGTTATTCTTTTTATAGTGTCACTTGACACGTGTTGTAGGATGAGTTGGCATTGACATGTCTCTTTTTTTGTAATTTATAAATTTAAACAATTTCAAATTAAACACACATCCAAGCATAACATTTACAAATTAAAACACATTTACAAATGAGGTGTTGTCTCTCTAAATAGACAACCCTTCGCTTCACAATCACCCATAGGCCTAGGCTTAATTCTTCAAATAGTTTCCATGGTCACATGGAATAATTTTCCTGCACATCTCACTTACACATTAGTAATTCCAAAAATCACATATAATATTATCAAAAAGAATACAATTCAGACATTGCATAAAATTTCATTTATAAAAATCAAGTATCCAATTATTTGATAACATCCACATACAATAATCTACTAAATGGCATCATCATCATAAACATGGAATTAAATCATTTATAGAGCATGCATCCATAATTTCAAGCATCAAAATAAAGTACTGCAAATCAAAGTAAATGATATAATCATATCAATGTTATCCAAACACTGGATCATATAAAATCTATGTCCATAATGCATCAAGATATAGTATCAATAATAGGTCCAACATGACAATAACTAAAATGCTATGACGGCTCAAGGTAGGGCCTCACACCATATATATATATATATATATATATATATATATATATACTTAAATGTAAAAAAAAAATTAATAGCAAAAAAAAAGAGATACCCTGCATGTTGCTTTTGGGGAGCTCGAGCCCCTCTGTGGGCCATGACCCACAAGGGCGCTCGTGACCGCCACTACGGGCTGCAACCAATAGTGGTGGTCTCAGCCGCCATTGTGGGTTGCGACTCACAGGGGCGCCCACGGTCGCCACTGTGGGCTGCAACCCACAGTGGTGGTCTCGGTCGCCACTGTGGGTGGTCACCCGCAGTGGCCGCTGCCTCCCTCTTGCAGACTGCGGCCTCCTTCAAACCCTTGTGGCCTGTGCATAACACCCCAGATCCAATGTAAGCTCTTGGCCCTCCCCTTGCTCAGCTGCCATGGCCTCCACCTACACACACACAGAGAAAAAAAAAAAGAAAAAAAAGAGAAAAGATAAACAAGCAACCCTAACCCAATTTCGGGTTAGGTTTAGCTTGATAATAAGAAAGAAATGAAAAAGAGTTAAACAAGAAACTCTAACCCATTTTCGAGGTAGGGTTAGTAATGAGAAAAGAAAGAAAATGTTTAAGATATAAGAAAATGTATACACCTAAAAAATGGTCTGAAGATAATTAATTGAATAAGCAATTATTTAATTAATCTCCCTCCCCAATTTAATTGAATTCACTAAGAAATTTAATTAAATCCCCCTTTTTCATCTATCTATTAATAAATATAAGGATTCATTTAATAGGTTCATTTCAATAATCCCCTTTGATTAATTAATTCAAATTAATTAATTCCCTCAATCCAAATTTATTTCTTCTAAATCCCTAATTAATTAAAACAAATCAAATTCATGAGTTGTTGAGATTAATTAGCCTATTCCCATTTTTTGAATTTTTAAATTAAAATTTTCCTAACTTCTACCACTCCTAAACCTAACCCATTCCATCCTAACCACCATGTCCCCTTTCATCCAACCTCTTCTAGAAGCTTTGTGACACTTGTCACTAAGTGTTCCCTTTCATCTAACCTCTTCTAGAAGCCTCTTGACACTTGTCACCATAGAGATGATAGATGTTCCCTTTAGTCCCCCTTTGCCAACCTCCTCTAATTTAACCATTGATATCTTCAAATCAATCTTGACTGTTGATTCTTGCCACTCATCCCTAGCCTTGGGAAATCCTATAAATAGACCTCATTTTGGAGCACAAAGGGTCCCAATTTCATATCATTTTTCATCCCAATTGATTCATCTCATTTGCATTCAAGTATTGTTACTATAGGCATCTAGCTTCTAGTTTATCATTTCAAGCATTGTTATCATGTTCAAATCTTAGCTTAATTGCATCTTCATTCTAGCTTATTTTCTAGAATAATCATGAAATCATGTAGCTTAATCATGCTATCATTTCTAGATCATGCATCTTCATCATTTAAATCCTCCATTTAAGTGTAGTCAAGTCATTGGAGTTTGCATACCAAGATCTGAGAGCAAAATTCATACTCACATTTACTAGGAGGTGATAGATCGCTTAGCTATGGTTTTATCTTTCTTTGATTTAATTCACTAACCATTGCTTGTAATGATTTATTAGTGCATTGTGTTTGCAGGTACAGGTACACTTCACAAAGCATGACATTTTGGCGCCCACCTTAGGGCAGAAATTATCATTTTTGGCCTCTCAAGCTTCAACAAATGTCCATCTCTACCGGGACAGAATCAGAACGTCCTATGAGTTGATTTTCCAACTCATACAAACTACCTTTTAGCTTGGTACAAAACCTCATCTTATGTTGTACAAACTCATTATCCCTGTCGTACGAGGTCTAAATTCATATCGTACGAATTTCTGACTAGTAAATCCTGTGTCGTACGAAATAATTTTCATTGTCGTACGAGAGTTAAATTCATGTCGTATGAATTTCAAGCATTGTTATCATGTTCAAATCTTAGCTTAATTGCATCTTCATTCTAGCTTATTTTCTAGAATAATCATGAAATCATGTAGCTTAATCATGCTATCATTTCTAGATCATGCATCTTCATCATTTAAATCCTCCATTTAAGTGTAGTCAAGTCACTGGAGTTTGCATACCAAGATCTGAGAGCAAAATTCATACTCACATTTACTAGGAGGTGATAGATCGCTTAGCTATGGTTTTATCTTTCTTTGATTTAATTCGCTAACCATTTCTTGTAATGATTTATTAGTGCATTGTGTTTGCAGGTACAGGTACACTTCACAAAGCATGACATTTTGGCACCCACCGTGGGGCAGAAATTATCATTTTTGGCCTCTCAAGCTTCAACAAATGTCCATCTCTACCGGGACAGAATCAGAACGTCGTACGAGTTGATTTTCCAACTCATACAAACTACCTTTTAGCTTGGTACAAAACATCATCTTCTGTTGTACGAACTCATTATCCCTGTCGTGCGAGGTCTAAATTCATATTGTACGAATTTCTGACTAGTAAATCCTGTGTCGTACGAAATAATTTTCATTGTCGTACGAGAGTTAAATTCATGTCGTATGAATTTCTAGCTGCTAAATCCTAATTCATTCGAGTACATTTTGGTTTTTGTGCAAAATCTAAAGTTTCATCGTGCTAACTGGAAAATTGTGTCATACGAGTCTCTATCTCTGTTATTTTTAACATACTGCATGTTAGGGTTTTCTGATTTTAATCCGAACTTCACTAATGCTAACCCTGATTTGTTTGTGAGCTTTTTGGTAGCCTAACTCTTTTTTGTAGGATGATTGATGAAGATACACTTGTCAAAGACATAATTCAAAAACCAATCAATGACTACTAATGGATCTATTTTGCAGGTTGCCTATGAATCCGGCTAAACTTTGTGTATTCATTAAAGTTTTCTTGCAACACTTCAAATTTTGCTAAAGGAAATGAACAATCATGTATTTCGTGTCTTTGATGATAGGCGAGTATGCTCTCACCTTTCTTAGGTGATCAGAAATCTAGACTCATCTTTTGCTTTCATTAGTGCATTTCTTTAGCAGGCCTGCCCTCTTGAGGAGTAATAACTCTTAGCCATTAAGGTTGGTGAGAGGGGAATGGCCTAAGTGGGAATGGCTAACACCAAGTAATCCAACCCACTATAAAATAAATGTGTTTTTGATAAAAATCAAAGCAACGATAGTGGTCGAGAATAGCTCTCCTCTGTACCTTTGGGTATATCAAACCTTGGTTTTCAAGGCTGGGAGACCTCTTAATTGATTTTATACCCCGACGTGCCGAACGGATCCCTTACTAGTACTGGTTAAAATAGAAGCTACCCGATTCACCTCCAAAAGGGTGATAATATTTGTGCAAGAGAGATAGTAGCTCTCCCAAGACACTTGCCATATCATGCCCCCATTAGCATTTGGAGTTGGATAATACGACGTTGAGAATCCATTGCATGAGACTCAGCGGCCATATTCTAATTAGCTATTGGGTATGTACCTAAGTCAGCAAGCAAAGGTTTTCATTCTCAGCCAACTTCCTTAGGGTTTAGCATGCTTGGAGTCACTTATCACATCATGTGTTTACTATGTATCCATCCCTAAATCGACAAATCAGACATCCAAAAACTAGAAGACATAAGCAAAACATTAAACTTCAGTTATCAAAATTAAAAGAAACAAACATTTTTTATCTCGGTCCTGCTCTCGGTCGTAGGAGTTAGGTTCTCTATTGTACAAGCCTATTTGCATACAATCTTTTGTCATACTACACAAAATCTTGTGTCATACTACATAGAATCTTTTGTCATACTACACAGAATCTTGTGTCGTACTACACAAAATCTTTTGTTGTACTACACAACATCTTGTGTCGTACTACACAGAATTTCGTGTCTTACTACAGAGAATTTTGTGTTGTACGAAATACTACTTTTTACATGAAATTAATAATTTTTCATATGGTCTTGTAAGTTTTGTCATTCTAAGCTGCATATCCTATTGTACAAAACTCTGCATTTGTCAGTCCAGAGCTATATCCTGCATGCCTATTTCAGATTTGTCATTTCTGCCTGATCAATTTGCAGTAAACATAAACACCTGTTATTTGTCAATCTGTGATTAGATTGTCATCTTGGTTCACTTGGTCAAGTTATCATCCGTCAAAATCAGACTCTAGAATATAAACACCTTAAGATTTTTCAAAGTGCTTACCCTCAACAAGTTCAAGATCTAAACATTTCAAAGTGCATTATCACCCTCTTTGGTAAATTGATCACTCAAACATAGTTTCCCATCAGGATCAATCATCCTTTATCACAAAACCGAAACATTTGGTCAGGATAATCTTGTCCCACATCGTAGGATATATCATTCCTACTGGACTTGGTTCTTATCAAATCATCATCATTGCACTCCTAAACCAAACATCAAAACAATTGCAAACCTTTAGACACTTGAATCATTTTATCGTGTCATATCATTCTAGTGTATCTACCTTGACCATTTTTTTTTTTTATTAAGGAAAATCAGGTTTTAAGGGACCCGAAACCCGCATAAAAAACAAAGGATAAGCATGAAAGAAACTAGAGAAGACAAGACCTAGACAGAAAAGCTATAGAAAAACCAACAGAAAAACCAGCAGCTAGGAAAAAAGGACAGCACAAAGCCAACGAGAAACTGGCATCCAAAAACCAGCATTACATATCAAATAAAAAACTTAATGGACTCCTCTGCATTCTTAACCAACAACATCATGGCCTTAGTGGCTTCTCTCAGATCTTTGTTCTCCTGCTTCAGCTGAATGTCTTTCGTCTTTGTCTCCAAATCACTGGTCGTCTGCCTGGTATCTACCTTGACCGTTGATCACTTATCAAAACAACTTTTAGACAATCAAACCCCTAAAACAAAAACATAAACATTTGAAATAGCTGAAAGCCATATCAATATGGCATACCAAAGAAAAATACAAATAACAAGCCAACATATCAGAGCAATCAAACAAGTTCAAAATCAAAATCCAACTATGTTAAAACCTCACAAGGATTTAAATACATCTCAAAAGAAAGGTGGCTCTTTTATGCACCTCTTAAAGAGATCCCTAAAGGATTTGGCTAAAGAAGATCAAAATTGTACACTTATGTCTAGAAATGGCTCATCCCCCATAAGAAAATTGACACTCCAAAGGCATCTATTCCTACACCTCTTGAAAGCTTGCAAGAATCTTCCATTGCCTCATCACCAAAGAATACATCCAGAGTTGAAGCTCCCCAAGGGATATCCATGATTGCCATCAAACCTATTTCAGAGAATCCTATTCAAATCTCATCTCCTTCATATCCAAGAATTGATTCCTTGCTACATCCCCATAGCACTCCCTTGCAAATTGAAGTCCTCATTCATAGAATGCTTGTTAAATGAGTCCTAATAGATGGGGGAGCTAGCTTTAACATTTGCTCTATGAATCTTGTCTGTGCTCTAGGCTATTTAGAAGATGTAGTTGATTCCCAGAAAAAGATCACATTCAAAGCACATAATGAAGAAGAGAATTCATCTAAAGGAAGGGTGATATTACCCATCACAGTGGGACCTTTGCAAAAGGACACAACATGCCAAGTTCTAGACTTGGACCTACCATACAATATACTCTTGGGGAGACCATGGATACAAGACATACAAGCTATTACATTAACATGTCATCAGTGCTTAAAATTCCCCTACAATGGACAAGAAATCACAATATCAACAGACTCAAATCCATTGCAGTGTTGTAATAATTTGAAATTAGCTCAAGTGGTCATAGTTTCACATAACAGAGAGGCAGCATATTCAAGTACACAATCCAAGGAACAATCATTTGAATCAATTATGTCAAACATGAAAAAACAAAAGCAACAAAGAGATCAAGAGAATGAAGAACATTTTCTATCAGGGAAAAAAAAACAAGAGCAACTTCAAATTGAGAGGGATGAAGAAGCAGATATAGTACTCAATGTAGTTCACACGTATGTAGGACAAACATTAGGAACTAGCCCACTTGAATTAGAATCACATTCGACTGACATGGAATTAACCAAGGACGATCATGATTTTCTTATACAAGGTCATTCTAATGAGAGTATTGTTCTAGACATGGAAATACATACTAAAAGCTCTGACATCTCTATCATGACCCCTAATATCTTTGAAACTATTCAACCTTAAGATCCTTTATCCTTAAGCTATCCTGAACCTATGGACTAGGAAAATGAAGAACATACTGACATTGATACCTTACCTAATGACCATGCCATATCCTTATATCTTGATGAAATCAAACCCGCAACAACTTTCACTAGGGATTTCGCTAACGTATCTTTGAGTCAAGTGGGTGCCAAATTTCCTAGTCACAAAATTGAAAATAAAGAAAACAATATCAGGTCTAATGATGAAAACCATTTATTGGCAACATTAGATCAGAAAAAAGTAAAAACAAAGGACGCATCTAACGGTGAAAACCTCCTCGATGCGCCAGAAGATGGGAGATTTGATACCTTACCTAAATTTTATCAAGAAAGGTCATCCATTTTGATAGAACCAATAGATGTAGTTATAATTGGCCCAAACGATCTACATCTAGAAATCTCTCTATCAGAACTAGAAAGACAACAATACTTGAAACCATTAAAAAGATGACAAGTAAATTTTACCTGTTCATATATAGACATTCCAGGGTTCAATCCATATCTTACAATACATCACCCAAATATCAGTCTAGGAGCAAACATGAATAAAGAAACACAACATGGATTAGGAGCCGGTATTCTACTCATCACACCACAAGGTCATACAATCTCGAAAGCATACAAATTAAGCTTTACATGCACAAACAATATAGCAGAGTATGAAGCATTGGTTACAGGTATCAAAATGGTTGTAGAATGGAATATAACACAACTTCAAGTCTTTGGAGACTCTCAGCTCGTCATTAATCAAATCAATGATGACTATCAAACAAAAGATGACAAACTAATGCCTTACAAAAAGATGGTTGATGATATCAAGAAACACTTTGTAGAAATAACTTTTGAACAGATTCCAAGAAATGACAACAAAGTAGTAGACGCCATGGCTACACTTGCTTCTCTATTACAGGCACAGGAAAATCAATAGTGTTATGAATTCCTGGTTGAAGAGTTGTTTTATCTTGCTTATAATTGTCCTGATTCTCAAACCATCTGTCAACTTATTGGAAATGATTCCTCCTGCTATGGCCAAACTTACACATACCTGAAAGATAACATCTTACCTCAAGATTTATCAAAGAACCAAAAGAGAAACTTTATTTGCCAATCCTCCTATTTTACTCTCGTCGCGGATACCCTGTTTAAATGAGGTCTAGATGGTACTCTCTTACGATGTCTCAAACAAGAAGAATCTGAGAAGGCCTTACATGAAGTCCATAACGACATTTGTGGCACTCATTCAAGTGGTCTTACCCTTTTGAAAAAACTCATACACTTGGGCTATTATTGGCCGATTATGGAATGAGATTCTTTTCAAATAGATAGAACATGCAAACAATGTCAGATCCATGGGAATTTAATCCATGCACTAGCACAAGAACTTCATGCTTTAGCAACATCTTGGCCTTTTTGCCAATGGAGTCTTGATCTGGTAGGAAAGATAAATCCTTCTTCATCTAATGGTCACAAATTCATCCTGGTAGCTACATAATATTTTACAAAATGGATTGAGGTTGTACCTCTCACAAACATCACAGGAAAACAAATTGCTGCATTTATCTTGAATTACATCATCTGTCGCTATGGAATACCAATGACCATTATCACAGATAATGGGCGACCATTCAAGAATCAAGATGTACAAGAGCTATGTGAGAAGTTCAAAATCCAACACAAATTCTCCTCACCATATTATCCATAGGGAAATGGGCAAGTGGAAACATCTAACAAAACTATTCTAAAAATCTTGAAAAAGATAGTGAACGATGTTGGGAAAGATTGGCATATTCAACTAAACCTTGCTCTCTAGGCTTACCACATTAGTATCCGCACACCAATAGGTGCCACACCTTTCTCTCTTATATATGGATCAAAAGCCATATTTCCAATCGAAGTAGAGATACCCTCTCTACATGTATCATTAAAAGGTCTCATCCCAGATGAAGATCAATGAGTATCTAGAATGCAAGAGTTAGAACTGATCCAAGAATGAAGACCAAATGCCTTTGATCATTTAAAGGTATATCAACAAAGAATGTGTCGGAGCTATAATCATAAGGTTAAACCACAAATCTTTCAAGTTGGAGAACTAGTGCTAAAGGAAAATCCATGCAACCAGGCAGATCAAGAAAAGAAAGGAAAATTTGAACCAAACTAGTTAGGTCCATTTGTGGTCACAATAGTATTTGGATCAAGAGCATATCAGCTATCAACACAGGATGATGATCATCTCGAGGAACCTATCAATAAAATGCATCTAAAAAAAATTTATGTCTGAAAAAAGCAAAAAAATAAAAAAAAGTGAAAAATTAGAAAAATAAAAAATAGTGAAAAAAAAAATCAAAAATAGTGAAAAATAAAAAAAAAATTAAAATTAAAAAATCAGAAAATCCAAAAAAAATCAAATATGAGAAAAAGTGCAATAAAAATAGATGGTGAAAACCTGGCAAATAGGCGCTATCTATCAACTAGCTCTTCCATCTATTAGTTCATGAATCTTTTCGCTTGCATTCATTCATTTTCCATCAGCGCTGACCATCCTAAAGCCTTTGTGCATACTCAGGCATCACAGCTGCTCTCTCACCATGGTTTGGATCATTGGGTATATCATAACGAATTTGTTTCTAGGCTTGGGGAAAAATCTTGCACTTAGCTGGGGGCAAAACTTTGATCAATTTGAGCTTAATCAAATAGGTAGAACAAATAGTTAAACAACTCTTATCAAGCAAAATCTGAGACACATCCAACATTGAACACGAGATCAAACTATCAACTATCAAGATATCACAAAATCAATCTAAGCACATCACACACTTTTCAGTGGATAATATCTTTTTGGATAATGATTGTAACATGATTGTTCAACTTTTCTATATTGATTTTCGCTATCATGATTTTTGAGTGACTCCAGGATGTCTTTGACTAGAGGAACAAGGAAGGAACATGATATTTTTCTTATCTGCTATCTGAAAATTAATCATTAATATGTGCAAATTTGTCTTGGGACATGATCATCAGAATATCATTGAAGACATTTCTGATTTGCATATTGAAATGATGAATACTTCCTGTTTTATGCAAGTAACATTCAGGTCATCTCGGTTCAATTATACCTCGATGCTTGTGCTAACTTGCTATATCAAAATCTAGGAAAGAAGTGCTCAGGTCATCATGGTTTAATTATACCATCGATGTTTGCACTCACTTCCCACATTTCAAAAAGCTCAATGATGACAAAAATACAATAATCCAGTGACTGGTCCAGACGTCACATTGCATTTCATTTGTATTTAGCTTGCATTTCATTCTTGCATGGGATCCTACATGCTCCTTTTATCCAAGGTTAAATCTATCACAAGAATCATCAAAGCATCATCACAAGTGTCTACACAATCAAACTAATGATGCATATCTCTCTAGATATTGTCGACCCAACAAAAATCCTATCCTACCCTCTCAATAGAACCAACAATTAGCATATCCAAAAATTTCAGCAACTTGATATCAACAAACTATCAGTTCTTTATCTAATCAACCTTATCAAATCAAATCAATCAATCAAACCTAATCAATTCTATCATGTCTTATACAGGATGTATCCTTCCTGAAACAAGATGATCTAATTCTAATTCATGTCTTATACATGATGTATCCTTCCTGAAACCAGACATTCTGATCATGTCTTATACAGGATGAATCCTTCCTAAAACCAAACGCTTTGATCATCATTGTCTTATACAAGATGAATCCTTCCTAAAACCAGATTGAATCTCGATCTTATCAATCTAATCAATCAAGATTTATCAAACTTTCCAATCTAAGCAATCAAGCTAATAAAACAACTCGCATTTTCATCAAAACACACTTGCAGAGATCAAATCAAATCTATTGGGATATCAAATTTGCAAAAACTCCAAAGATCATTTATCTTGATTGATCTCCCGAGGGGGCATCATCATACTGGATTTAGCAATCAAGAGCTGGGGCATCCTATCAAATCAATATCAGCATCAAAATGAGATTAGTTTTTGAATCAACGCGTCATCACACCTCGCTTCAAAGAGGGGCAAAATGTATACACCTAAAAATGGTCTGAAGATAATTAATTGAATAAGAAATTATTTAATTAATCTCCCTCCCCAATTAATTGAATTCACTAAGCAATTTAATTAAATCCCCCCTTTTCATCTACCTATTAATAAATCTAAGGATTTATTTAATAGGTTCATTTCAATAATCCCCTTTGATTAATTAATTCAAATTAATGAATTCCCTCCATCCAAATTAATTTCTTCTAAATCTATAATTAATTAAAACAAATCAAATTCATGAGTTGTTGAGATTAATTAGCCTTTTCCCATTATTTGAATTTTTAAATTCAAATTCTCCTAACTTCTACCACTCCTAAACCTAACCCATTCCATCCTAACCACCATGTCCCCTTTCATCCAACCTCTTCTAGAAGCTTTGTGACACTTGTCACTAAGTGTTACCTTTCATCTAAGCTCTTCTAGAAGCCTCTTGACACTTGTCACCATAGAGATGACAGATGTTCCCTTTAGTCCAACCCCTTTGCCAACCTCCTCCAATTTAACCATTGATATCTTCAAATCAATCTTGACCATTGATTCTTGCCACCTCATCCCTAGCCTTGGGAAATCCTATAAATAGACCTCATTTTGGAGCACAAAGGGTCCCAATTTCATATCATTTTGCATCCCAATTGATTCATCTCATTTGCATTCAAGCATTGTTACTATAGACATCTAGCTTCTAGTTTATCATTTCAAGCATTCTTCATTCTAGCTTATTTTCTAGAATAATCATGAAATCATGCAGTTTAATCATGCTATCATTGCTAGATCATGCATCTTCATCATTTAAATCCTCCATTTAAGTGTAGTCAAGTCACTAGAGTTTGCATACCAAGATCTGAGAACAAAATTCATACTCGCATTTACTAGGAGGCGACAGATCGCTTAGTTATGGTTTTATCTTTCTTTGATTTAATTCACTAACCATTGCTTGTAATGATTTATTGAGTGCATTGTGTTTGTAGGTACAGGTACACTTCACAGAGCACGGCAAAAATAATCAACCCTAGATAGGGTTTGTAATAAAATGTTAAATAAACTGAAATGAGGGGGAAATTATTTTCAAAATTTGAAAAGAATTAACCCCCATTTATCTATAGTCAATATGTAGTATTAATTGACCCCTAATATTGACTAGGGTAAAATTTGTTCTTAACGTAGACTTTTTAGGGTTTATAATTTAAATTGGGGATTAATTTTTATATAGCAATATTATTCTCATAATTGATTAGATTTTATTAACAAGGTTTATTAATGAGAATTTTATATAGTTATTTTTTTCATATCTAATTAAATATGGATGTTTGGGTTAAAATTCCTTGGGGGGATTTTATTAATGGAATTTATTAAATGTATAATGTAAAATTTTAGCCTATGAGGTCACTGTTGGCCGAATATTTAATAGTTGAAATTTAAAGGTCTTAGGGGATTTAAATTTGACTTTAATATAAGATGAATTTATTAGTCAGATATTCTATTTGGTTTGGTTAACTTTTTTAATTTAATTTAAAGGTGTTTTCGCGTTTGCTCAATTAAATTTTTTTAATATGAGTTAACATTATTTTTATTTAGCCTTGAGCATTTTAATTACTATTGAGATAATTAATATCCCTCGATTCTTGTTGGAGAATTTTAATTAGGGGAAATTAATTAGTTTTATTAAATTAATTAATTACATTGTGACGACCCTTTTTAGGGAATAATTAATTTACTCTAAAGATTAACGCTATAATGACAGAGTTGAATTAAATCAACTTAGTAAACCATTCCATTTAACCCAGAGTTAACCCTTAGTTAAGACAAAACTTATCTATTCCATTTTAAATGTAGATTATTTAATGTATTTATGTTATTTAAAAAAAAAAAATTATAGTTCCATTTTTGTCCAAAAGTTTGGGCATGACATTTTGGTATCAGAGCAAGGTTTCCAACACTAGGAACCTTTCTCCATTACGTTTCACTTTTAATATTATTTTCTTTAAGAATTGTTATTAATTTTATTTATTTACTTTATTTTATTTTATTGATCATTAAGGATGTCTCCGGTTACGTGACAAGTTCGTAAGCGTAGTAGAGATCCTAGACGTGCTCACATGGAATGCAAGGACATTGTGCGGGATGAGCTAGATCCAAAAGGGGATCGGGAAGCTCCTCCCGAACAACCGATTGCCCAATAGAGACATTTTGGTTGCACTCCAAAACCTGATAGGAATAGTTCTAGATAGACTCCCAACAATAGATTATCAAGCAGAACACTGGAATTCTAGGAGTCATAGATCCGCAACTAGGGAGCGGAGTAGAAGTCTACCTTCTAACCATATAGAGGCCCAAGTTGAGCATGAGCCTGAGTCAATCCATCTACCTAAGGCACCAATTATTTTTGAGAGAGCACCCCGTGATCCCGAGGATCAGATCAAGGAGATTTTACGTCTTCAGCCACCATCCTTTGCAGGATCCACCGATGGGGTAGAGGTTGAGGCTTGGCTTTTGAGTCTAAATAGGTGCTTCAGATTGCATCCCTATGAGAGCAATTTGAAGGCATGAATTGCCATTCACCTTCTGAGAGGAATGACTTCCACATGATGGAGGCAAAAGGAGTACAAGAATGATTTATTTGGGGACACCGCGTGCTAGGGGTCCAAGACGTGCTCGCATGGCACGCAAGGATGTTATGCCAGATGAGCTGGGTCTAGAAGGGGATTGGTAAGCTCATCTCGAACAACTGATTGACCCCAGTAGAGACATTTTGGTTGCAATCCAAAACCTGATAGGAATAGTTTAGGATAGACTCCCAGCAGTAGATCGTCAGGCAGAACACCAAAATTTTGGGAGTCATAGATCCGCAACTAGGGAGCGGAGTAGGATTCCATCTACTAACCATATAGAGGCTCAGGTTGAGCATGAGTCTGAGTCAATCCATCTACCTGAGGTACCTCTAGTAGTGGCACCAGTTTTTTTTGAGAGAGCACCCCGTGATCCCAGGGATCAGATTAGGGAGATTTTACGTCTTCAGCCACCATCCTTTGCAAGATCCACCAATGGGGTAGAGGTTGAGGCTTGTCTTTTGAGTCTAGATAGGTGCTTCAGATTGCATCCCTATGAGAGAAATTTGAAGGCACAGATTGCCATTCACCTTCTGAGAGGAATGACTTCCACATGGTGGAGGCAAGAGGAGTACAAGAATGATTTATCTGGGGACACTGTTACTTGGGACATCTTTACAGAGAGATTCAGAGATAGGTACCTATCAAAGCACTATAGGTAGTTCAAGATTGATGAGTTCCATGACCTTCAGCAGAAGAGTCTCTCTATGTCCTAGTATGATACCAATTTCTTCGAGCTCTTACCCTACGTAAACTACTTGAAAGATGAGAAGTTACTCGTCAACCAATTTATCAGAGGATTGAATGCCAGGATAGAAGGACCAATCAGGATGGCAGCTCCAGGGAACCTTCAGGTTGCCATGGAGAAGGCCTTGATATCAGAGGAGATTTAGGGTAGATCGCAAGACATGTGGGATCAACATCAGAACCAAAACCCTATATGACACTTTTTTGGGTTTCAGAAACCCCACTAGAAGGGTAACCACAAGAATTCATTGGGGTCCTTTAAACCCTCTCCTCCACAGTAGCCATAGTAGAATTAGAGGCAAAGGCCTCCACTAGGTCAGCAAGGCTTTAAGCCCAAGCAGTGGCATTCATAAGGTCCTATGCATGACCAATGATCACAGGGTCTTTACACACCTTTGACATGGACTCAATAGTCCTCCAGGGGTGGTTTCAGTGGTTCAAGTAGGATAGGAGGATAGGGATACTCTAGGCCACATGGTGCTCAGTTCCAGACACGTGGTGCTTGCTTCACTTATGGGGCCATGGGGCACATGGCAAGAGAGTGTCCACAGGGTCAGAGGACAGACAATCAAAGGATGGCAGGTTCAGAGCCTACAGTTGGGGACATGGGTAAGTCCCATAGAGTCTTCGTAGCGGTTGACAACCACCAAGAAGAACATCAAGCCATAGTCATAGAGACCGTAGGTATGATCAAAGGTAGCAGTGTTTCTATCTTGTTTGATTTAGGAGCTATTGATTCTTATATATCTCCATTGGTAGTGGAGCATTGTGGGCTAGTGGCATCTAGGCAAGGTGTTAGTTGGGAAGTGGAGTTGGCTTCAGGAGCTAGAGTGTCTGTTGAGTCAGTGGTTAGGGGCTATCAACTTTAGATTGAGAGTACAACCACCTTAGTAGACCTTCAAGACACACCTCTAGGATCTTATGGCATTGTTCTTGGCATGGATTGGCTATACACCCACAAAGCCAAGATGGCTTGTTGCCAAAAAAAGATCAAGTGTGTGGATGATCAGGGTACCTCCATAGTTATTTCAGGGATTCAGAGACCCGTATCACTTCGTATGATTTCCGCTATGCAGCTTAAGAGGAGCATGCGAAAGGGATGTCAGTTGTTTGCAATCACCATCAGTGATAGAGAGGAAGAGAATGAGAAGGAGCCTTCCCTAGATGATCATCCCATCCTTGAGGAATTTGCAGATGTGTTTCCTTTCAAGCTACGTGGTATGCCACCTAGCAGAGAGATTGATTTTCACTTAGATCTTGTACCAGGAGCTGAGTCGGTTTTGAGAGCACCATATAGGATGACCACAAATGAGCTTAATGAGCTCAAGATGCAGCTTGTGGAACTCTTAGAAAAGGGTCACATTCATCCTAGTGTCTCCCCATGTGGCGCACCAGTCATCTTCATGAAGAAGAAGGACATATCCCTTCGGTTATGTATGGATTATAGGTAGTTGAACAAAATGACCATCAAGAACCGATATCCCTTGCCCAGGATCGATGACTTATTTGATCAACTTCAGGGTGCCAAAGTGTTTTCCAAGATAGATTTGAAGTCAGGGTACCATCAGTTGAAGATTGTAGAGAGTGATACCACAAGAATGCTTTTCATACTAGGTATGGCCACTATGAGTTCATCGTGGTCCCATTTGGTCTTACAAATGCTCCAGCTATATTCATGAGTCTCATGAATGGGGTATTCCGCACTTTCCTTAACCAATTTGTGGTTGTGTTCCTCAACAATATATTGATATATTCTTAGAATGAGAAGGAGCACAGGGAGCATTTGAGATGGGTATTGCAGTGCTTGAGAGACAATTAGTTGTATGGCAGTCTAACGAAGTGTGCATTCTTTAGATCAGAGGTCAGATATCTAGGTCATTTTATATCTGGTGATGTGATCTCAGTTGACCCATCAAAGATTAAAGCTATTATGGATTGGCTAGTGTCATCTAGTGTGACAGAAGTCAAGAGTTTCATGGGTCTAGCAAGGTACTATAGATGCTTCATTGAGGGGTTCTCTAGGGTTGCACATCCTATTACATCCCTTCAGCAAAAGGAAAAGAAATTCAAGTGGACAGAAAGGTGTGAGAGGGCCTTTCAGGATCTAAAAAGGGCACTTACTAGTACACCTATTCTTATTGTGCCAGCCCCCTCAGCTAATTTCACAGTATGCATAGATGATTCCTTGGATGGATTGGGAGCAGTCCTTATGCAGGAGGGTCAAGTTATAGCATATGAGTCTAGGAAACTTAAGGCTCACGAGCTTAACTACCCTATGCATGACCTTGAGCTTGCACGAGTAGTGCATGTACTTGTGAGGTGGAGACACTTCCTTTTGGGTCATCATTTTGAGCTTCATTCAAATCATCAAAGCTTGCAGTACATATTCACTCAACCTAATCTTAATGCTTGTCAGAGGAGATGGATGGAGTTTTTATATGAGTATGATTTTGATTTTCACTACATCAAGGGGAAAGAGAATGTAGATGCAAATGACTTGACTAGAAGATGTCATGAGATATGCTCCATGTCTATGGACACAAATTTGATAGGTTGTATATTGCAATAGCTGCCAGAGGATTAGTGGTATCTAGAGGTATGTCAGGTAGTGCAATCTCAAGAGACCCTAGAAGGGAAATATGCAAACTATTTATTAAAGTCCGATGGACTACTATGCCATAGAGGGTGCATCTATGTACCTTCTTTCGAAGGATTGCATGATTTCATTGTGTTGGAAGCTCATAGAGTTCCTTATGTAGCGTATCCCAGAGTTAAGAAGATGCATGTAGATTTGAGACAGTTATATCATTGGCTAGGTATGCAACAATTCATTGTTGTACTAGTAGCCTGATGCCTTGAGTGTTAGAGAGTTAAGGTGGAGCACTGCCATCCAGGTGGGTTGCTCTAGTCTCATGCAATACTAGAGTGGAAGTGGGATACTATATCAATGGACTTTGTCATTGGTCTTCTTATGTCAGCACGTCATCATGTTGCCATCATGGTGACAATTGACAAGTTGACCAAGGTGGCCCACTTCTCACCAGTTCGAACTACCTTCACAACACTAGTAGTGGCATGGGTATTCTTGTGGGATATTGTCAAACTTCATGACATTCCACACAAGATTATCTTAGATAGAGACTCCCTCTTCACTTCTTCCTTTTGGAAGGCATTACAGGCAATAATGGGTACCAAACTCAACTTCAATACAACCTATCATCTAGAAACGGATGGACAGACAGAGAGGGTAAACCAGGTGTTAGAAGACCTGCTCCGTATATATGTCATGGATCATCAGACCAAATGGGAAGAGTACCTTCCTTTAGTAGAGTTTGCCTATAATAATGGGCATCACACTTCTTTGGGGATGCCACATTTTCAAGCTTTGTACGACAGACCTTGCAGGACACCTTTGAGTTGGGACTGCATTGAGGATAGAGTAGCCATAGGTCCTGAGATGGTTCATGATATGGAGTAGCAGGTGATTTTGATTAGACAGTGCCTTAGAGAGGCACAAGATAGGCAAAAGAAGTATGCATATGCAAAGAGGATAGACCGTAGCTTCATGGTTAGGGACAAAGTTTTCTTGAGAGTGCGACCGCATAAGAGTCCAATCTATTATGGAAAGGGTTCTAAGCTTGCACCTCACTTTGTCAGACCATTTGAGATCCTTGAGAGGATAGGACCAGTTGCATATCATCTAGCTTTTCCACCTATCCTATCACACATCCACTATGTGTTTCATGTATTAGTTATGAGGAAGTACATTTATGATGAGTCTCATATTCTGGATTGGGATGCCTTGCAAGTGGAGTCGGATGAGAAGCTAGCTTTGGAGCCCATCCACATTTTGGCTCACCAGACACTGTCTCTTAAAGGTTGAGAGATTGACCAGGTAGGGTCCAGTGGGATTGTTATGATGAGGTTACAACATCATGGGAGGATGCAACGCAAATGAGATCTCAGTACCCCCATCTTTTTGATGAACTCTAGGAGGAAGTTCATGCCTAGAGGGGGAGGGTGTGAGGCCCTACCCCGAGCCATCATAGCATTTCAGTTATTTTCATGTTGGACCTATTATTGATACTATATCTTGTTGCATTATGGACATAGATTTTATATGATCCAGTGTTTGGATAACATTGATATGATTATGTCATTTACTTTGATTTGCAGTACTTTATTTTGATACTTGAAATTATGGATGCATGCTCTATAAATGATTTAATTCCATGTTTATGACGATGATGCCATTTAGTAGATTATTGTATGTGGATGTTATCAAATAATTAGATACTTGATTTTTATAATTGAAATTTTATGCGATGTCTAAATTGTATTTTTTTTGATAATATTATATGTGATTTTTAGAATTACTAATGTGCAAGTGAGATGTGTAGGAAAATTATTCCATGTGACCATGGAAACTATTCGGAGAATAAAGCCTAAGCCTATGTACGATTGTGAAGCCAAGGGTTGTCTATTTGGAGAGACAACACCTCATTTGTAAATGTGTTTTAATTTGTAAATGTTATGCTTGGATGTGTGTTTAATTTGGAAATTGTTTAAATTTATAAATTCCAAAAAAAGGGACATTTTCCATGTGTAATTTAGTGATGTGTAATTCTTTTTGTAGTGTCACTTGACACGTGTTGTAGGATGAGTTGGAATTGGCATGTTTCTTTTGAGGAAATTTGTTTTACCAATGCATATTTTTCAATTATCCTAGAATGATCCCAAGAAAGTCTTGGATAGGGAGCCATTAGAAAGGTCAACTTAGGGCTGACCCATAGGTAAACTTTGGGTGAATTTCTAGGGGGTTAAACTAACTCCTAGGGTCAAGTTAGGGGCATTTTTAGTGGGCCATATGATGTACCTATGGATGAAGGCCAAATTTAGCCATGTGTCCACTCCATAGGGCTTATTTAACCTCCCCAAAAATTGAGTTTCCCAAGTTGGTCGAATTTCATTTTTAGAAGAGCCTTCCTAGGTTAGATAACCCTCCTCATGAGTGACATTGCTCTTCCCCATTCTTTTTACTTTTTTTGAGGTGTCTTGGCTAGATAGTTTGTAAGGTATTGGGAAGACCAACCAATGAACATCCTTCACCCTTCCCAAGTGGGTTGGAAAGAGTGAGGAGTGTCTTCATAAGGAATAGTTCGGGAGGGAGAAGTTTTGATCACCCACTCTCCATTTTGGAGACTTAGATTCTTGAGAAATTTTTTTGTAAGTTTTTTTGGAGGATTTTGGCTAAGTCTTGAGAGGAAAAGGTTGTGGATTTGGGCAGATCTCCTACAACTTCTTTTCACCCTTTTGGTAGATTTAAGGTTGGCTGAACTCCTATCTCATGTATGTTGTTGTTTTTGAAAAGATTGTTGTTGTATTTGTTTTTCCATTGTTGTTTTCTTTATATGTGTAGGAAGATGTTAAGTTCTTCCCTATCTATTTTTGGTTGAGTTTTTATGTTATTGTTTTGGGACTTTTCAAGGCCAAACTCACCCTTGGGAGGGTAAAGTGGCCTTGGGGTGAAGGGTTGTTTGACAGCCTATGAGTGAGAGGCTCTCTTTGGAAGAGAGTTATTCACAAGGGATTTTGTGACCCTTGCTGAATAGTGATTTGTTTATGCAATGGGGGTCATAAGGGAAGTTTTATTGGCTTGTATGTATTGGGGGACATAAGGGATTATAGGGACAAGTTTTGAATGTGTGGATGTGTTTATTTGTATCCTTGTTATGGCATTATGTTCTCTACTTGTATAATTCTCCTCAAGGTACTTAGTCCACGTTCACCCCACTTAAAAAGTCACATATGACATGTTGTTTAGCCTTGTGTTGGGAGTGTGAATGTTGTGAAGTTTTCTTGCTTATATGTGTATTGTTTGTGTGTATCACATTTGGGTGTTGGTTCTCCTAGCTCGGGGGTGGCTTCTAGTAAGCCTAGGTTGGGAGGTGAGCCTCCATGGTCACAACCTACAAGTTTTTATTGTAGGTTGCTTGGGAAAAGATTGGGAAGGAAGCTTTGGAATGATCCTATTTCTTATTGTATTTTAGTTGCAGAAAAGAAAAGGATTTTATTATTGTATTTTAGTTGCAGAAAAGAAAAAGAGTTTCTTATTGTATTTTAGTTACAGAAAAGAAAAAGAGTTTCTTATTGTATTTAAGTTCTAGAAAAGAAAATATAATTATTTGACTAAGTTTTACCATGAAATAAAATGCATTATATTTGAAGTATATTTCCTTGAAAAGTGAAGAATGCATTGTTGAAGTTATATTTTTAATGATATGTATTTATAGGAAAAGATTAAGTATGAAAGTTATAGTTCTTTTTAATCTTACATTACATCTTGTTGTTATTAATCAATGGATTCTAGAAATCTTTATATTGCAATTGTAAATAAATCAATTTCTGCTAAATTTTCTATTCTGGAAATGCATGTTAAGTAGGAAAAATAAATAGACTTTTAGAGTGAATAATAGTATTGAATCACATCATGTTGTTTATGAATTTAATGTTTTTTTTTTTAAAGTTAGTTGCAGCTATAAATAAATGAAACTCTGTCATATTTTTACATTCTGTAAAAGCAGCATATAAATCTAGATGTAGTTATTTAAAGCAACATGTTAACTATTTGTTATTGATGAGAAACAAATTTACTCTATTCTGATATTTAATAATATCCTACTACTGATACTGAGTAAATCATTTAAGAATATAAATATATGCATACATATATTCTCCAATATATATACACATATATTTATATTATAAAAGGGTTAATTTTTAATGCCTTTATATTTAAAAATTCACATATATATATATATATAAGTTTTTTATATATTTTATAATCTGAAAATGAAATGTTTTGCAAATTTTATATTCTGGTTCATTCTATAGTTATGAATGTTTGTATACATATATGTATATATATATATATACATATATTTAAATATTTAAATGTAAAAAAGAAAAAAAAAATTAATAGCAAAAAAAAGAGATACCCTGCGTGTTGCTTTTGGGGAGCTCGGGCGCCTCTGTGGGCTGCGACCCATAGGGGTGCCTGCGGCTGCCACTGCGGGCCGCAACCCACAGTGGTGGTCTCAGCCACCACTATGGGCCACAACTCATAGGGGTGCTTGCGGTCGCCACTGCGGGCTGCAACCCACAGTGGTGGTTTAGGCCGCCACTGTGGGTCGCAACCCACAGTGGTGGTCTCGGCCGCCACTGTGGGTGGCCGTCGCCTCCCTCTTGCAAACTGCGGCCTCCTTCAAACCTTTGCCCCTCCTCCTACAAACCCCTACGGCCCGTGCATAACACCCCTGATCCAATGTAAGCTCTTGGCCCTCTCCCTTGCTCGGCCGCCATGGCCACCACCTGCACACACACACATAGAGAAAAAAAGAGAAAAGATAAACAAGCAACCCTAACCCAATTTTGGGTTAGGGTTAGCTTGATAATAAGAAAGAAAAAAAAAAAGAGTTAAACAAAAAACCCTAACCCATTTTTGGGTTAGGGTTAGTAGTGAGAAAAGAAAGAAACTGTTTAAGATATAAGAAATAATCAACCCTAGATAGGGTTTGTAATAAAATATTAAATAAAATGAAATGAGGGGGAAATTATTTTCAAAATTTGAAAAGAATTACCCCCCATTTATCTATAGTTAATATGTAGTATTAATTAATCCCTAATATTGACTAGGGTAAAATTGGTTCTTAATGTAGACTTTTTAGGGTTTATAATTGAAATTGGGGATTAATTTTTATATAGCAATATTATTCTCATAATTGATTAAATTTTATTAACAAGGTTTATTAATGAGAATTTTACATAGTTATTTTTTTCATATCTAATTAAATATGGATGTTTGGGTTAAAATTCCTTGGGGGGATTTTATTAATGGAATTTATTAAATGTATAATGTAAAATTTTAGCCTATGAGGTCATTGTTGGCCGAATATTTAATAGTTGAAATTTAAAGGTCTTAGGGGATTTAAAATTGACTTTAATATAAGATGAATTTCTTAGTCGGATATTCTATTTGGTTTGGTTAACTTTATTAATTTAATTTAAAGGCGTTTTCGCGTTTTCTCAATTAAATATTTTTAATATGAGTTAACATTATTTTTATTTATCCTTGAGAATTTTAAATACTATTGAGATAATTAATATCCCTCGATTCTTGTTGGAGAATTTTAATTAGAGGAAATTAATTAGTTTAATTAAATTAATTAATTACGTTGTGACGACCCTTTTAAGGGAATAATTAGTTTACTCTAAAGATTAACGCTATAATGACAGAGTTGAATTAAAACAACTTAGTAAATCATTCCATTTAACCCAGAGTTAACCCTTAGTTAAGACAAAACTTATCTATTCCATTTTAAATGTAGATTATTTAATATATTTATGTTGTTTAAAAAAAAAATTGTTGTTCCATTTTTGCCCAGAAGTTTGGGCATGATAGTTTTGTGGTTTAAGATGCAGTAAGTTTTTGTCTTAACTGATTCACCACCCCCCCCCCCTCAGTTTGTTGCATTGTTGCCAACAATTGAGACTTGAAGTGGTTGTAGAAACTAGTTAAAAACCCAATGCATTACTCAAAACTACAAAATAAAGAAGTCTCTTTTGGCAGTTTTCAACAATTTCAATATTTATTATAGTGACCAAAATGGTTTTGAGAACCACTTACTAACCCAACGTGGTTATGAGAACCATTCATAATCCTGAGACTATCTCTAAAGTTAGTTTCTATGAAACATTGATGTGGGATTGCTAATGTTTTTTCAAATAAAAACTACAAGTATCAAGCTAGATCCCACAAAAACATTAAAATTATGTACAAGTATATTAAAGTGGAAAATTAAGATAAACAATTAAATGAAAAGATCCGAATAGAAGACGGTTGGAATTTGAGAGTTACTTTTTGGATTCAATAATATTACCAAGATGGTTTTGAGAACCACTTACTAACTCGATGTAGTTATGATAACCACTCATAATCCTAAGACTGTCTCTAAAGTTATTTTCTATGAAACATCAATGTGGGATTGCTAATGGTTTTTCAAATGAAAATTGCAAGTATCTAGCTAGATCCCACAAAAATATTAAAATTATGTATGAGTATATTACAGTTGAAAACTAAGATAAACAATGAAATGAAAAGATCCAAATAGAAGATAGTTGTAATCTGAGAGTTGATTTTTAGATTAAATAATATTACCAAAGCCTGTAGTACAAAATGATATCTGGTGAAATATTAATGTTACTGCAAATGGATGGAGATATATGAAGAAGAAAAGAATGGCATTCAAAAAGAGCTCACAACTAGAAAAATAATCTAGTAGGCACCTTTTGTTAGGTCCAATAACAAATGGAAGACATAATGTTGTAGGTGATACCAGATGACTTATGATTGTAGGCCCATCATTACATAGTACGCACTCTATGTGATCTATTGCTAAGATAAATACTCTCATCAAGAATGTTATCACCAGCTTGGAGAAACCTAGAGAATCTAGCAAATCTATGATTGCAACATATGTTGAGGAAAAAAGCTTCCCAATGGAAATACAAATAACTTTTTTTTAAGGGGAATGCCAAAGGAGATGATGGTCATTCCCATTGAATGTTCCACTTTCCCCAAGAGTCATGCTTCAGAGGCTAAAGCACAAGGATGAGAGTGAACTATTAAAGAAGATTGAGCATTTGGTAAGGTATGGGGCATCTACATATAAGAAGCTACTCATGAAAATAACCAAAGGTAATATTAGATCAATCTACCATGCTAAGGGTAAACTGGTACATAACATAGTAATGGAGCTTCAGAATATTTATAACCGTCTATATCTCAACTAGTGTAATTCCTGCCAAAATACCCTAGAGAAAATAACTAATCTAACTAGCAAATAGAGATATATTTTTTAATCATCCACTAATGCAACATTTAAGACTAAAATTACTAATATGCATTAGTCATAACATTAAATGAATGCATAAACAACCAAAAACATAATAAAACCCTGTGATGGAACTTGTTCCCATGTGCCTCCTTTGGGTTGGGTAAAAATTAACTTTGATGGGGTAGAGAAGGGTAATCTAGGTCCAGCTGGGTGTGGGGGAGTGATTAGGCACTTGTATTTTGGTAGTGGCACTCCCCTTGGGCAGCCAGACAAACCATATTGTTTAATCCATTGGAGCCTACCAGGTCCTTTTTTGATGTAGGAGCATCCCTGGTTCATAGCAATCTTGCATCAACCAAAAACATTTTCTTTCTATTTTTCTTTCTGTGTGTCCCATTTTTGGCTCACTGGATCCTATGGAGTTGGATTTGTTATCAATTAACACTCAATCAATTGGTTTCACTATGTTGTCATTGATGGAAACATGGTATCTTATTCTAGCTTCATGTTTTGGTTCAGTTGTGTACTGACAAACACTTCATAGATACTACATTGACACCGGCACCGACAGGACAGAAGGATTTCTTTGGTTACAGACAATGCAGGCCGACATGGTTTAGAATAAGGTTATCGGTATTGGAGGCCAACATCTCTTGGATCCAGCATCGAAAATTGGTTTTAATATTTATGCATTTATGTTATCTTGCTGCCATGTAATTGATATTGTAATTATCCTTGTAAGCCGAAATAAGGCATGATAATTTGTATAGGGTATATAGGTCAGTAGGATTAGATAATTTTGATATAGACATGAGATAAGAGATTATGAATATGTGAATGTAATATGATGCAAAATATATCGGAGAGATTATGTATGTGAGGAAATTCATGTAAGGGTTATTTCGGTAAAGGGTTTAGGGTTTCAGACCAAAATAAACAAAGCTTAAACCAGAACTATATTCTAGCATAGAAAATGCTATCTTAACAGTTCATCACTTCTCTGGATTGTAGTCTAGATTTCTATGTAGTCAGTGAGGCTCCTTTTGTGATTGAGTAGTGTGCTCTAGGATGTAAGCCTTCCTGCAAGTGCAGTCCCCTCATATTTTATAATATCTCTTCATATGGCCAGTGGATTGATATTGTGGGTCATAGATCCCACCGTGGTTTTTCCTCTTTCAGGTTTTCCACGTATAATTCTTTGTGTTATGGTTCTCATTTATGTGATTGGCTTATTGGTTGCTTTACTTCTTTCAATTTTGTATGTACTGGTACACCATTTGGTGTATGCATGTTTTAATAAGGCTAAAATTAATCATTCTGGTATAACACTGATTCACCCCCCCACCCCCTCTTAGTGTTATTGGATTCCAATAATTGGTATTAAAGCCTTGTGCCTTGGAGAAAGTTTAACAACTTGAGGAAGATATTGAATCCAGAATCCATGGATATGGCTTTGGAGAAGCAACTTGAAATGGCACTTGAAGATTATGATGTTGAAAGGTTGAAGAACTTAAAGCTACAAGATGAATTGAATTCTACTAAGGAATTCATTCTTGTCCTACAAGAGAGGTTATCATCTATTCAGGCCAGGAGGAAGGAACTTTTATAAAGTCAGGATGATGAAGAGAAAGATGCACTTAAGGAACAATGTTAGAAATTGAGTCAGGAGAACATGGTTATGAAAAATAAAATGAAAGTTATAACTATGAGGATGTCTAAGGAGATTGAGGACCAAAAGAAAAAGGAAGAAACTCTTGTTGTATCCCTGAAGAATAGATTTGAAGAATGTGGTAGGTTGGTTCATGTGAATGATATGTTGAGAACTGATTTAGTACAATCCCAAAGTAATGAACAAGATCATGAGAGGCAATTGATAATTCTGAGAGAAGATCTAACTACTGCGAGTATAAAGAAAAATTCAAGATTAGCTCAACATAGCTAGATGAGTTATTGAAGAGACAAAGGCAGATTGGAGATTCTAGTGGACTTGGATTTGAGTAGGGACAAAGTTCCGGTACTGCTAATAAAGATCAAAACCACAAGGCACCGGTAAGGAAATTTAATTCTTATAAATTTAATGGTAGATGTTTTGTTTGCAATAGATTTGGTCACATGGCTAGATAATGTAGAAATAGAGAAAATTAGAACCCTGATTCTTCTCCTGGTAAATGTTCTAAATGCAATAAGTATGTTCAGTCATAAGACATAAGATTGCAGAATGAATGTTAAATGCTATGCATGTGGAAAGTTTGGACATATGGCTAATCAGTGCAAGTCAAGCAATTTCACCAGTTTTAGTAAAGCAATTCAAAGGAGCAATGTTACATGTTATACATGTAATGAGGTTGGACATATTGCTAAATTTTGTAGAAGCAAAAATTAACCGGTTGGTAATGGAGGATCAAATGAGAAAGGGAAAGAGAAGGTTAGTGAAATCCGACAAGTTCATACTTAGAGATGGGTTAGGAAGATTGAAGAACAATCATCAGATGGAAATACATCGATTACTTATCAAGCAGATGAGGTTTCTCCTGCACTGGTAGGTAGCTCATCTGGTAACTAAGGCAGATACCTCAGGGGTAGGCAAAATTCATGAAGATGTTGCATATGCCTCAGGAAGAGGTTTTGGAAGATGTTCCAGACATTGGACATGCTTATCCAGCATGGATATGTTATGTGCGAGATCCGGTATCTTTCACTGACAGTCATTTATGTCAATGGAAGATTAGGGTTTTTCTCGGAGGTTAAAAGGTCGAATTGACTTCATTATTGATCACCTTGCATTCAGGGCGATTTAGAGTGACTAAGAGCAATCAAAGGCATTGTAGAGCAATTAGATTTCTTCTTGAGCAATTTCACCAATGTCTAGAAGAATTTGTTGAAGGTTTTCACCAAGAGTGATCAAAAGGTATTTATCTTTAAACATGGAAGGGGGATCATCATCTATTCTTATTTTTGTTACAAACTTGATTGTGGTAGAGGTTAAGGACTGCCCCGACCAATTTTTAAGTGGTATCCACATGTGGCTACCCTAGAAGATTCAGTTGGAGCATTTTCCCATGTTTTGGAGGGAGTTGTCTATGTTGAAGCTGTTAGGGCATATATTCACTGTCACATTGAGGACTTGGAAACATAAGAAATCAAGGGTATGTATATGAGTGAGCTAATGGGAGAATCTAGAAAGATCAAACTGGTATACAAACACATTGAAGACAGGGTTTACTGGCATTCTGGACATTCCCAGATTTGAAGATGAGATAATCAGATATGTTTTGAGCAGAGTACATGGGGAATTTATATGGTTAGACAGACACTATAGACACCTCAGTTGAAGGGAAAGGAAAAGGTATTATGTGAAAAATATTAAGATAGTGTAAATCAAGCCCCCGATTGATAGAAATGTATAGACAAATATTGAGATACTGATTAACACAGAGAGTGAAAAAGTTAATGATGTACAGGATACTAATATAAAGGATAAAAGTCCTCTCGATACAAATGTATAGGTTGAGGTTATAGTTCCTATAGAGAAACCAATAGTTACATAGACTGCACCAAGTGGCGAAGCCACTGGTGCAAGTGAGGAAGCTATAAAGGATAAATCTTTAGAAGAGAAGAAAGGAGAATCCAATAGGGAACCGGTAGTTGGTCCATAATTGTTGTCAATTGACACCTCATAGGTTGAAAAGAAAAACATAATAGAGATGAGTCCTACTGAGCTCATGATGATGGTTGCACAAAAACTAATGAAGGAGGGATCTACAGATAAAGGGATTATTGATCAATCAATCATTGTCTTACACAGACTAGTCCCAGACCGCAAGATTGATAATGAAGCGAGCTCATCCAGCAAGCTTAAGACAATCATTGAGCATATTTCAAAGGATTTTCAATCCTTACAACAAATTTCAAATCAGCAAGCATTGGAGAGGTTCACATAGGCTAAGAGAGTTGCATTTGATCAAGTAATTGAATCAGAGAAGAAAAAGATTGATGAGAAGCTGAAACTAATAGAAAAATCCTTGAAGCAATGTACAAATATTTATAGGGTGTGTTGTAACACTGATATACTTACAACTAATGTAGATAAGAAGATAAAAAAACTTCAGGAGAAAATTGCAAATATAGCTAAATCTTTTGACAGGCTGATTTCATTGACTACATCCATTGATGGTCAAATTTTAATTTTGGAAAACCAAATTTTTGTTCTTGAGAAGGAAAGAGACAAAATTATAAGAAGAGCTAGAAGTCTGAGATTCTTGGTGATTCCCTAGTTGGATTGACTCAGTGTACATAAGAAAGAATGCATGGATATGGTGGGAAAGCCCACACCGACAGAGGTAAATGAGAAAGAGTCATTTGCACATATATTAAGTGGACTTGTATCTATTTTTGACACATTCAAAATTGGTTGGGATACCTATCTTGAGCTACTGGAGAAGGCTTATCCAGAAATTTTGAAATTTGTTAAGCTCTAGTAAGATATTTTGGGATATTCATTGTACAGTTTTTTGAATCTTTGACATTATTTTTAGAATTTTTGATGGCATTGATGTCAAAGGGGGAGTGATATAGATGTGAAAAATAGAAGGAGTTGTATACATTAGGAGGAGATATGGAGATGTGGAGTATTTTGCATTAATGAATATTCAGCTCAGGGGGAGCAGGCAAGATGAAACTGGCAGATGAAACCTTGACCATTTTTCACATGAGTGTTGCCATCAATGCCAAAGGGGGAGATTGTTGGCAATTGACACTCAATTGGTTGGTTTCACTATGTTGTCATTGATGGCAACACGATATCTTATTCTGGATTCTTGTTTTGGTTTAGTTGTGTATCAAAAGACACTTCATAGATACTACACCGACACCGGCACCGATACTGGCAGGACATAAGGATTTCTTTGGTTGCCGGCAATGCAGACTGACATGGTTTAGAATAAGGTTATCGGTATTGGAGGCCGACATCTCTTGGATCTGGCATTGGCAATTACTTTTAATATTTATGCATTTATGTTATCTGGCCAACATGTAATTGATATTGTAATTATCATTGTAAGCTAACATAAGGTATGATAATTTGTATAGGGTATATAGGTCAGTTGGATTAGATCATTTTGATATAGACATGAGATAGGAGATTATGGATATGCAAAATTAATATGATGCAAAATATATCAAAGAGTATGTATGTGAGGAAATTCATGTAAGGGTTATTTCGGTAAAGGGTTTACGGTTTCAGATCAGAACAGACAAAGCTTAAACCATAACTGTATTCTAGCATAGAAGATGCTATCTTAACGGTTCAACACTTCTCTGGATTGTAGTCTAGATTTCTATGTAGTCAGTGAGGCTCCTTTTGTGATTGAGCAGTGTGCTCTAGGCTATAAGCCTTCCTGCAAGTGTAGGCCCCTCATATTTTGTAATATCTCTTCATATGGCTAGTGGATTGATATTCTGGGCCACAAATCCCACTGTGGTTTTTCCTCTTTGAGGTTTTCCACGTATAATTCTATGTGTTATGGTTCTCATTTGTGTGATTGGCTTATTGGTTGCTTTACTTCTTTCATTCTGTATGTACCGGTATACCGGTTGGTGTATGCATGTTTTAATAAGGCTAAAATTAATCATTCTGGTATAACATTGATTACCCCTCTCCCTCTCAGTGCTATTGGATTACAACAAGATTCTACTTAAATACTTGATCATATTTCTTGTTTCCTGGCCACATCGCATCTGGATCATTTTTCGACAAGATATTGCTATCAATTTCCTTTACAGTTTCCTATTACTAGTTGACAGTTCTTGTTACTGGTTGCCTTGGCCTATTTTGGTGATCTACTAAAACCCTTCTGAATCTTGTAGAGCTTTGGGCTTTGATTTTGATGTTCCTTGGCATGTGGTCAACCTTTTCCCATGATCTACATTTCATCCTTTGGATTTTTCAGAGGAAGCCTCTGACCTTATTTAATTTACACATTAGGTCTTGTTCTTTGCACTAGTACATTCTAGGCTATTCCGATGACCAATCATCAGAATTGCAACTACTTTTCATCAAACAGCCGACAAATGAAGCTGTCAAAAACTTGTCATCGGACTTTCTAACGATGCCTTTGAATGTCAAAATTGCGACGACACTATGAACTCTGTCAATGACAACCATGATCATTGTTCCAGTCAAAAATGTCATTGGACATACAACATCGTCATCGGATGTTTTCTTAGTTTGCATCAGAATTTTGATGATAGCCTAAAACTTTGCACCAACGAGAATGTTGTTGGTCTGACGATTTGGTCAGTCCAATAATATGCATCAACGACCATCCAACAAGGAAGTGTCATTGGACATACAACATCCTTGTTGAATGTTTGTTTAGTTGGCGTTGAAATTGCGACGGCAACCAGAAACTTTGCACCGATGAGAATGTTGTTGGTCTAACAATTTCATCGTCGGTGCAAAGTTTAGTTTCCATCGTAATTTCGATGGTTATTTATTTAAAAATAAAAAATAAAAAATAGTATCATTATCATCATCATCATCATCATCATCATCATCATCATCATCTTCTTCATCATCATCATCGAAACCGTCGATCATGATCATCATCGAAACCGTCGATCATGATCATCATCTACTTCATCTTCTACTTCTTTGGTATCTTCTTCTTCCATAACATTATACTTTATCGACCTTCCTCTTGGATCATGTCTAACAACAAATGACCAACCCAGTTTATGTGGCACCTTTGAGTAAAATACTTGCTCACATTGGCTTGGAAGAACATAGGGCTCATCCCCAACTGGTTCAAATGACCTTGTATTAACCATTGTAAAAACATTATCATGTTCAATAATAGTTCTATCAGGATCATTTTTATTCAATCGTAGCCTGTACCATTTGACGACGAACAAAACTAATTTGAAGGAATTAAAGTCACACTCAAGTATATCATCCAGAATGCCATAGTATCAATTTGCAGACTCTTGAGGATGTATGCTATTTCTTAATGAAATATTTTTCACCTCAAAGACTACAACAATGCCAGAATCACAAGTTTTCTTCGTGTCATCCAACTTTTTGATGTGAAATTTATGACCATTGTAGCATATAGCATTGTGGTGTTTGACCTGCGATATGCCAAACATGTAAAAATTATTTCATTGTGATTTGATAAACATATGGGTGATTAAGAAATTTACACGTACCTATTTATCTCTTAAACCATATGCTAAATCAATTTCCCTTTGCATAACATTGGAATTTCCATTACGATGAGCTTCTTTAACCAATGAAGCCACACCTTCCTATGTTAATGTGTGACCAGAATGTTGACAATGTTCAATCCATACCATCATCCAATCAAGATTGTTTGCAATATACAAATTTAGTGCATCCCACTCTTGACCAACTGTACAAAAAATAAATAGATGTCTTACAACCAATTTATTTTGAATATTAAGAATTAATTAACTACAATAACATCTTATAATTACCTCTCACTTTCCTCAATCTACCTTTCCCCATCAAGTACTCTCCTTCAAATTTGTTAATGGGGTTGGGATCCCACATGCGATCCACGTGGATCTTTGTTGCAAACTTAGGAAGATATTCAAAAATGTACACCATAGTTTGGTATACCATATATCCCTCCACTATAGAACCCTCAGGATGTTCTCTTTGTCGAACCAAAGCCTTCAAAAATTTCAAGTGCATCTCAACCATCCACATTGACCTAGTGTGTACAGGTCCACACAATTCAGTCTCCTCAACTTGGTGTATGAGGTAGTGTTCTTGTGCATTGAAAAAAGCTGAAGGTAGACACTTTTGTATTTCACACATTAGATGAGGAATTTTTCTCTTCCAATATTTTATATCTTCTTTATGGATTTCTTTAGATGACAACCACCTACAAGATATTAAAGACGCAAAATAATATATTACATAACAATCAAAACAAATCACAAATATAATATCTATACAACAAACTGAACAAATATCACTACTTACCTCATCATAGATGACTTGCTTGACATTATTGTTAAAGTCATGTGGGAGAGATAGAGGTAGAACGTACTGCAACAATTATAAAATTATCTTTTCATTTTTTTCTAACGTAATACAATGAAAAGTACATGCGCAGTACTTAAATATATAGTAAAAACACAAGAACATGAGTTACCTTAATGAAGGTATGCCAATCATGCATTTTCATCCCTGGCCCAAATTCACTTTTCTTTGATATGAGATTGTTTATGTTCGCAGAAAATCCTGTGGGAAATCAAATTTTTCGTATGACTTCTTTTATAGCATTGCTTTGCCGGTCCGTTAATAACCAAGGAAGCTCACTTATATTAATCTGGTCTCCATGGCTATTTGATTGGATGACATTTTTCATTGCATGATTGGAATCTTGAATGACTATAAATTTTCACAATTTTTTCTTTGTCATGCCTTCCATCCAATATTTTCCATAATGTCTCTATTATATTCTTTCCAATATGCATAGTATCAAACAAATGCACAATTTGTAACTGCTCGTAGTGGGGCAACCTACTAAATTGTCAGGGATAACTTTTTAGTCCCTTAGGAAGGTGGTTATTTATGCCTTCATGACCTTCACGATCATCAATCACATCATCAGTAAACAAAACACAATAGAAAATATGTTTTATGACATAAACCATTAGATGGAATGGCATTACCTTGACAAATAATTCTATTATATTCCAACTTCCATAGGTGAGGTGTCATTCTTCATGGATTTAGTGTATTCTCTTCTTTCCCATTGAAAATATGTTTTTCAGTATTTCGATACTTATGATTTTTGTGGAGAAAGTGCCTATACTCATCAAACACCTACTTTCCTAATCTTTTTGAATGATGAGATTTCATCTTTGGACCACAAACTGGACATGCAAATTTTTCCTTTGTTTGAAGACCTACAAGATAATGTATAATTGGATTAAATATTTTAATTTTTTGAATTATAATTATCATGTGCAACTTGAACACTATAACATACCACACAAATGTGTTAGCCCTGGGGCGTCATCTATTGTCCATAGAAGCATCGCATGGAATTGACATTGTCTTTGTCTTATTGGTCTAGAGACATCGTACATAGTGACACCATTCCATAACTCTATCAACTCGTCAATAAGAGGCTTGATATATACATTCATATCATAAACTTGGTACTTACCTAATTGAATGAGAAAAAACATTGCATAATTATTATGACTATTTTACTACAATATTTATAATTAAATGTAGATGACTATATTTAAATGATAAAATACTTGAAACAATTATTGCCAACATTATGTGATCCCTCTTTATTGACATCCATGGAGGAATGTTATTGTTGATAACAAAAATAGGCCACACTGAGTAAACAGATCTCATCTCTCCAAATGGATTGACATCGTCTGCTGCCAATGAAAGCCTGATATTATGAGGTTCTTCTTTAAAGTATGGTCACTTTTCCTCTATGTCCATAAATTCTCAACCATCTGTAGGCATTCAAATAATGTCATCTCAATTTCTATTGCATACATGGTAATCCATAAATTGTTCCAAGCTAGTGCACTTGAATAATCATTGCATACGTGGAATAATGGGAATATAGTGAAGAACCTTGCGAGGAACCCTTTTTGTTATTTGATTTGTTTGATATCTACTGATATGACATTTAGGGAATTCAATTTGAAATTCATATTGTTTGTGATATATAATATGATCATTGGGACAAGCATCTATTGCTTGATACTCCATTCCAATATCTTTCATAATTGCAGATAATTCTCGATATGAGCAAGGTAGAATATTTGATGGTGGTAACAAAAACTCACCTATCAATCTACAACAAAAACTCACCTATTGTTAATATAAAGGATAATAATGGTACAACATGATTCACCATTTATTATGACATATATGACATACCTTAACATACGTGAGATTGCTATGTTGGATAAACCATTCATAACCTTCAAGTTCACCAACAACAATACAACGGAGAGAAGAGTTGTCTGGGAGCCTTCTATTAGGTCCTGAAGGAAACTGAGAGAGGGAGTGAATCAGTTGTCCAATAAATACAAACCAAAACTAACTTAGCCAAACTTAATGCTTAATGCCGATAAACCAAACTTTAATGTCGATAGATAGTTTAACAGTTAATTGCAGTACTGGTAAAGTTTAATGCATGAAACAGAAAGACAAATAACATACACAACATATAACATAGTTATTTGTACATGGAAACCCTGTAAGGGGAAAAACCATGGTGGGAAACCTTACCCACAATCAGATGATACTACTGTAGATACTATGTGTGTACAATATGGATTTTGCACATGCAAAAAAGCCAACTGCCAAGAACTCACTGCTCAATCACAAAATGGGAGTCACACTGACTACAATTGGATGGTTAAATCCAATGATAATGTACTACTTAGAATAGCATCTTCATATGCTAGATTCAGTATCGGTTTAGCTTTGATATGCCTTCTTCAAACCTTCCTTCAATCTTGAATGATGTTTGCATGTATAGCTCTACTTATATTCACATATACCTTATTACAGTCCTTTTCCACACACTACTACACAATCTCATAAATGAGATCTTACATATATACCAACACCTAAGACCAAATGAGTAGGTCAGCTCACTAAGATATTATAATAAAATAAATTACAAATGAATCAATATCTGATGCATCATGTCATCTCAATGCATTTACAATAACAATAAATCATCTTTATGACGTGTCGTGCTGATCTGGAATAGATATGCTCATCGGTCCATAACCTAGACCTATTTTCCGGTAACAACAAATATGTAAACCCGATTAGACCAATGAAAAAATCACCAAAACCAAGTGTCCAAATGATGTCTTTGACATAACCAAGTAATCTCCAAGTCATTCCAAGTGCCGGTGAACCAGATATCGATGACTGTGCATAAGTCACTGAACATGCTGGTGAACATAAACAAGAATCTCCAAGTGTTGATAAGTGTTGACATCAATGACAAAACCATATCAACATATCCAAAATACCAACAATCTCCCCCTTTGGCATTGATGGCAACACAAGATGGAAAAACCATCAAAGTGCCAAAATAAAAATGTCAAAAACAAAAAACCAACACTCTCTCCCCCAATGAATAATCTCTCCCCAAAAAGATAAAGTGTTTTTCCATAGATATCTCTCCCCCTTTGACATGAAATACCAAAGTAATACAAAAACTAGATTTAATTAGTTCAAAGAACTTATCACAAAATACCAACTTATTAATTTATCCAACTACTCCCCCTGAGAAGAAGCTCTCCACATCAAAGCCAGAAAAGAAAGATTTCTCTATTAATTCTGTTGGTTGATGATAATCATCAACTGTCTAAGTCTCTCTTGATTACGGTATAGCTCCAAGTTTCTCTCTTAGATATTCAAAATTTTCCTTAGGCAAAGGCTTAGTAAAGATATTTGCAATCTACTCTTTAGTATTCACATAAAGCAATTTCATTTCTTTTGCTTCAACATTTTCTTTAAGAAAATTGAATTTGATAGAAACATGTTTAGTCTTTGAGTGAAATATTGGATTCTTAGATATATCAATTGCTTCCATATTATCACAGTAAATTATTATAGGTTTCTTGCATTTTACCTTTATATCCTTCAACATTTTCTTAATCCATAATACCTGCATACAGTTAGTTGCTGCTGCAACATATTCTGATTCTACTTTTGATAAAGATGTGCAACTTTGTTTCTTGCTCAACCAAGAGATTAATCTACTGCCAAGAAAAAATGCTCCACTGGTGGTGCTTTTTCTGTCATCTATATCTCCTACCCAATTTGCATCTGTGTTTGCACATAAGTCAAAGTTTTCATCTCTAGGATACCATAAACCAAAATTTGTAGTACCTTGTAGATACCAGAAAATCCTTTTCACTGTTGATTCATGATTTTCTTTAGGATTACTCTAAAATCTTGAAACAATACATACTACATTCATAATATTTGGTCATGCTTATGTCAAATATAGTAAATCTCTTATCATAGACTTGTACCTAGTTAGATTAACAGGTGTTCATTCATCCTTAAAAGATAATTTATCAGTTGAAGTCATAGGTGTGCTTACCGCTTTAGAGTTTTTCACGCCAAATTTCTTTAGTAATTCCTTCAAGTACTTATATTGATTTATAATTATACCTTTATCATTCTGTGAGATCTGTAAACCTAAAAAGAATTTTATCTCTCCAATCATAGACATTTCAAATTCTTCCTAAATCTTTTTAGAAAAGTCTTTACATAATCCATATTCTCCTCCAAAGATTATATCATCAACAAAAAATTCAATAACCAAGAAGTCATCATTATTTACTTTGTAATATAGATTGTTGTCAACATTAACTTTAGTAAAACCAATCTTCAAAAGATATTTGTCAATCTAGCATAACAAGCTCCAGGAGCTTGCTTTAGTCCATACAAAGCTTTCCTTAACCTGCAAACCATATCTTTGTCATTTGTCAAAGAAAATCCATCAAGTTGTTCAATGTAAACTTCTTCTTCAAGATCACCATTCAAAAATGCACATTTAACATCCATTTGATATACTTTATAGTTCTTGTGTGTTGCAAAAGCTAAGAATAGTCTAACTACCTCAATTCTAGCTACCGGTGCAAAGGTTTCATTATAATCAATTCCTTCTTTCTGTGAATATCCATTACACACTAGTCTTGCTTTGTTTCTGATTACCTTACCATCTTCATTGAGTTTATTTCTGAATACCCATTTAGTTCCAATTACATTTTTGTCTTTAGGCTTGGGGAACTAATGTCCATGTGTTATTCTTTTCAATTTGTTCCAATTCATCTTCCATAGATTTAATCAATGTTTATCTTCACATGTCTCATTAATTGATGTTGGTTTAATTTGAGAAATAAGACATACCTCTTCATTTTCCAGTCTTCCTCTAGTCATAACTCCTTGATACTTGTTCCCACTTATCTGATTTTTTAGAGTGATTCAATCTTACATACGGGGGTGTTTTCACTTCTTGTTGTTCTTCAGTCACTGTTGAATTTTCAGATGATGCCGATGTGATTGGATCAACATTCTATATCGGTGTGCTTATAGTAGGTTCATTTGTGATTATCTCAACTGCCAGTTCAGAGTCTATAGACCTTCTAAACTGTTCATCAATCTTCACATTTGCACTCTCAATGTTTTTCTGCAATCTCTTATTAAAACATCTATATGCCTTTCTCTTAGATGAATAACCAATAAATATTCCTTCATCACTTGTAGGATCAAATTTTCTAATATACTCATCTCTTCTAATATGGCATTTACTTCTAAATATTCTGAAATATTTAAGAGTAGAAGTATTACCAAACCATAGTTCATGAGGGGTCTTACCGGTTTCACCTTTGATGTGAACTCTGTTGAATATGTAAATTGTTGTATTCACATCTTCTCTCCAATATACATGAGGTAGGTTTGCTTCTGATATCATGCTTCTAGTTGCATCCAAAATAGTTCTATTCTTTCTTTCCACAACTCCATTCTACTGGGGTGTCTATGGTGCTGATAGTTGTCTTCTGATCCCATTCACTTCACATAATGTATTAAATTCCTTAAATATGAATTCACCTCCTTGATTTGATCTCAAACATTTGATTTTCTTACCGGTTTCATTCTTTACCATTACCTTGAATAGTTTGAATTTCTCAAAAGCTTTTGATTTCTCCCTCAGAAAAGTAACCCAACACTTTCGAGAATAGTCATCATTGATTAGCATAAAATATCTATCTCCTTGTAAACTTCTAGTTCTTGTTGGACTACATAAATCAGTATGAATTAAGTCAAAAACATTATTGGATTTCTCTAGTATACTCTTAAAATATGTTCTAACTTGTTTTCCAAATTGACATTCCTTACATATGGGATTGTGAGGCTTAACAATCTTAGGTAAATCTCTTACAGCCTTAATTGTATTGATCTTCACAATGTAATCAAAATTTACATGATACAGTCTCTTATGCCATAACCAACTTTCATAAATATATGCAATCAAACATGTCTTTTCATTGTTATCCAAATGAAAGATATTACCTCTAGTCTAATTACTGGTTGCAATTTCCAAACCAATTTTGTTCATGATTTTGCATTTCCCATTCTTGAATTGTAACTGAAAACCTTTTTCAACTAATTGACCAACACTCAAAAGATTATGCGTCAAATCTTCAACATAGTAAACATTATCAATATTATGCTTACCATCAAAAGATATAGTCCCTTTTCCTTTGATCAAACAAGCTTTATCATCTCCAAATCTTACTAGACCTCCATTGTATTCTTGAAAGGTTAAGAATTTTCTCTTATCACTAGTCATATGATGTGAACATCCTGAATCAATAATCCATTCATCTTTATCTTCAATTTTAGTTGCCAAGGCCTGCTCTACCAGTTGAATAGTAGGTGCTGGTTGATCTTCTATTATAGCAACAAAACCCCATCCATTGTCTATCGGTTCCTCATCAGAATCATCAGTGACTCCTTCATCAGCATAGTAACAAGATTTGTCTATATTCTTCTTAAATGTGTACCTTTGATATTCAAGTTAGGCTTATATGGTTTTTTATCTTCTTCTTTCAATTTTCCATGTCTATCAAGACACCTAGAAGCCATATGACCAATCTAATTGTAGTTAAAACATTTAAAGGGTGCTTTACCTTCATACTTACTTCCAATTGAACCTTTAGGCATTTTCCTTGCAAATAGTGCTTCAAGCTCTTCCAGTTCTTCATTCTCCTTTCTAATTTCTTCAAGATCTCTTGCATAAAAGGCTTTCCAATTAGATTTATTAGATGATGATGATGATGCTACAGATGATAATGATGCTTTGAAAGCTAAATCTATCTTTAGAGTAGCAACATGGCCAAATTCCTCAAGTTCAAAGGCTAAAAGTTTTCCAACCAAAGTGTCTCTAGATATTGATGCATTAGGCATTGTTCTCAATTTATTTATAGCAGTAAATTTCATTTTATATGCTGGTGGAAATGCTCTTAAAAATTTAGAAACAATTTCATCTTGACTTAAGGTTCCTCCACAACATTGTATACCTAGAACAATTTCATTTACTCTTTCCATAAAAGCAAAAATTCTTTCATCTTCTTCCATTTTCAGATTTTCATACCTGACCCGGAAGCATTCTAGTTTTGCAATTTTGACTGTGGAATCTCCTTCATTCAATGTTTCCAAATTATCCCAAATAGCTTTAGCAGTAGATCTATCTGATAATCCCATGATTTGTTGATCAGACAATGTGCTCAAAAGTGCTTCTCTAGCTTTGCAATCATTTTCCTCATCTTTAGCCAAGGTTGGTGGAATAGGTTGACCTTGAGTAGGAGAAACATAACCATTATTTGTAACATACCATATGTCCTTTCCAATGCAATTCAAATGTGTCTCCATCCTTATTTTCCATATGCCATAGATGGTTCCATCAAGCTTAGGACTGTCCTTCCTGAAATAGTTAGAAGACATTGGATCTCCTCAAGCTATTAAACTTCTGCAAAAAGAGGACTAGGCTCTGATACCAATTGTTAGGTCTCAGAGGCAACTGAGAGGGGGGGGGGGATGAATTAGTTGTCCAATAGATATGAACCAAAACTAACTTAGCCAAACTTAATGCTTAATGCCGGTAAACCAAACTTTAATGTCGGTAGACAGTTTAACAGTTAATTGCAGTATCGGTAAAGTTTAATGCATGAAACAGAAAGAAAAATAACATACACAACACATAACACAGTTATTTGTATGTGGAAACCCTGTAAGGGGAAAAAACATGATGAGAAACCTTACCCACAATCAGATGATACTACTGTAGATAGTATGTGTGTACAATATGGAGTCTACACATGCAGAAAGGCCAACTGCCTAGAGCTCACTGCTCAATCACAAAATGGGAGTCACGCTGACTACAATTGGATGGTTAAATCCAATGATAATGTACTGCTTATAATAGCATCTTCATAAGATGGATTTAGTATTGGTTTAGCTCTGATATGCCTTCTTCAAACCTTCCTTCAATCTTGAATGATGTCTGCATGTATAGCTCTACTTATATTCGTATATACCTTATTACAATCCTTTTCCACACACTACTACACAACTGCATAAATGAGATCTTACATATATACCAAAACCTAAGACCAAATGAGTAGGGCGGCTCACTAAGATATTATAATAAAATCAATTATAAATGAATCAATATTCACTGTATCATGTCGGCTTAATGCATTTACAATAACAATAAATCATCTTTATGACATGTTGTGTTGATCTAAAATAGACATGCTTGTCAGTCTATAACGTAGACCTATTTGTTCATCTCTAGGATACCATAAACCAAGATTTGTAGTGCCTTGTAGATACCGGAAAATTCTTTTCACTATTGATTCATGATTTTCTTTAGGATTACTCTGAAATCTTGAAACAATACACACTGCATTCATAATATCAGGTCTTGTTTGTGTCAAATATAGTAAATCTCCTATCATAGACTTGTACCTAGTCGGATTAACATGTGTTGATTCATCCTTCAAAGATAATTTATTAGTTGTAGTCATAGGTGTGCTTACCGGTTTAGAGTTTTCCATGCCAAATTTCTTTAGTTATTCCTTCAAGTACTTAGATTGATTTATGAATATACCTTTATCAGTTTGTGAGATCTGCAATCCTAAAAAGAATTTTATCTCTCCAATCATAGACATTTCAAATTCTTCCTGCATATTTTTAGAAAAGTCTTTACATAAGCCATCTTCTCCTCCAAAGATTATATAATCAACAAAAAATTCAATAACCAAGATGTCATCATTAGTTACTTTGTAATATAGATTGTTGTCAACCTTACCTTTAGTAAAACAAATCTTCAAAAGATATTTGTCCAATCTAGCATACCAAGCTTTAGGAGCTTACTTTAGTCCATACAAAGCTTTCCTTAACCTACAAACCATATATTTGTCATCTGTCAAAGAAAATCCATCAGGTTGTTCAATGTAAACTTCTTCTTCAAGATCACCATTCAGAAATGCACATTTAACATCCATTTGATATACTTTATAGTTCTTGTGTGCTGCAAAAGCTAAGAATAGTCTCACTACCTCAATTCTAGCTATAGGTACAAAGGTTTCACTATAATCAATTCCTTATTTTTGTGAATATCCCTTACACACTAGTCTTACGTTGTTTCTGATTACCTTACCATATTCAATGATTTTATTTCTTGATTTTATTTTTGAATACCCATTTAGTTCCAATTACATTTTTGTCTTTAGGTCGGGGAACTAATGTCCATGTGTTATTATTTTCAATTTGTTCCAATTCATCTTCCATAGCTTTAATCCAATGTTTATCTTCACATGCCTCATTAATTGATTTTGGTTCAATTTGAGAAATAAGACATACCTCTTCTTTTGCCAGTCTTTCTATAGTCATAACTCCTTGATACTTGTTCCCAATTATTTGATTTTTAGAGTGATTCAATCTTATATATTGAGGTGTTTTCAGTTGTTGTTGTTCTTCAGTCACTGTTGAATTTTTAGATGATGCCGGTGTCACTGGATCAAGATTCTGTACCGATGTGCTTATAGTAGGTTCATTTGTGATTATCTCAACTATTGGTTCAGAGTCTATAGACCTTCTAAACTGTTCATCAATCTTCACATTTGCACTCTGAATGATTTTCTGCAATCTCTTATTAAAACATCTATATGCCTTTCTCTTAGATGAATAACCAAGAAATATTCCTTCATCACTTTTAGGGTCAAATTTTCCAATATACTCCTCTCTTCTAATATAGCATTTACTTCCAAATATTCTGAAATATTTAAGAGTAGGAGTATTACCAAACCATATTTCATGAGGGGTCTTACCGGTTTCACCTTTGATGTGAACTCTGTTGAATGTGTAAACTATTGTATTCACTACTTCTCTCCAATATATATGAGGTAGGTTTTCTTCTGATATCATGCTTCTTGCTACATCCAAAATAGTTTTGTTCTTTCTTTCTACAACTCCATTCTGCTGGGGTGTCTGAGGTGTTGATAACTGTCTTCTGATCCCATTCACTTCACAAAATGTACTATATTCCTTAGATGTGAATTCACCTCCTTGATCTGATCTCAAACATTTGATTTTATTACTGATTTTATTCTCTACCATTACCTTGAATTGTTTGAATTTCCCAAAAGCTTCTGATCTCTCCCTGAGAAAAGTAACCCAACACATTCTAGAATAGTCATCAAAACATATGTAATGGCTTTGTGGTATGCAATCCTTGTATCATATCTTAAGTTGACTAATGTCTAATTGGGGTAATCCATGAGTGTCTAATGTGAATTCATTATCAATGTTGTGAAGTCATCGAGAGTATGGTGATAGTCATCCTTATAAGTCCCCTCAATACTATCCAAATCAGTCTACAAGGAAAGCAACTATCCATTCCCATGCTCATGCATACTTACATGAGTAATACTACCCTTGTGTATCCTAAACATTGGAGAGACCTTATCTGACTTGCCTAATCAATGTGGTTGTTGTCCTAATATGAAATACTAAGTTCTGCCCCTGCCTCTGCATAAAAATTCTCACATCATGTTTCTTCAACAAAGCACACTAATATGAATTGAGCCAACACCATGAGGATAGGGTCAATTATCATAGCAAATAATCATAATACTTGAAGACAGGGTTCACACATAAGTGTTGGCTCTCAACAATTCCACACTTCCAAAATTTTCACTCTCAAGATTTCTTCTATTGGGTCAACACTCATTGATGGCCACAAGGCCAAATCAATGTATCTAGGCTTATAACTCCTTACTCTAGGCTTGGAGGACCCTACACAAGGTCTATGAACACTCACTTGGTATTACAATAGAAAGAGACTTCCTCAAGAACTTTGTTTGCAACACACACATAATTGGTAATCATTGTTATGATGGATGGTCTATTAGGACGGTAAATAAAATGCTTAATCTTTTTCCACCTTCTGAAACTACAATAAGGTATTTGAATTGGTAGGGTCCCCACACATCACTTCAACACCAAACATTAGGCATTTCAACCTTTTGCCTTCTCAATGCATTTATTTTTGTCTTTCACTAGTTTTCTCAGTCTGATGCATAGGAATATCAGACCTTTCATGGCATCATCACACGCGCCTTCAAATATGTAGTCCTTTAATATTTTAGGTGCCTACACACTATGTTGTTGTTAAGTATTGATGTAGTCTTAAGACATCTCATGACTCCATTACATGTCCACACTTGGGTTTACAAACACAACTTTGTCAAAACAAAAACAATATCACTAGTAAAACTATGAATGTGACAATTAATACCCTTAGGACAGTCATAGAAATTTAATCTATTTCATTTAGTTTTGATCTTAAAACCCTTCCAAAGGTTGCATAGGGTCCCCTTACTCCTCTCTCTCTCATCAACCACTTAAAAATACCAATCGCTTGGTCTTCCCACCAAATTCTTCACTCTTACTACCTTTTATTGTCTGATACATAGAGATATCAGACTGTCCTCATACCCAAACACGTACCAAATCTGATTTGGAGCCCTAGACACAACATAATATGAATAAAGGTCTTCCTATACATTTGGGTGAATTTATATGCATGGGAGACCAAACTATAAATTATTTACTCCTCTCGGTAAACACTAGGCATGGTTTTGACATTTTTTGGAAAAACTATGATATCTTCTTCAAAAAACAATGAAATTAAATGCCACAAAAAGACAAAATTATTTTAACTCACTTCTCTACCACATCCAATCAACTTCCCATCAAATTATGATGATTTTCATAATGAAAAATGAAGAGAATTAGACTGAAACATCAAAAAATGCACATAAATCCCCAATTTCATTAAGCAAAACTCTTTGGTGGCATGCCAAAGGCCTCTTTATTCCCATCCAAGTGGGTTACAACCTCAAACCACCATAAACTAACTTTCCAACCATATTTTTAAGAATTTTCTACAAGAAATGCAAAAGTTGTCATGGCAATATGACAACTTTTTTCCCAATGGACCTCAAACTTTCATAATTAGGTCCCAATACATGAATATTTGAATGGTATGGCAGCTTCCAAAGAGGGTAAAGCTTGCACACAAATTGAAATGACATAAATATTACAATAAAGTATTTATTCAAATATGCAATTAATAATCTCCATGCACATCAATCATCTTCACATTTAATGTCTCTCCCTAGCGTTTCAATTTTTTAGATAGTTATTGATTTGATCAAACACATGGCGATTATATTTATGGTAGAGTTTCAATTATATTTATGGTCTTTTCTATTCTTGTTTCTTGCATAGAATGTCTCTATATTGTGCCATGCACCATCTCTGTAGCCTTCCAAAGTAGTGTTATGTTTGTTCATTGCCCCTTTTACTAAACTCTATAAACTACAATCTTGTATTTATTTTTAATCGATGTTTTCCTACATTGTTTGATCTGCCATCTTGTTATAAATCTCATCTCTATTATGCTTTGATGGATGTCGCATCCTATTACAAACCTCACATTTTAGCACTGGCAGAAAGGATATTAGCAAAGGTTATGGAATATAGCTTTTACATCTACCAATTGTCATTCCATCTTGTCCATATGGCTTTTACATGTAGAAGAAATAAATTGATAAATAAGCCATATGATGGATGATAAGTGAAGGATGTAAGTACTAAAGGTGTGACACTAGTGGCTTTGGTACATGAAGGTGACTAGAGGTTGTGGAAGGATAAATAGTGGAATTTGGATCTATGGTAGAGGTGGGAGTAGATGTTATTTACACATGAAAATGTTAAGCTAATACTCATAAACTAGCTAGGAAGCCAAATTAAGGCATTCTATTTGTTAATAAATTTCTCTACCATTGAGATGCTACCCCCTTTCTTACCATTCCATTTTTGGCTTGAGTGTAGATTATTTTCAACACCCATTATAATACACATTATAGGTTCTTGGGGCTCCTAACCTAACCTAGCTTTGATAATATTTTGAGATACTACTCATGGACTAGCTAGGTTACCAAGATATGACCTTCTATTTGTTGTTAGAATGCGATCTATGATTAAGTATTAGAGGATCTTACTAACTTGGGTATCATGCTTTTATGTGTCTCTAACACGACTCCTAGTAACTATAAAAGGATCTTACTAGTCCTAGATCTATGCCTTGTCTTTTTGATATGGTTCCTAGTGAGAATATATGAATCTTACTAGTTCTAAATGTCATAACTTTGTGTTTTACATGCTCCATGTGTGTTACCAATGTTACTCATATTAGTCACTTTGTACTTCCATTTTATCTCAATATTGTAGATTGACAATATCATAAGTCTTGGGAGCTACCACCTTTCCAAACTTGTAGTCATCTTGACTCTTCAACATCTTGGTGAAAGAATATTTGGTTTCTCCATATTTTCCCAATAGTACATGAGCATAATTTCATACTCTTGCTAAGAGGGGGATAAATATTGCATCATAAGTTGTATATCTTTATAAATATACACTAGGTTTGGACTCACTTTGGTGGTTGTGCCTTATTTATGCCTAATTGTACTTAGGTTTGAGAATGTTTCCATAAATTTGGTTCATTCCCTTATTCATGATGTTCCTCATGGTTCAATTTTCTAGGACTAGGGTCTTGGGAACCCTTATTGATGGAAATTAGACCTAAAATTTGAAAGATAAATGTTAGATTCGCAAATAGTGGGAATTTCCTCTCCAAATTTGGACTTTTCCAAAAGTTCAATTTGAAAAGGTGCAAGCTCCATATAGATACAAGTCTATTTCTCATTTCAAACCCCTATCAACTCCAACCCACATCTACCAATTTTTCAATCAAGCAATTCAAATCAATTAAGCATAGATCTATAATCAAGGAACAAAGAATTCAAAGATACAACTTTGTTAACTACATTATGTTTTTCCATGATGAAAGCATACACTAACATGTTCTAGAAACATTAAAGCATTTCAAAATTGAGGTATATTTGTCAGTTTTTTATTTATATTTATGTTTGGAATATATTAACATAAATTGTAATGTTATGAAGCTTCTTCTGCTAGATACCTCCCTAGAACTGGTTCAAGATGACTCTCATGCACAATTGTAAATATGCAAGGAAACACAATAGACACAAAAAATAGTAGAAAAGGAAGATGGTTTTCCATCTAAAGACCTTAACATAAAACATGAAAAATTTAAGTAATTATCTGGAACTACCTCACTGTTAGAGGGGGTGTGGTTGATAACTACAAAAATAGTTTGACAATTACCTCTCCTACTCTATCTTCTAATGAGAACTAGAAACTCATCAATGCTACCTATGAAAGGTTGATCCTTTAACCGGTTAGCTCTTTCTTCACTATGTATACGTCCTAGTGCCATGGTAGGGGCAGGGTGGGAGAGGGAGAAAAGAGAAAGAGAGGTTGATTGCCCTTCGGACTGTATAGAATTCATGGTGGTGAAAGGGGAAGATGGAACATCGACAATCGAGGCATGGGGGAACATTAAAAGACTTTTGATGATGTTGACCTAGGAATGACAAAGCATGAATAGTTGTGACATGTAGTGGATAGCTCAAGCAATGGTTGGGACGCAAGCAATTCCTCATATATGCAAATCAATGAATGAAGATGAAGATTCTACCCAAGCAATTCCTCATATTATGCAAATATTATACAAATCCGAAATTCCTCATGCAAATACTATGCAAATATGGAGATTCAATGAATGAAGGTGAAGATTCAGAAATTCCTCATATTATGCAAATCCGAAATGAAGGTGAATATTATACCTCAAATGGTGAGTGTGCGAAAGTACCTTGAATGGTGAGTGTGTCGTTTGATCTTTCTAGGGGTTGAGCTTGACGTGGAAGCCTACGCGGGATTGCAAATGCACAAATGACTTGCCCCCTTTTTTTTTTTAGGTATAATGCCTATTGTCGTCAAAATTTCCACGAATGTGGGTACTTTTTTGAAAAAAAAACAAATTTCATTGCTAATTCCTTCTCCGTCAAAACCAAATGTGAAATTACCATCGGGATTCCGACGAATTCAGGCATTTCTTAAAAAAAAAATCAAATTTGGTCACAATATACCTTCTCCGTCGGAAACCTCTGTCGAAATTATAGACCAAATGTATTAGTGTTGGGTTTTGATCCCTTTTCGGCCAGCTGGATCCTTTGGATTGATATATATAATTGTAATTACACATTAAAATGTAATCAATTAGAGAATCAAGTAGCTAGACTGTGCATAGAAGATAGATCTCATGATTAAAGGTCTTGGTTGTGATCTATTCTGTATGTTCTACTAGGCCTGTGAGTCGGTATGTTGTAACCCAATTGTTATCGGTTGTTTGTAATTAATTTTCATGAAATAAAACAATCTGTTCTACATTGCCTTCATCATATCTTTATGTTTTTGTTGTGTTTAGTCTTGTTGATCAGTCCGGATTGATCTCTTTGAGGTCCCTCATCACTGATGACTGCTTCATTTTGATTTCTAAATAGATAAATTTTAAAAGGGTGTGGATTTAAGGGGACTCCAAAAAAATAATTCAATGTATCAAGAAAGAAGTGAATCCTTCATGGAGTATGCAAATTGGATTAGCTTATCTCATAAAATAATTGACTCTTTTGATAAGCATCAAATTTCCCATATATATAGGGAAAGTAATAAAGTAGAAGACTATTTTGCCAACCTTGGAGTTAAAGCCTATGATAAAATAATTTGGCAAAAAGGGGACCAATTGGATTATGAAGCGAAGGGGCTATTAAGGCTGGATATCCTAACTAGTCAAGAAGTTAATTTGCCATGATTTATACTGCAATGAGTATTAGTGGTGTGTGTTGTGCAAGGAACATGTCACAGGTTTTCTACATTTATTTTTGTTCCAGAGTCTTCTCCTCACACATTTTCTGGGTGCGATTGGAATTATTTTGTGATCATTCTCAGTTTGGGGTTGTTTCCCATTCGAAAAACTTCAGAGCTTCGTCCATTTGTAGATTTTTCACTCTTTCAGTGCACAATCGTTATCAAAATATGGGTGGGGATTTGAAATGTGTGGAGCCAATGGGTTACACTATGTCAAAAAATAACAATACCATATGGAGAATCCTGTAGAAAGGTGGTTTCACCATCTACATTAAAAAATTTCATGGGGTCAAAGCCAAGGTGACGAGAGGGTTTGTCAAAAATTACAATAAGGGTTTGATTTCCCTTCTTGGAAGGGAAATTGCAATTAATGAGGATCTCATTGCTGAAGTTACTAGTCTCTCAACTGATGGGGCAAATTTTTATAAAGAGAAAATTCTCTGAGAAGGTGGTTAAGCTTTTCTTGAAAGAGGAGGAGAAGAAAGACCTGGTGAGAGATGAGACTACTAGCTATAAAACTGCGAAGATAAAGACTATTTGGCGCAATGTACTGAAGGTTTTTATGGAGTATGTCAATCTTGATGGATGATACACTAGAGCTTTTTCTTACCACTTTGTGCTTCTCAACCACTTTTGACACAAGGCGAGAATGTCTTTTCCCTTCTTCCTTGCGTCCTTGCTAAATGCTAGTCTTGTTGAACATAAGAAGGATTCTATCAAAAAACCTATCTTGCATGAAGATTTAATCCTTTTTATTTTCAAACATGTTAAATATTTGTTTCTTGTGTCTTCCTCCCCCCCCTAAGGTTAATATTGACTCAGATGATTCTTAGTCCTTGAAGGATGATTACAATATTGATACTGATGATAATGATTTTTCTTCTTTGTGTCCCCCCTAAATCTAAGGGTAAAGCCATTGTTGTTAAAATCCCTAAATCTAAAAATCATCGTAGCTCCAACTCCCCTCCCCCTATTCAAAATCTTCACTTGGGCCTTAAGTCTGCTAGTGTTTTGGTTGATAACCCTTTGATCTAGGGCAATATTCCCTCTCCTTCGACTTCTAATGAATTCCCTCCTAACAAAAAAATTGAGAGTCATCTGCCCTTTTTGAATACCCTTGATCCTTTCTCACATTTTCTTAGCTCTAAGGAGTCTGTTACTAATGTCCTGGGCTTAGCCAGAGATGGGGTGGTAGATACCTTTAAGATCTTTAAGTGTATTTTCCATAAGATCAAAGATATCCAACTAAAACAAAGAGCTCACAGTAGTAACATGGATTTTGTTAAAGAAAAGGTTAAGCAAATGGATAAAGTGTAGGTATTTGATGAGAATAGCCCCTAGTTTGAGAAGGAGAAGGCCTCTATAATAAATTTCCTTAAGACCACTATGGACAATTTTGGTAATTTCAAAAACAGGAAGAGCAAATTGCAAAAATAAAGGAATACACCAAATTTTTTGTTAAAACTAGTCATGGTGTAAATGGTGCCACAGTGGAAAGTTTCAAGAATATGATTAGAAGTCTTCAAGAGTAGCTCTATCTAAAAGATGTGGTGGATGTGGACATAAATAATGATCAGGATATCTCATTGGGCCCCATCAAAAGGACTAGAGGTACCCTGAAGAGAAAGGTAGTGGGACCCCCTCCTAACTTTCAGAAGCTTAAGAAGATAACTGACACCATGATTGAGATTGAAAAAGAGATGGCACAGTTTATGAAACTACTAGACTAGTGCTAGTGTTTTGTTGTCCCTATGTTGGTTCTAGTTCTAGTGGTCTTTTTGTTGTCCGATTTTATCTGTTGGTTTCGAGTTGTTGTTATTTTGGTATGTTTAGCATATGCCCCTTCGTTGTATTAAGGCTTAATGATTTTCTATGGGGCTTTGTGGATTTTGTGGTCTTTTTGGCTTAATGCCTTTCTAAGTATGGACTAATCTATCCTTTATTATTAAAGTGTTTCGAGTCCCTTCAAAACCTATTTTTTCCTTAATAAAAAACAACAAAAATTATATAAAAAAATTTAACAACATAATACACAAGCGAAATAAAAATAAAACAACTATCCATCCCTAGGATATCTCAATGCCATTACTTAACTAAAAATAACACATAAGCACATCCATAATCATGATACCTTAACATCCATTACATTTAGTTCCTAATAAATTACTTCCTTCCTAACATTAGAATTATGAACTATCAAATGCAAATCCTACTTATCCCCATTAACTCTTGGATTCATTTTAAGGCACCAATCAAATGTTCCTGATTCCCTTTTAAACCATCTAACATGATAATATCATATTTCCACATTAAGTAACACCTAATGAAAATCTAGTTCATTTCCTTTAAGGATAATCATAAATACCTACAAGCTACTCATACATATTCATTTTCAAGAGAACCATTGATTAAGAATTACATCCCTTCCACTAGGAAAACTCACTCTAATGCATACATGAACATTTAACATCCCATAAGATAATTCCAAGAGTAATAATCATCTTCATCAATATTTCCAATTACTAATTATCTATAAGAATATCCAATTACTACAAGGTCTGCTACAATGATTACGATAGCATAGTCCATTACAATACAACATGATCTCAACCTAATACAAAACCTATTACATATGATTTCAAGACACAAGATACTTAGCTTCTTTTAAAATTTTACATCCTCATGATACAAAATACTTGATAACAATCTCAAATACATTAAATAAGCTCCAAGAATCCATCCATATGAATAAGAGATATGAATCCATATCCACACATGCTAACAACCAACGAAGAATATCCCAATGGAAGAAGCCATCAAACCACCTGACCATGTGGAACCACCCCCCTTGCAAGGATATGACACAAGGTTCCAACTAACACTCTAGACCTAGGCTGACACCTAACAACCAAAGGACAATAACTCACAATCATAGAAAGACAACCACATACAAAATGCTCCAATTCACATAACAAGGCTAAATAGAAATGCAATAAGCTCCTAGAAGAATACCAACAATCAAGGCATAAGGATCATTGACACATGTAGGGAAAGAGTGTCATCACATGCTATCCTCACATACAAGGGGCAAAGCCACACCCTGATAAACATTTGGAACCATCTCAACCTTTGAGAAAATCAAGGGAGTGCAGTTTACCCTCTCCACAGTCTTCCAAATCTCATCTCAAGTCTCCACTCAAGGGCTATGAGGTGGGGATCCAAAACCAATTTCATTATCTTCATTAAGTAAATCCTAATTACCCAACCCACTAATCAAATTATTACGGTTATCAATTGCAAATTAAAGGTAAACTCCCCATGTGGTTCCTTGATAGGTCTAGACCTTAAGCATCCTTACAAGGAACCTCTTAAAAGACTCTTGTTCATGACCCCAGTCCACACATGCAAGATCCCACTCTCCCTAACCATGGACCAAGACCTTAGGGTGAAACATAAATCATAATAACATCATGAAGATTTTGAATAAAAAAAATCCATAGTAACAATATCATTGATACAAACGTGAAGCATAACAAGGACTATAATGCCAACATGCAACTCAAGAGACTTAACCATCAGAAGCACAACAATAAGAAAGAGTAAGGAATACATTCATCTTACTAAAAAAAATACATATACAATCCTCGACAGTGAGGCACAACCATCCCACTAGATCTCACATAAGATCAACCTCAACAGCAAGGTATTCTTCCTCTTGATGGAGATGTAACTACATCTATGCACAACCCTCAATGAAAAGGCATTATCCATCTTTCCAGAGCCAAAACAACAATAAATGATCAATATCGAACAATAATAATCATAGAGAAACTCAAGACATTCACAAGAAGCCTCTGGTACCAAGCCAAAATCCAAAATTTGATCATAGAATGAAGAAAATTATCAAAATGACAAAACTGAGTAGATTGGTGCATCCATGGTACAAATTAGCTCATACATTGCATTATGTGGTGCATCTATGACAGAATGCAAAAAACTTGAAAAATGGAAGAAATAAAGTTATGATTCCGCCCAAAGTTGAACATAGACTTACAAAAGGATGCATAATCACTCCCAAAAGGTGTGTAAGGCCAAAATAGAGCTAAAGGAAAACAAAAATAATACAAAAAGACCATACAAGAGCAATTTAGCATCATTAGCTTGCATCTCATATACATAGTCATACATTGACATTGCCTAGAACACACACAACAAAATCAAATGACAAAATGAAGTAGAAATTCTATTACCAATGATATGATTGAAAATGACCCAAGGAATTATATAGGGTTGATGATGGAGAAAACAACTCTCAAGGACTTCATATATGCATTTCACGACAATGCTACAAAAATCAATTCTACAAATAACACACACATATATATAAATATATTTATCAACCACAAACTTTGCAATAAATCCATAAGCATTATTCTCCCCCCCTACAAACAATCTCTTCACAGGCATGGAAAAAACAATTCCTTTTAAATTAAAATGCAAGAATGAAGACAAAGCTCCAACTTGGAAAATAGAGTGATGGAAAGAGAAATTCGATGGAGAGAAAAACCTATTGGCAACAACAATGAAGGAAAACTAAGAGGGGGGTGAATCAATTTTCACCAGATTAAACAGATTAAGCACAATTTCATACCTAATCAATTGCAGCAAGAACAAAGATAAACACAATAACAACCACACAACACCAATATTTTGACATGGAAAACCCAGTTAAGGTAAAAACCACGGTGGGAACCTACCCACAATAAGATGATACTCTGCAGTAGTATGTGTAAATATTACAATGGGGAATGCACATGCATTAAGGCACACTGCCTAGAGCTCACTACTCAAAATATAATAACTTGGAAGGCTACAACCCTCAGGGAAGGTTCACTACCTTACAATAAAATTCGGACAACAATCTAGTTTACATGAACTGAAAGAATAGCATCTCCAAATGCCTAATGATAGTTCTGGTTAAGCACATTTATCTGCCTTCCAAGACTCTCTGCTCAACACTTCATAGCGAAAGATGAATTCGCTTGTTCGCACATACACCACTCTTTGATAATGCAGACACAACACCTATACCACACTGATATATGAATTACATGAATATAACACCTATTTATACAAATCATCAACCTTGACTAGAAGGTTGAATCAACCCTTAAGACCTAATTATAAAACTACATCACACGATTTATAAATCCACCACTAGACCAATACGATGTCATGATGACATAGCATGGACTCAAATCAAATCCTCAAACACGCAACACCACTAGTAATCTTGCCAAGATCATCTACAACACACTACACCACTGAAAATATCACATACCACGAAGAACATCACTGGACCCATAAGATCTCAATAACGCGCACAATGATCAGTACAGACCACCAAAACAAATAGGACACAGTTAGATAACACCAACAAGCATGTTAGAACCATCCGCAATAGCTGCACCAACACCACTTAATCAAATCTTCATCAATTAACATGTTGATACTCAAGAACACTCAAACATCAACAATTGGGACTAGAAAGATAACTTGTAGAGAACCAAATCATGAACCATCTGAATTGAAGATACACATGAACATACAAAACACTCTCCCAAATCCGCAACTCAAGATATAATCATTCTAAAGCACACCAAATCAAACACCAGAACACTGCAACACTGAACACTGAAAAACCAATCCTCATACCGAAATCCATAGATGGATCAAATCACCACTTAGAATCATGAAACCAACACTGAATTAAGTATCTCTAGTTGATTCAACGTATCAAATAGATAAAGCAGCCATATCAACTCTTTGCAATCACTAAAATGAAAACACGGGAATATGTTGACATCAATGACAACAACATATCCTAGTAGTAGCAATATCCAACAAATAAAAATCTTCAACTAGATACAGTAAAAAATCCAAGCTCCAAGCAAAGATCAAAATCTAATATGCAAGCAAATTGCTTTCAAAAAACCAACATGATAAAATGCTTAGAAAGATCCATAAATAAAAATTGAAACCAAAACAATAGAAAAATTCCCACTAATCAAAAAATTCCCCAAAACTATATGCTATACCTACCATGCATATTTTGAGGTAAATAATATAAAATAATATTATTTACATACCTTCACAAAATCAACCAATAGGATAAAAGGGAAGGTAACAAATATACTATATCGATAATTAACCAAATAGTAATAAAGGAAATAATAAATCAGAAGTCATTTAAATAAAATAACCTTATGGGCAAATAAAATATGAAAGCCCAATAAACAAATAAATCAAAGGCAATATAAAATAAATACCACAATTAATTATAAAATCACAACCCATATAAAATAATTAAATAAATAACCAATTAAACATTAAATCCCAAAATAAATTTTAATAAATAAATGATACCCAAGGCTCATAAAACTATAACCAAACAATACAAATAAATATTAAATCTCAATAATAAATTATTCAAATATTAATTAAATGACCAAACTATATAATAAATTAAATTTATCATTAATAAACTATGTTAATCAATTATTAATAAATTAAATATTCAAATACTCACAATACCACAAGGCAACCTAGCATAAGGGTGTAACAACATGCTACAAGACACCACAAGACAACTCAACTGAGACACTAGACTAACTAGGATATCAACGAAGACCTAGAGTATAAGGAAGGAAACTTATGTCATCTCGAACAACTTTTCATTGAGATATAGACATGCTCATACTTGTGAGACTAGGTGGAGTCAATATCTAGTACCTACAATCTTGCAACCACCAATATCCATGAGACAACATATTCAATAACATATACATATCATAAATGGTCAGGCAAGTGATAGAGAATCACAACATCATATCATGCTCAAAATGAGTGGTATGACATTGTCTCTAACACGAATACACTAAAAGACAATCACAATCATTATATCATTAGCTCAATCATAATAATAATGGAATAGGGTTTGCATAATCAAGATGTCATCATAAGCTCATAACAATATGAACCATTCAATGATAATAATAAATTCAATATAGATCATCAATGTAAGTCCATCAACATAATAGTCTACGATATATCAATCATCCACATAAGTCATCATATATCAACTGTCCATATAAATGTCTGACATCATCCATAAGCATCTAAAATATAGATTGAGACAAATATAAATCAAAACATAACAAAAGATTCTAATCAAGCCTATCGAGGCATAAATCAAAAGATAAGTCAAGGTGGGACACTACATCCTCCCCCCATTTGCCTAGGCTTACTCTTGGAAGCCTGCGAACAAATAGGGGTATAGCTCTCTCATCCATGTAGCATCCTCCCAAGTCACCAAAGAATCATCACTTGGGTCACATTGGACCCTTATCTTCTCTATGTCTTGACCCCTGATGGTCAACCCTCGATGTTGAAAAATGTGCATGGGCTCCAGTAAAATATGTTTGTCCTCTACCTACAATGCATTCCAATCCAAAACATGTGATACATTAGGATAATAAGGCCTCAATATAGATACATGAAACACATCATGGATATGGGACAAGATGTGCAAAAAGGAAAGGCAATAAGCCACATGACCAATCCTCTCCAAAATCTCAAATGATCCAACAAATTGAGGTGCCAACTTAGATCCTTTTCCATAGCAGATAGGACTCTTTCGTGGATGCACCATCAAAAACACCTTGTCTCCCACTAAAAACTACCTATCCACATGGTGAGAATCCACATATTTCTTCTACCTATCCTGCACTGCTATCAAATGCTCTCTAATCCGTGTCACCTACTGCTCCATGTCCTGCAACATCTCTGAACCAAGAAGCACTTTTTCATCCAAACGATCCCAACTCACGGGTGTCTGACACGGTCGGCCATACAATTCCTAAAAAAGGGACATGCCAATCTAACTGTGATAGCCATTATTATATGAAAACCCCACCAAATTAATGTAATCCTCCCATCGAGATTGTTGTTCCATGAAATACATCTGTAACATATCCTCCAACACTCGATTAACCTTCTCAGTTTGACCATCTATCTCAGGATGATATGTTGAACTTAAGTTCAACTGAGCTCCTAAATCATGCTGAAGGGAAGTCCATAGTGCTGAAGTGAACATTGAATCATGATTTAATATGATCCATCAATGAATACCATGCAATCTCATTATCTCTTACATGAAAACATGAGCCACTGTCATTGTTGTGTAGGAAGATCTGATCAGAGAGAAATATGCCACCTTGGTCAACCTATCAATGGTGACAATGATAGCATCATGATGATAAGAAGATATAGGCAATCCAATGATAAAATATATAGATATAATATCCCATTTCCAATCTGGAACCAAGTTTGACTATAAATAACCTGTTGGATGTTGATGCTCTACCTTCACACACTAAAACTCGAAGCAACAAGATGAAAAATCCTCTATATCTCTCCTCATCCTGGCCAAATAATACAACTGTCATAAATCTACCTACATCTTCTTGACACCTAGATGTGCCAACTAAGGTGGACGATGAGCCTTTGATAAGATCATTGCTTAAAGACCATCTGAAGGTGGAACATAGATATGTCCCAAATGATGAAGAAGACCATTTGAATCCAATGAGTAACCTACATATCTCCCATCCAAATCTCTCCTTGAAGCAATGTCTACTTTGACCTCCTGGTACCAAACATCTGAAGGAAGGGCTTTAAGAATCTTGCTCCTCAAATATATACTGAGAGTCATCACCAATACCTCATTCCTCCCGTGACTCAAAGCATCCACTGCCACATTCTCCTTGCCTTGAATGTATCTCACCTCAAAATTGTACACACAAAGGAACTCCATCCAATATTGTTGCCTAGTATTCAAGTTCAGCTATGTGAAAATATACTGTAGACTACAAAGATCACTATGCAACTCAAACCGATGCCCAAGAAGGAAATTTCTCCATCTCACTAATGTGTACACAACAACCGCTAACTCAAAATTATGAGTAGGATAATTCAACTCATGATCTTTGAGTTGACGTGACTCATATGCTATCACTCTACCATTCTACATAAGCACTGCTCCTAAACCCTCCAAAGAAGCATCTATGCACACGATAAAATCACCCAAAGGATTTGGCATTGCTAAAATAGGTGCACTGGTAAAATACAACTTAAGAACCTAAAAATTTGTCTCACACTAATATGACCACATGAACTTCTTCCCTTTCCTCTCAAGAGAAGTGATAGCATGGGCTATTTCAAAAATCCCTCAATAAACCTGTGTTAATAAGCTGCAAGCCCCATGAAACTATGAAACTCGCCCATATTAGTGGGTGCTAGCCAATCCACTATAGCCTAAATATTAGAGTGAACCATTGTGATACCCTCACCTAAAATAACATGGCCCAGGTACTTAACCTCTGATTGGAAAAACTCGCACTTTGTCATATTGGCATATAGTTGATTCTCTCAAAGGCACTACAAAATCTACCTCATGTGCTCCTCATGCTCTTCCACTGATCTCGAATAAATTAATATATCATCTAGGAATACAAGCACAAACCTGTCAAGATAAGTTTTGAAAACTTCATTCATCAGACTCATGAACACCAAAGGTGCATTAGTAATCCCAAAAGGTACCACTGTAAACACATAATGTCCATATCGAGTACAAAATACTGTACGATGAATATCCACCTCATGAATCCTAAATACCCAGACTTAAGGTCTATCTTGGAGAAGACCTCAGAATCCTTAATCTGATCAAAGAGGTCATCTATCCTTGGAAAAGGATAACAATTCATCACCATCACCTTATTCAATTGCCTATAATCAATGCATAAGCAAAGAGATCCATCCTTCTTCTTCATAAACAACATAGGTGCACCCCATGGAGAGACACTAGGTGAATGAATCCCTTAGTTAGCAACTCCTCCAACTACAACCTCAGCTCAATCAACTACTGGGTAGTCATCTGATAGGGAGCCTTAGATATAGGCTATGCTCCTAGAACCAAATCTATCTGAAAATCAACGTCATGCTTAGGCGGAATACCCAAAATCTCGCTAGGGAAAATGTTTGAAAAATCTTGGAGGATGGAATGATGATGAAAGATATCATCACAATTCCCTCCTTCCTCTAAATCACACCCTCACTGCAAACAAACTGACAACCCTAGTGCACACAATGCCTCATCTGCATAGCAGAAATCATGCGAAGAGAAATAGGTCGCTGAACACCCACTATCTCCACACTCTTCCCACTATCATCAAGACATTGCACCCTCTTTCCATGATAATCAATACTATCTTGATGAGCCTCAATACAATCCATGCCTATCACAACACCATAGGATCCCAAAGAGAGAACACAAAGATCCACTGAGGTGGAACAAACTCCAAAAGCCAACACACAACTATGTACAAAGGAATATACTACCACCCTGGACACCATAGCTAATTCAACCTACTACCTATCATCTTGCTTTTCCATAGCAAGCCCACATCGCTCTACAAATAATGGAGAAATGAAAGAATCTAAAGCACATGAATACAATAATACTAAGTGTAGATGTCTAAAACTGGTCAACGTTTGTGGAATCATACTTTAACATTTGCGCATTGCCTTATTTTAGGGTTTTTGCGTCACATTAACATTTCTCCTATGATTCGCACTTGGTCTTTATCATTTGCAAGCATCGAGTCTTTCTTCCATATTCTTCTTTTGCCTCGCTTTCGATTTTGGTCTTGTCAATAACAATCTTCAGTCATATTTTGATCGATCTTATCCTGTTGCATCAATGTGCATGTTAATTTGTCATCATTTTGGATATCGTCAATCCTAATTGCGGTTCTATCCTCTTTTCAATCTTGTCATCTTGCGATTGATTCGTCATCGATCCTTGTCCTTCGATCAAATTGTCATCAATCTTGTCATCGATCGTTGTCATTTTCAATCTTGTCATCATGCGATTGATTTGTCATCGATCGTTGTCATTTTCAATCTTGTCATCATGCGATCGATTTGTCATCGATTGTTGTCATTTTCAATCTTGTCATCATGCGATCGATTTGCCATCGATCGTGGTCATTTTCAATCTTATCATTTTGCAATCTATTTTGTCATCGATCCTCATCCTTGTCAATCTTGTCAATTTTGCAATTGATTTGTCATCAATCGTCGTCTTTCTCAATCGTGTCAATTTGGATCAATTAGTCACTGTTCCTCATCAATTGGCACATTTATCAGTCAAATCATTTATCAAGTCAGAATCATGATAAAATCGAATCGATATCAATTATCCTTTGTCAAGACCTAATTGTCATTCTTGCATTTTCTAATTCATCTTCTAGGGTTTCATGATTTATTCATTTAACCTTGTTTGTCATTTCTCCCTCTAGGTTAAATAATTTATTTATTTATCCTAAGTCTTCGTGTCACAATTAAATGTTTATTTAATTGGCTAACTAATTCCTCCCTTTTTGTGAATTAATTAATAAATGAAAAATTGTTAATTAATTCACTTAAATCCTAATTTCCTAATTTTCTAAATTCCTAATTTCCTCATTTCTAATTTCCTAATTTCTAATTCATCTAATTTCAATTTTCTCCTATATTTCTCCTAATTTCATGGGAATGACATTTAAATTTGTCATAATTTGTCATAATTGACAATCAATCAATTTTGACATAGAAATTTGTCATAATTTTGTCAAAATTATCAATCAATCAATTTTGCATAGAAAGTGCAAATTTGTCATAATTTGTCATAATTGTCATTCTTGATTTGCAATTTCCATTTGAATCTCTTCATGCTAATCTTGTCATTTCTCCAATTTATCTATAAATTGGATGAATTTATTCAATCAAGGTCCCTGGTCGAATCAATCACGCTTCTAGTATTCTTGCGCTATTGTCTTGTCTACTTGCTTTCACATCATGCTTATGCACTAGTAGGTGAGATCCACAAAAAATCTATTTGAAGGAGAAAGAAGGACAATGGAGCCACATGAAGGAGACATTCAAGTTTGCAATGGTTTGTGTTTGAATTGATGTCTTGTTTTCATGTCTTTATTGAGTGTTTTTAGGATTGGTCATTGCAATTGAGTTTTTGTGATTGAACTAGGCTAATTCTTATTTGCTTTGATGATTTCCACATTTCCTATCTACATTAATTGGTGAAACCAACATGAACTAACCCCCTAACCATGATTTTGAGTGCTTTTGAGTTGATTTGCAGGTGAAAAACCCAAGAAACATGGTAATGCAGGGCTTTTTGAGAACTTTTGCACCTGTGTAAGAGCAATTTGCACCTGTGTCAAGCATTTTGTGCCTATGTCAAGGACTTCTGTGCCTGTGCCAAAGGGATTTGTGCCTATGTCACTACAATCTATGCCTGTGTCACTACAATCTGTGCCTGTGTAAGACATTCTGCACCTGTGTAAGGCCAGAAACAGAGGTAAAAGGCACTGTTTTTAGTTGCAAATTGCTTTGTTTTGCATTTTGTTTCTACATTTTGGTTTTGCTTTGGTACTAATTCTCTATGCAGCACCTTGGCATTATGCATGACAAAGACAACAAATGAAACTACTAACACATTTTATACAGGTTCGCTAGTCAAAGACTAAGAAAATTAAACTTCTGACTTGGTGGTTTTGCAGGTTGCCTTGTTCTCCAACTAAACTTTGTGTTTGTAATTCATAATTAGGCACCTAGTATGATTGCTAAATAGGATGGAATGAACGTGTGTTTTCTTTGATTTTTGAGTTTGACATTGGAGTAGGAGAGTATGCTCTCATCCTTCTTAGGGTGATCAGAAATCCAGATCTTCAATACCATTCTCATGGCTCGAATTGTTTGTTACCTTTAGAGGGCCTGCCTTCCCAACCATTTGCTTTCTTTTGCAAGCAAGTGACAATCGTGAGAAGGGAGCGACCCAAAGTGAGTACAGCTAGAATACCTTGGCATTCTAACTCACTATAAATAAATACCTGATGGGAAAAAGCTTTGAAGGAAGGGTTACGTGGGATTTGTAGTTACTTGGGAAGTGATGACCCTTGGACTCTTTCTCATATCAACATCTAAGTAGGGCCTTAAGGTCTAAATCGTGTTTTCACGACCAAATTTGTTTGGTATCTTGGTGGGCTTAATTTCTCAATCACGCTTGTGTGACACTAAGGAGTAACCCTTAACAGAAATCCTGACTAAACACCTTGTATTTAGAGGCCAAAAATCCTTCTAGTTGCTTGAGAAGGACAAGTTCGGATACTTGGAAGAGATACTAAGTTCGCCATAGGGAGATTTCCATGGGGACTGATGCTTGGCTGCCCTGAGAAGTGAGTGCCATGGAGGGGAGCCCGTGGGGTCAAGCATCTATGTATTCTCCTTGAATCTCATAATGAGTCTACCTCTCAAGTACCTACTGCCCTTGCCATCCATATAAAATGTGTGAATGAGTATGATTGTCTTGAGTCTAAGTTAAAATATCTTGTCTTCTTTACTTGTCAAAAGTTGAGTTGTGTCTCATTTCAAAACCAAGACAAAATTGATTCAAAACAAGGTTAAACACAATAACATTTCATCCAACAAAGTTCAAAACATCTTCAAACATGGTTGTCAAACATTTTTCAAAATCTTGTCTCAACATTCATGTCACTTAGATTTAGGTTCATCCTAGGTTTGCATTTTGCAAAGTCATTGTCAAGTACCAAGGTTAGGTTTCACCTAGGTCATACTCCTTTCGCATATCAATAAGGGTCATTCATTTGCATGTGTCCTCTTGCATTAGAGTAATACCATTTCATAATTCAACTTTAGGTTGACATTGTCATACATTTGCATTTGCATACCCTAGGTTTCTTCATTAAGCTTAAGTCATTATCATATCATATTAGAGTCATTTGCATAGTAATTGTTCCTTTGCATATAGTGTCAAAACTAGGTTTTGTCATACTTGAGTAATCCAAACCTTTGATAAACCCTAAGTCATTGTTAGGAAGTCTAGACCTTATCAAACCTTTTCTCTTTTTGTCATTATTGTCATTTGGTCAAACCTAGCTTAGTATCCAAGCATATAGGGGAGACATTGTCATTTCATCCTTTTGTCACTTGGTCCTTTTGTCCTTTGAGGTCTAGACATCATTTCAATTTCCTAAGGGTCTCTTTTAGATTTGCATTCCAAAAAAGTTTGTCAAAATCTTGAAAACAACCAAAAACATAGATTGCATTTTCATCTATTTAGTTTGCATTTAGTTGCATATCATACATTATCCTTGAAAAATTCCAAAACTATTGCTTTCGTATAGTGACATGCCTGTTGAGACAAGGTCAAAATCTAAAAAGATGGGCAAACCAACGTATCAACCCATTGACAACATATCAAATTCACAGTTTCAAACTAGTCAAACAGTACAAATTGAAGGTTCATCAAACACATCATTACCACCATATGGAATGGTTCAACTTGGACCACCTCCATTATATGAACCAGTGTTTGTACCCATGAAACCAAGACATGGGAGTGTTCCACCAACACCAAGAGGAAATACACCTTTCGATTGGAATCAACCAAACCCGCAACATGAAATTCAAACATTACATGAGGAACAAACTCTTTCACAAGGATTTGGTTTAGATCAAGGCATTCAACAAGAAACAAATCAAAACATTTTACTAGATTCTTCATCAGATTTTGATGCTTCTGATGATGTTGATATGTTCCTTCAAGATCCAACGTTGACAAAAAAGATGGATAAATTCTTGAACAAGGTCTTTAAGATGTTCCCACAAAAATATCTTGACATGATGAGTAATGTGACCTCCTCAAGTGAGCAAATCAATCTGCAAAAACAACAAGGCAGTGAGTTGTTAAGTTTCTCTCCGCATCCAAATGAAGAACATGTGCAACAAGAAACTCAACCTAACTTGATGAGTAAATGTGCTTCAAAGGCATTGACAGTGACTATTCCTCAAAAGTCACCATTTGAGACAATAAATAATCCATTATTTAACACAACACCTATAACACAAGATCAAATGAAGACCACACAAATATTGATAGCTGTCCCTCAACAAGAAGTGGTTCCTCACATACATAAAATTGGATCAAAATCTAAGATGCAAGAAAGCTTCACAACTGGAATGCCTGATCTCACCAATGTCCAAAACAATTCCACAATGCAACAAAGTTCTGATGTCCCGCTAAGTTCAATATACTTGCCAAACACTCAAGTACCTGTCATACAGACTATTGTGATAGATCCTTTGATAATGGTGACACAAAGAGCTACAGATAGTGGTTTGCACCAACAACAAATGTTGCAACAAGTGAGTAATACACAAAAGGTACAATTGAATGTGCAAACAAACAATGCTCAACAACAACAATATTGCATTCGACAACAAGTTGCAGCGCCCTCTACACCATTACAAGTTAATGCAAACTTGCAACCACCACAATGGATTGGACAAACAACACAACAAGTTAATGCAAGTGCCATACCCCATCTTAAGGAGAAACAACAAAAACCACCCAAACAAAGTTTTTTGCAAATGATGGGATTTACACCGCGACAATAATTGGCACAAAGTCAGCAAATTCTGATTCGTCAGCATCAACAACAACATGTGCCTCAATATGTGCCAAGACAAACAAGCTATCATACTTCACAACCGCAATTGACACCTGTGCAATATCAACAAAACCCTCAATTACAATATCAACCTAGGCTACATACGATGATGCCACCACAAGAAGCATGACAACAAGGTCAATATCAAGGCATGGCACAACCACAACAACAAGAGGTGTACCAAGAACATTATATACTGGAGACACCAAAGACGACAATTTCAGAGCATCAACAACTGATCGAAAACATAATGTATCGACAAAGAGTACCCACCCAGATTAATGATGGACCTCCAAAATCTGATACAATTGCGCAACAACTTGAGAAGTTGCAATGACAAGTTGACGCATTAGAAACCAAAGGGACAAAGAAGTTGTATGCAGATCAAGATTTATGTCCTAATCCATTTGACAAGAGCTTATACATGCCTCCCTTCCCTAAGCATTTTGAGGCACCTAATTTTGAGAAATATAAAGGGAATGGTAATCCAAAAGATCACATTCAAGCATTTTTTCATGGCATGTACTGAGGTGAGTTATGAGCAAACATATTTAATGCGCTTATTTGCACGAAGTCTCACGGGACAAGCCATGGATTGGTATTCGCATCTTCTAGGAAATATAAAGACCTGGTCAGAACTGGCTCAAAAGTTTATATCTCACTTCACGTTCAACATCAACAGTGACGTGACCATGTTAGATTTATGCAACACCAAGAAAAAGCAAGCTGAACCATTAGTGACTTTCTTGCAACGATGGCGAAACTTGTATAGTCGTTCTTCCCTAGATATACATGAAGAACAACAAGTGAATTTGTTTATCCAAAATTTGGTCCCATAAATGATGTATGAACTAAAATTGAAAAGTCCTAGTACTATCGAGAAACTCATTAAGAAAGGGATGAACATTGAAACTGCTCTTGTAGCTAAGGGAATCATTAAGCTCAACAAAGACAGTGACAACACAAACAATTCAGGGGATAGAAATAGATTCTGGTACAAAAACAAGAATGTCACTAATGATGGAGTTGTTGATGCAAGAACGGTGAATGCAAATCAACCCCCGTTCACAATCAAGAAATTGAGTGTTCCTAATATGTCAACTATGGAACAAAATCAAACACCAGTGAGCAATGTTACTCAATAGCCACAATACCAACAACATACTCAACAATACACTCAACAATATAATCAGCAACAAGGCCAGCAACAAAACCAGCAATGCAAACCTTTCCGATCAAGGGATGGACCTCCTAGACAGTTTACACCATTGGGAGAGCCTATTGAGTTAGTAATGAAACAACTAATAGAAGCCAAATTTATCAAGTTACCAGATATCAAGGCAGAACCAGTGGTAAAGCCACATTGGTGGAATGATAATGCATATTGTGAGTACCATTGGTCAAAAGGACATAAAACCATGTCATGTTTTTAATTGAAACATATGATTCAAGACTTGTTAGAGCAAGGAGTAATTGAGGTAGATCTGCCCAACATGACCTCTAACACTAATCATACAATTTTCAAAACTCCATTGCTTGATCATGACAAGGGTAAAGCATCCTCTTCAAACCCTACCCAAACAACAAATTATGCAAACACTAGTTATAACAATGTCATCAATTATTTTCGCGCATCAATTGAGTATGTTTCCACCCTAAGAATAAAGGGACAAGATCCTTCTTGCGCAGTCACCACTCATCGATCCAAAATAGTCCTGAAAGGAGCTCTTGCAGTTCCTCCCAAATCAACTCCTATGAGTCAGTATAATCTCCTAGATCATCTAGGAAAGACACCTACACAAATATCAATCCTTGAGTTGTTGAAAATGTCCCCCATGTATTGTGCAGTCCTAGATAAAGATTTAATTGAGTCCACTGTCCTGACAAACATTGATGTTGACCAGTTTCAAGCCTGAATTGGACATCTAGCTGTTTCCCAAAATGTTGCATTTTCTGATAATGATATCTCACCTGATAAGCTCCCTCATAATGATCCTTTACATCTTGAAGTCTTTGTCCATAATTGCAAAATCTGACGAGTCTTGATAGATGGCGGAGCAGGTCTTAATATTTGTACCTTGAGAGTGGTCATTGGCCTTGGTTATAAAGAAAATGACATTGATGCTTCCAGAAGAATAACAATCAAAGCATATGATGATGCTGAGCGCCCATCTAAAGGGATAATTACATTGCCTATCAGAGTCAGTCCAGTGACATAAAACACTTTCTTGTAGGTCTTAGACCTTGATCTCCCTTATAATATGATTCTTGGTTGTCCATGGATCCACACAATGAAAGCAGTTCCATCCACCTATCATCAATGTTTAAAATATCCTTACAATGGAACTGAGATAACAATTCCAAGAGATCCTAATGCATTTCAATTTTGTGCTACTCTAAGGGATTCCCCTCAGCAGCAAGTCCCAGTCAATAGAGAGGCCCACTCACATAGTTATGTGGATCCTAAAGAATTGTTAGATGCTGTCAAAGGAAAATTGAAGATACAGGACCAAGGATGCGGAGAATATTCAATGGATCAAACATTCCTCATTGGGAATTTACCAATATCTCCAAAATCATATGGCAAACCACATTTGTTGCAAAAGGAACCCAAGGTAGTTATTCAATATCAGCCTCCCACTACATTTACAAGATGGGGTGAACTTGACAAAGAAACTTTAGATGATGATGTCATAGATTGGCTTTATAAGGATCCAACTGAGACCCCACCTGTCAGGTTGCCAGTGGAACAGTATGGCAAAGGATTTACTATGCTACAGAAGAAAGGATATGATGGTTGTAGTGGCTTAGGCCCAGACAAGAATGGAAGGCTAGAACCTATTATACCCAAGATGCGACCTCCAACTATAGGGTTAGGTTTTGTACCATTGCGAATTGGACCCTCGTCTACCAAAGTGATCACGTGTGGAAAGGGGCATGACTCTGATGATGAAACAACACCTAAGGATACCCGACCCAAAATTGATTCTAATGAATGGGAGTGGAGTTCTTTTTCTTCTAGCTCCTATGCCCTTGACAATGTTTTCCTTGACCCTGATGATTTGCCTATGGAAGACAAACATGAAATAACTCCCCCTCCTAAAACATGTCCTAATGCTTGGATAGAGTCATTCTGGGACCCAAGCTCTGAATCAGATATGAGCAGTTCAGACAGTGATACCATGGATGTTTACATCTTTACCATCTCAGTCCTCTCTCTCCTTAAAACCGATGATGACATGCCCCTCATCTATCCCCAGCTTATCCAACATGACCAACAAGATCCACTCACATTGGATTGTTTTCAAAATGATGAAGCAATTGTAGAATTCCTTGGACTATGAGAAGGCATACCAAAAGGTGATCATAAGGTAGGATTTACTATTGATCTGGATTCCACAACATATTTTGGGGAGTCAACTCCATCTTCCAGTCATCAAAATGAAAAAAGAAAAGAAAAAGTACAAAATCAAAAGAATAGGTCTTTGAGTGAAAACCGTAAGGCACTCTTTGATCATACAAAAGTAAAAATAAAAGACGTACCTGCAGGTGAAAACCTCTCTGAGGCACCCAAAGGTGGAAGATTGGACATACCCCTATCAAGTCAGGATAAATCAACATTGCTTGTGGAAATGACCGAAGAAATCAATTTGGGTACACCTGACAACCCTAAGGTCATTCATTTTGCTGCGTCTCTATCAAAATAGGAAAAGATAGATTTTGTCAATTTCTTTCTTGAGAAGAAGATCAGTTTTGCGTGGTCCTACGCAGATATGCCTGGCCTTGACCCAGAATTAGTCCTTCATCACTTGCCATTAAAAGCAGATGCCAAGCCTGTCAAACAAAAACTCAGAAAGATGCATCCCCAGGTGGCTCTCTTGGTCAAGGTAGAACTGAAAAAATTACTAGATGTGGGCTTTATCAGATCCATTGATTATGCAGACTGGATTTCAAATTTGGTACCAGTTAGCAAAGTAACTGGGGGCATCAGAATCTATATAGATTTTAGGGATCTCAATAAAGCATGCCCTAAAGATGACTTTCCACTACCAAATATAGACATCATAGTTGACATGACAGCTGGATATGAGATGCTCTCATTGATGGATGGTTTCTTCGGCTATAACCAAATTCACATTGCTCCTGAAGATCAACATAAGACTACATTCACATGTGCTTGGGGTACCTACTATTGGAATGTGATGCCCTTTGGTCTTAAAAATGCTGACACAACATATCAAAGAGCGATGACGACAATTTTCCATGATTTCATGCATACTTTGATGGAAGACTATGTTGATGACTTATTATGCAAATCTATCACAAGAGATAGTCATCTAGCCATCCTGGGTCCAATCTTTGACCAAATGGAAACTTGCAAGCTTAGACTCAATCCAAAGAAGTGCATCTTTGGTGTCATAGCCAGCAAATTACTAGGGTACATTGTTTCTCACCGAGGCATCGAAGTCGACCCGGCCAAGGTTAAAGCAATAATGGATATGCCTCCTTCCAATCTCCATCAACTAAGAAGTCTGCAAGGAAAGCTACAGTCAATCCGCCGCTTTATAGCTCAATTGGCAGACAAATTTCATCCATTCCAGCATTTATTGCATAAGGGAGTCGCTTTTAAATGGACTAGGCAATGTCAATTGGCATTTCAAGCTCTGAAGGACTATTTGCTATTGCCACCTATTCTAATGCCTCCTATAGAAGGAAAGCCATTTATATTGTATATTTCTGCAACTGAAACGACACTAGGAGTTCTCTTGGCCCAACAGGATGAGAATGACAAAGAGCGAGCTATTTATTATATCAACCCAGACACTAGTAGGCTATGAGTTGAATTATTCTACTATTGAACGAGCATGCTTAGCAGTGGTCTTTGCAACACAGAAACTCTGACAATATATGTTAAATCACCAAACATTGCTGGTTGCAAAAATTGATCCCTTGAAATACTTGCTTAGTAGAGCAGCTTTGACGGGTCCCCTAGCAAAGTGGGTTATGCTCCTCAGTGAATTTGATATTGAGTACATGGAGTGAAAGGCAATAAAAGGACAAGTCATAGCGGATCAACTTGCAGAGGCTCCTATTTATGATGATCATCCCATGTTGACCGATTTTTTGGATGAATCAGTCTTTGCTCTTACATCTTCTAATGAATGGAAGTTATACTTTGATGGGTCCTATACCAAGTTCAGATCCGGAGCAGGCATATTGTTTGTCACCCCTCAAGGTGATGCTATTCCCAAGTCCTACAGAATAACTTTTCATTGTACCAATAACATTGTAGAGTATGAAGCACTGGTCATAGGACTCCGAGTAGCGGTCCACTAGAACATCACACATTTACAAGTCTATGGAAATTCTTAGTTAGTCATCCATCAAGTGAATGATGACTACGAAACAAAAGATGAAAATCTTATTCCCTACAAGCATATGGTAGATTTCTTCAAGACAAAATTCATAGCTATCCATTTTAGTCAAGTTCCAAGAATGCAAAACAAGTCGGCAGATGAGATGGCTACGATTGCTTCCATGTTAAATATGCCCCACAATATGGACAAATGTGAATTTTTGGTCGAACAATTGCTTGTCCCTTCTTTTGACATTTCGACAGCAAATGTGATGTGTGTTCTTGTTGGCCCTAACTCCTCGTGGTACAATGATGTATATCAATATTTGAAATCCCAAAATTTACCACTTAACCTTTCCGCTAACCAACGCCGAGCCTTCATCCGACAGATAGCCAAATATGTCATCATTGCCGATACCCTTTACCATCATTCCTTTGACCATACCCTCCTTAGGTGTTTGGATTCTGATGAAGAACAAATGGCTTTACATGAGGTTCACGATGGTATATGTGGGGGCCATTTCAATGGTCTAAGCTTAGCCAAAAAGTTGATTCGTGTTGGGTATTATTGGCCCACTCTGGAAAAAGATGTTCATGATTTTGTTAAGAAGTGCTACAAATGCCAGATCCATGGAAATTACATTCATGCACCAGCCCAAGAGCTTCATTCTGTCATATCTCCATGGCCCTTTTCTCAATGGGGATTGGATCTTATTGGCAAGATTCACCCGACACCTGCAAATGGACACAAGTTTATCATTACAGCCATAAAGTATTTTACAAAATGGATCAAGGCTATCCCCATGACCTATATCATAGGTGTGCAAATTTCAAGATTCCTATTGAATTATATCATATGGAGATATGGGGTTCCCCTTGCCATAGTCACAGATAATGGCCATCCCTTCAAGAATAAAGATGTCAAGGAACACTGTGAAAAGTTTCATATCCAACACCGTTTCTCCAATCCATACTATCCATAGGGTAATTGTCAAGCCAAAGCATCAAATAAAACCATTATCAAGATCCTAAAAAAGGTTGTCAATGACGCTGGTCGAAATTGGCATGTCTAGTTGAATCTAGCACTATGGGCTTATCGCACTTCTATCTGCACACCTACTGGTGCAACACCTTATTCCTTGGTTTATGGTGTGGAAGCCATTTTACCCTTGAAAGTGGAGATTCCTTCTTTGCGTGTTTCCTTGCAACATCTGATTGATGATGAGATGCACAGAGTCTCTCAGTTGCATCAGCTTGAGATGTTAGATGAGAAACGTTAGACAACCCTGACACATTTGCAAGCATATCAAAACCATCTCTGTCGCTCTTATAATAAGAAGGTCAAAGGGTGACACTTCGAAGTGGGAGATCTAGTTTTAAAGGAAAACCCCAAGAATGTACAATCTACTAACATCATCAAAGGCAAGTTTGAACCTAATTGGGTTGGGCATTTCATAGTGACTATAGCCTATGGCTCGGGGGCATATCAGCTTGCCACCCCAGAAGGTGAACCTTTGTCCGATCCTATAAATAGCATGCACCTTCGCAAGTACTGGGCATAATTTTTTATCAGCACTTCTTCAAGTATGATCCTAAAAAAATACAAAAAAATCAAAAAATACAAAAATACAAAAAATCAAAAAGATCAAAAAACACAAAAAAAGTGAAAAAGAAAAGAAAAGAAAAAAAAAAAGTAAAGAAAAATGATTCACCCTCTAGTGAAAACCTGGCAAACAGGCGCTTTGGGCAAGTACCATGGTGAAAACCTAGCAAACAGGCACCATGTGTAAAAATGATCATTGCTCTGTCATCTATCATGACCTCTAGCTATGCTTTCTCTCTGCAGGTTTATCATGTCCTAACCCAATGTGTTGTTCCAGGCCCATGATTGGTCAACATCATTGTCTTGCATACTTCGGTTTCTTGTGCATATGTTTTGGTCCTAGTCTCTATATATGTCTTTCAGATGTGCATTGGGTGCATTCCCCTTGTCCTGATCAATCACTAGAACTTTTGAATTTAAAATGTCCTGAAATAAAATCATAAAAAAATTGAAAAATGTCCTAAAAAAATCATAAAAAAATAAAAAATGTCCTGAAAAAATCCAAAAAAATTGAAAAATGTCCTGAAATAATCTAAATAAATTGAAAAATGTCCTGAAAAAATCATAAAAAATTTGAAAAATATCCTAAAAAAATCATAAAAAAATCAAAATGTCGTGAAATAAATCCCTAAAAAGTCAAATAAAGTCCTAAAAAAAATGAACACAAAAAAAATTGTAAAAAACTCGAAAAAACAAAACAACCCAATATCCCCTTTGTGCATAGACAGATTGCTGAGCATCCCTCCAATGACATGCAATCACACACTATGATTTAATGTAATCATGCATAAACAGATGAACTTTTCCAATCAAACCAGACATTCAAACTGATCAAAATTGTCTTATCAACCAAACATCAACATCAAAATCATTCGTCCTTGGCACATTATCATGAGTCTTATACAGGGTGTGGTATACTCAAAACCAGACTGTGTCCTATCTAAGACAGGGTACCGCATGTCCTGAAACTAGACAACATGATCATCCTGTCGACACTTTCAACTTTTGACAATGAAGACCAAGATGTTTGTTTGACTTGTTGGAATTAGCAAGTCTTATCATTTATTGATTTATCTTCGATCATGTTCCTATGTTGCTCAATGATGTCACTGAGTGATTTAGAGTGACCAGGATGGTTCATGGTCCCTTTCTTTTTTGTTGTGATTGTTGTTTGTCTACAATGTGTCTGTCTTTTGCAAAAAGGGTTGCATTTCAGCTCTGGCCTTCAATGCCATGATGCTATGCATCCATTTTGCTACATTAAATAAAGGTTCTCACCTACAAAGTGCATTAGTGAAAGCAAGTTTTTCTTCGCCTCTAACTATCCTCTGTCTCATTTCTTCTTACTAACATTTCTTCCATCAGTTCGGTCTAGTGCTTTGATTTCCCCAAACACATATGCTGCATCCTACATCCATTTGGTTAGTACATTTACATTACATCAAGCATTACATCAAGCATTTTATCCATTTCATATTATAAATGCATCAAAAACACATCAAAATGTATCCATACATGTTCCACAATAAACAATGCATACGCCATCCATACATGGAAAATAACATAAGTCATAACACATTGCATCCCCTCATATCGATGCATATCATATATCAAAATAATATCGAAGTACAAAATTGGACTGTCTGTCCTAAGTATGGCCCGCAGGCTGACTACAAAAATGTCAAACTACATATGTCAACTGTCTGTCATAAGGAGCACGTGCCTCTGTCACTTGGAGCTCCCCCTATCCTCCTCATCCCTGCCATGTCTCAAGGATGATGTCCCTCCTACCCCAGGCCTGGGCTGTGGTGGTCTCATAGGTCCACTCACCCCCATGCTGCTCACTAACCTCCGAGAGCGTGCCTTGCTCTCTGTCCTCATTTGTGCCTGATATGATGCTGCTCTCTGCTCTAGTGGAACTGCACTCTCATATAGTGTCCTCCAATGGCATATCTCCTCTCTGGTCTCTACCAACATCTGTGCCATCTCCCATGCACTGGCATCCCTAATCGACCCAATATACTTAGTGACTCTCTGTTCTTCTCGTTGTGCCTGAGCTATTGTTGTATCTCGAGCCGCTGTAAGCCTGGCTATCTCCACTATGAACTGATCATGCTCTATCCTCAAGATGGCACTCTGTCTCTCTAATGTCACAATATGATCATGTTGACTCGCTATGGTAGCCCTGCACATCTCCATCTCCTCTATCCTAGCTGTCTCCGGCTCTATGGGTATATCCTACAATGACTCCTGATCGACTGAATTTGGCTCATAATCATCATCCCCCTCATCATCTCTATCCTTGTCATCCCCCTCATCCTCATCACCACCCTCATCCTCCTCATCCTCATCATCTCCCTCCTCCTCTCCTACAAGTGGGAAGTCCTCCTGTCTCCTCGATACTGGAATATTAGGATCTATCAATGGAATTGGCCGTCATCATGCAAACCATCGCTCATACTCCTCTGTCATCCTAGTGTCCACCACATTTGATCTCCAATCCCACTATCTCTATAGTAGCTATGTCAAGTCAGCATATGCTATGTGTGGCTGAATCATTATCCCCCACTGACTCGTCTCTCTGTGAGATCGGGCAAAGTGTGTAGTCCCTCTAGGTACATCGTGCCTCTCTCCAAACTGTCGTCTGACTCTCTCTGGAAGGTACATCTCAATCACTCTCTGGTGGTTCACTGGTCACCCAATCAGGTATCTCTCCTATCTACAATATGATAGTTTATCACTATCATCTGACCATCCAGGGCAATCAAGATATGGCCTCCATGTGAACTCTCTCAGTCTGTCTAGCTCATGTCACCAATACAATATGTATCCAAAAGGACCCTGTCTCAGTGCTCCCCCATAACAGTACACATATGGTCAGTGTGGTAATACCTATCTCTCTGCGATTGGTCAACATATGGCTATGTGCTCAAATGCCCATACCTATAGCAGTGTGATTCCACAGCTCAGAGTCTGAACTCCCTGATATGCTATTTGATGCAACTGAAAATATAGCATAGCAAGTACACATGGTCCCCATGTGTACACTATCCCCTCTATCACCATCCACTCTAGCACTCTTCCCCATCCAATAGGGAATCCATGTCCTCGTCTGTCCCCTGCTAATAGGCATGCTATCACCACATATCGCCGATCATACTCTGATGCCATGGTCTCCCAGCCAATCTCCCTCTCTACGATGTCCAAATCATCTGCATTGCACTCAAATAATCTGCACAAAGAATCTCTCCTTGTCACTGGGTCATACTCTATCATCTCCCCATGAATCAAAATGTGGAGGATACGCCATACATCCTCCAGTGTCACAGTCGCCTCTCCAGTCGCCAGATGGAATGAGGAAGTCTCTGAATGCCATCGCTCTGCCAATGCAGTCAATAGTCCTATGTTTGCCCTAATCTCAAGCATGAATGTGATATAGTATATCCCAAGTCCTACTAATGTATCTTTGTCCATGCTCCTGAGTCTATGTCGTAACATGAAGTAGTCTGGTCGGTTCTCCTGCATGATCAATGGATACTGTCGACTTTGCATCACAATTGGGGCACATTTTGTCAGTTTTAGGTTTTCCTTCTACAGGCTGCATTTCCTTTTTTCATGTCCAAATCAGGGTGTTTCTCATCTATTTTGACCTATCCTATTCTTATCCCCCCTTTTCGGATCATTCGCATGCTGTTTTTGACCAAAATTGAGTTCCCAGTGCACAACTGCGCCTGTGTGTTGTATCCTGCACTGTGTAGCAACAACTTGTGCCTGTGTACCCTACACAAGTGCAGGATACCCTACACAAGCATAGGATGTGCTCACACAGGTGTAGAAGTTAGTTTTTGCATTCCCTGTGGGCCCCGCAATGTCCCACAAGCGATCAAAATTCATAAAATTGACAATATGGGTTTTTGAGATACATACTGTTGCTCCCGCGTCGTCTAGTCATCTGTAGGTGCGTACACATTCTCTAGGGTGATATACCATTGGAATGTTCACCATCTCTTTGCAAGTGTCCTTTTCCAGAGCAACAAATTCTCCTCTTTGGCTAGTGCAAATGAGAAATTTTCACTCTCTTTGTCTCATTTATAGATCTTTGTTAGTGCATAGATGGATGTGCACCCTCTCCATCTTATGTTGGTCGTGGTCTTTTGCATCTTTAATTGCTTGTCCTTCGTGCATCCAGTCTCTGATTGTCAGTCTGTTTGCTTCTATCATGTTCTATCATTCTTATCAATCAATTGGCCTCTTTTCTGGATGTTTCCGACCAATTCCTCGAGGGGGCATCCATATGTCATTGTCATTGTCTGGGGCATTTTCATTATTGTTCTTTGAAACAACACTTAAAATCGCATTGTCTCAAAGAGGGGCAAAATGTAGATGTCTAAAACTGGTCAACGCTTGCGGAATCATACTTTAACATTTGCACATTGCCTTATTTTAGGGTTTTGGCATCGCATTAACATTTCTCCTATGATTCGCACTTGGTCTTTATCATTTGTGAGCATCGAGTCTTTCTTCTGCATTCTCCATTTGCCTCACTTTTGATTTTGGTCTTGTTGATAACAATCTTCAGCCATGATTTTGATCAATCTTATCCTGTCACATCAATGTGCGTGTTAATTTGTCATCATTTTGGACATCATCAATCCTAATTGGGGTTTTGTCCTCTTTTCAATCTTGTCATCTTGTGATTGATTCATCATCGATCCTTGTCCTTCGATCAAATTGTCATCAATCTTGTCATCTGGCGATCAATTTGTCATCGATCGTTGTCGTTTTCAATCTTGTCATCATGCGATTGATTTTTCATCGATCGTTGTCATTTTCAATCTTGTCATCATGCGATCGATTTGTCATCGATCATTGTCATTTTCAATCTTGTCATCATACGATCGATTTGCCATCGATCGTGGTCATTTTCAATCTTATCGTTTTGCAATCTATTTTGTCATCGATCCTCATCCTTGTCAATCTTGTCAATTTTGCATTGATTTGTCATCAATCGTCGTCTTTCTCAATCGTGTCAATTTGGATCAATTAGTCATTGTTCCTCATCAATTGGCACATTTATCAGTCAAATCATTTATCAAGTCAGAATCATGATCAAATCGAATCGATATCAATTATCCTTTGTCAAGACCTAATTGTCATTCTTGCATTTTCTAATTCATCTTCTAGGGTTTCATGATTTATTCATTTAACCTTGTTTGTCATTTCTCCCTCTAGGTTAAATAATTTATTTATTTATCCTAAGTCTTCGTGTCACAATTAAATGTTTATTTAATTGGCTAACTAATTCCTCCCTTTTTGTGAATTAATTAATAAATGAAAATTTGTTAATTAATTCACTTAATTCCTAATTTCCTAATTTTCTAAATACCTAATTTCCTCATTTCTAATTTCCTAATTTCTAATTCATCTAATTTCAATTTTCTCCTATATTTCTCCTAATTTCATGGGAATGACATTTAAATTTGTCATAATTTGTCATAATTGACAATCAATCAATTTTGACATAGAAATTTGTCATAATTTTGTCAAAATTATCAATCAATCAATTTTGCATAGAAAGTGCAAATTTGTCATAATTTGTCATAATTGTCATTCTTGATTTGCAATTTCCATTCGAATCGCTTCATGCTAATCTTGTCATTTCTCCAATTTATCTATAAATTGGATGAATTTCTTCAATCAAGGTCCCTGGTCGAATCAATCACGCTTCTAGTATTCTTGCGCTATCATCTTGTCTACTTGCTTTCACATCATGCTTATGCACTAGTAGGTGAGATCCACAACAAAGCTATTTGAAGGAGAAAGAAGGACAATGGAGCCACATGAAGGAGACATTCAAGTTTGCAATGGTTTGCGTTTGAATTGATGTCTTGTTTTCATGTCTTTATTGAGTGTTTTTAGGATTGGTCATTGCAATTGAGTTTTTGTGATTGAACTAGGCTAATTCTTATTTTCTTTGATGATTTCCACATTTCCTATCTACACTAAGCAAGAGATACCACCTATCTCATGTCTTGTTTCAACAACTATAGCTTGGTCTTCAGCCTGAGCTGCGAATACATGATGGGATTGTTGGATTAATGATGATTTTTATAATGGATGACTTTATGTGTTGTCATTGATGGCACATATACACATGCACATTCATTCATATTGTCATGGTTATCTTAGGTAAGTCAAACCAGTCTACTCCTAATGATGTAGAGGTTGGCAGCAGTAAGGCGATAAACCCACCTACACACCTTGGTCTCCTATCCTTTGAGTCTCACTCAAGGCTACGACCACACCTCAAGTGTGAAACTAAACTCTTACCCCTAACAAGATATGACACAACACTTCTACACACTTCCTAAGACCTACTAAGATATTTCACAATGATACTTTGGAGCACAAGGCAAATATTGGCTTTTGAGGCTTAGACAAGTATATGGGTTAGTAGCCCTATTTCACTATTTTTTGGATTTTCTCCAAATTATACCAAACAACACCCTAAAAAAATTTAGGTTTTAGACACCCTTTTGGGATTACTGTCAGATTCGAAAAGATTGGAATTCCACCCTATTCTTGCACTCTTCAACACCTACTTGGGTCACATGCCTAATTGATCAAGTTAGACTGGTTTTACAAAGGAGGTATATGAGAATGGGATCACAGGAAGGTTCCAACTCTTCAAGAGGTTTCTTCTATGTCTAAATACTCCAACTCCATCAATTCAACTCATCATCTCATCATTAGTCATAGTATGCTCAATGAAACTCATTGATTCTAATCTAAACCCTCAAACAATTTAGACTAGGGCTTGGTGGTAAGGTTACCAACCAGCTCCTCTGACCTCACCCCTCTAGAATTTAAAAATACATGCCCCTAACTTGCATTCTACCAATGTCCATCAGATCCCAATGAGTAGATTGCAAGTTAGGGTCCCATTTACATTGTAACCCTTGAAAATGGAGGGTTTCAAACCTATAGAGGGTAAAACGCTTATAACTTCCAATAAAATTCACTTCAAGAGGTTAGAACAAATGCATTGGAAGGGTATTTTAGGGATCTTTCTAATCAAATCAAAATTTCATTAGTGGATCTCACACCGTTTACGGACAATACAGAAAAATGTCACTGTTATGGCAAAATCAGACTTGTTCTATTCACTTTCTCTACCAAACTTTATAAAAATTTCTACTCTACCTTTCCCATAGTTGTCCAAACATATATCAACCTTTTCCAACATCCATAACCAACTTTTGAATAGTTGGGACTATTGGAGAAGTAGTTGGCATCCTACCAATAACTTTGAAAAGTTGCTTGACAACAAATGCAACATTTTGGAACTTAGGACAACATTGGTTATTAACCACTTAGACTTCATGGAAACACATCCAAGGCCATTATTTGTCATTTTTAGACTCCAAACACCTAAGACAACATCCTAGACACACCAACACTGAAAATCCAAATTCCAAGCCTTCATGGCCTAATAGACCTCTAGGTTTATATGCTCACCTAAGAGATTATTGACCATACAAATAGGCATTCAATTACATCAAGGGTGATCATTGATCCAACCCATTATTATATCACAAATGAACATGTAGACACCACCATGTGATTGAAATAGAGGTGTAGTAGAATGTGCTCTGCACCACCTAAGTCTTTGTATTGCAAATTGGTATCATATATATAGAGAAGTCTAACCGATATAAGGATGTCTAAATCAGTATATGTTGACAACCAGTATATGAAGTAAAGACAAGTGGTTTTGGTCAATTCCACTAACACCAGTTTCAAGATACAATGGAGAGCAACAAGGAGGCAAATGGAGACAATTGGTCTATGAGTTGGAAGCAGTTAACACTCAACCGGTATCAGTGTTCCAACTAGTTTCACTGATTGTGTGATGAGTTATCACCGATCGTGATGTGTTATCTCTAACCAATATTTCTGGCGATGATTTATGATGTGTTATGGAAGATTGTACAGATTCACTAAACCTAGGAAATTGTGTTGAGGTTCTTGAGCCGACATGAAATCTAATGTCTACAAAAACACATTGCGGTGAGTTATTTTGATATGCAAGATACAATTTGTGTTATGAGTTAGAGTTCATGCAAATTATTGAAGGAGTTGTAGAGTATGTCAGTCATGCAGTATTGAGTGAGCAGAAAAGGATCTATACAAGCAGAATGTGCTATTCCTAGATCATACCACATGTTGTCTTCTAATCACTACAACAATTAAATCGCCTAACTGGGTAAGCTCTAACAAGCTTCATTGTAGAAATCCTCTAACATGGCAATTCATTAACTTGGATCTAAATCCTCCACTAAGGTTACCTTTAACTAGGTATAGCTCCTAACAGGGCTTTGGGATCTTTAACAGGGTTAGCTCTTAATATACCACTTTGTAGACCTTAACCGGTTAGTTACCTATTTCTGCAGATAGTTAACTTGTGAGTCCCACCTCGTCATGGTATTTCCCAGTTGGGTTTTCCATGTATAAACACTTGTGTTATGGTGAATGTTTTACTTGTTGTGAATTCTTTTATAACACTTTAATATTGCATGCAAAGTCTTAAGTAAACTGGTTAATTGTTTTTACCAGTTTGGGTTTAAAGAGTTATTATTTTTGCTATCACTGATTCACCCCCCCTCTTAGTGCTTTATAAGTCTATCAATTGGTAACTTCCTTAAGGCTTAATCACTTGGAAGGAAACCCTAAATACATTATGGGGGATATGAGTTATAGAGAGATGGCTAGAGTACTTGATGCAACCAGGGAAGAGCTTGAAACCCTAAGAGGTAGATTCAAAGCTTCACAAGTAAAGAGGAGAGAACACACTAAGCAATTATTGGAGATCTCTGACAATAGCTCTTCAAATGAGACCAACATTGATGCACTGGCTGAAGAAGTGGAGAAACTGAATAGTGAAAAACTTAACTTAAGGAGAGAACTTGAAGCCCTAACAATTTGTATGAGTCAAGAACTTGAAGCAAGGAGGGTAGCTGAAGACCTAATCAAAGAGAAGGATCATGAGATTTATAAGATCAAGCAGGAGAATTCAGCTTTGCATGAACACTAGCATGAGGAGAAGGAAGAAAAATAAGCATTATAGTTAGATCTTGAGATTGCAATGTCTCTTACAGAGACTCTTACAAAGCATAATGAAGAGCTTACCAAACAGCTTACTGAGGCTAATGGGAAACTTGACAAATTCAACAAGATCTCCTCTATTCTAGATGAACATATCCAATCTTAGAGGATAAAAGGTGACACATCTATATTAGGATTCAATACATCTGAGAAAGGAGAATCTTTTGGTACCAAGAGAAACATGCATGTAGGTAAAACTGCTCCTAAGGCTAAGAAGCCTACCAGTAATAAGGCTTACAAACTTGTTTTCTTTATCTATCACAAACTTGGACATACTGCTAATGTGTGTAGAAGTAGATCTAATGAGAGCACAAACTATAATTCTAATACTAGATATGTGTCTAGGAGATTTGAAGGTCATTGTTACACATGCAACATGTATGGACATAGATCAGTTGAATGCAGATATGGAGCGAACAACCCAACACCTCACATGAATCCAAGGCCTATTGGTGACTGGAGAAGGACTTATGACAACCAGAGAATCATGAAATGGCAAAAACCCTATGTCAACCGATTTAGTCCCTATGAGATGGAGAAGGTAACAAATATGATTTGCACAATTTGCAATAACTATGGACATGTGGCTATGAACTATAGAAGAAGGACTAGAAGAGGTAATGGAAGACCTTGGAGAGCATCTGGGATAGCCTTCTATCATTTCCATAAATTGGGACACGTGGCTAAGATTTCTAGAGCCAAGAAGAATCAACTGGTAAATCACTCTAAAGATCAAAAAGGAAAGCAAAAGATTGATGTTGAAGAAACTATAGTAGAGATGAATAGAATTTGGAAGAAGAAAAGTGAGGACAAGCCAACAAAAGAATCAAACCCTTCACCAAGTGTGGAGAATGCTACACTAGTAAACTGAGATTTTGAACAAGCCTAATGGGAGCATATTGGTAAATCTACTTCCGGACCACTTGAAGAGTGTATGGTAAGTGAGTTTTGCATTTTGAGTTATAATACGATAATTTTTGATATTGTTATCTATCAGTTTTCTAGGGATTACCAATTGGTTATATGCCTATTGGTATTCACGAGCTTGTTAAGTGGTAATTAGGGTTTGTTACCCTATCGATAGTGTACTAAATGTAGTGGGTAAGTTTATAAAAGGAAGTTTTACTAATTTATTTTTACCCTAATTGCATTTGAAGAAGAATTTGTGAGCACTTGTAGAGCAAAACAGAGTATTGTTAGCCAATTAAGAACGGATTAAAAGTTGAATCAGAATTGAAGATAAGGAAAGGCAAATCGAGTGTGTATATGAGAGAGAAACCAAAAACCCTACCAGCACGAAGGGAACAAGGTATTTTTGTTAATCTCTCTCGAATCAAGATTATCTAGAATGGCATCTTCATCTACACCAGCAGAGATTCTTTTTATTACTGCTCATGCTATGGAGCCAATTGGAATAGATAAGATAGAGTCTTACAATGCATTGTCTCAAGTTCCAAAAGGTGTTCTGATTAAAGGTGACTTGTCTAGTTATATAAATTATAAAATTGAGGATCTAGGGTCATTGACAATCTATTCTCAACTTAAATCTTTGTCTGATAAGAGCGGGAAAATCAAACCCGAACATATTAGGGTTTATGAAAAGGGTTTTCATAATGCACCCTATTTTCTTGAAGATTTGGAGGAAGAACATGTCAAGATTATCCTTAGTCACGTACATGGTGGGAATATGTATCTTGATAGATCTCACACCATCACAAAGGAAGCTATTCATGCAATAACTAGTTTCTGCCAAACTGGTGAAGTGCCAAAATTGAGGATAATCTCAAAGGATATTGTTATTACATTGAAAAAGACCATTGCTGATGGTCATGCTATATCAGTCAATAACATTATAGATCCAGGAGTCAGGTTTGAAAAAAAGGTTATTGGCTACCGGATATTCCATTTTAGCAGGATGAACAATGTACCAGCTGTTGTTGTGCATGCCACTTATAGGATGATGATAGAGGATGCAGATTATGATTTGTGTGAGGCAATGAGAAGTCAATTGATGTTGAATGTAGAATCAATTAAGAAGGACAATAGTCAAAAGTTTAAATATGGTCAATTATTGATTAGTTTGTTTTTCTACTTTTAGAATTTTATTCCAGGAATTGGTGACATACAATGGTCTAAGGACATACCGGTTACATCCCAAATAAAGAATAGCATTAAGGTTGTGAAGAAAAGATTTCCTATTGCCATGAACATATATTTTAATGAGTTTCAAAAAAAGATGAGCATGAGATTAAGGTTATCTGATGAAGTGATGAAACACTTTGAAAAAGACATCTGTTTCACTATTACCACTGATTTTTGCCTTATGGAGGCCGTTGAAATGAGAGAAGAATAAATGGAGCAAATGAGCTATGAAGTCAGTTATGAATTAATAATTGGTTATGCCAACAACCTTTTGGCATCTCCTAAGGATACTAAAAAGAAAAGACTGAGCACTTATCAGGAAAGGATTGCACCTACTCAACCTAGTAGTGTCAAGGAGAAAAAGAAGGAAGTTGATCAACCAACTTCTGTGACCACTGGTACAAGGGTAACTAGAAGTATTCAAATCAAGAAGGAACCAGTACCCAAGGTATATGAAAAGAAGTAGACTGCAATGAGGAAGAGAGGTAGACATCTCATTCTTCAAGTAGAATATGAGGAAACTGATACCAAAGAAGAGTCAAAGAAGATGAAATTGACTGATAAGAAATCCAAACTAGTAGGAGACATTTCCAAGAAAATTACTCCTATTAATGTTAGATCATTCAAACCAATGAGAGATTTTGAAAGGACTCTAAAAAAACTAAGGAGAAAGTGGTTTGATAATGTAAAAGAACATTTTGACTCTTTTGATGAAGGTCAGAAACAAGAAATTGTTCAAGAGGTAATCAATCACCTGTGTCAATATAATCAATTACCACAAGATATTCAAAAGGACATTTCTGATTCTTTATATTCTATTCTTTAAAATAAATGGAAGATGATTTTAGAACATGACCAAGAGATTATTGATAGAGTTTTTGTTCAATATTTTCCTAAGTTGTCTCGTGAGGAGTTATTAGCATTTCTTGCTAAATATAAAGGACAGTTTCATTCTAAAACAAGGAGACTGAAGTTATTGGATGGAAAGACTCAACCTGTTGAAGATGATACTCATAGAATTGCACAATATTTTCAGAGGATGAATGCATTATTGAAAGGCTATGATAATAAACCTAATCAGACTAAGATCGGAGCTCCACCAGAGATAGATGTTGAAGAGTTTATTACACTGGATGTAGTCTATCATGTCAAGAATAAGGATGACACAAGTTCCATACCGGTCATATTCTTTGTGGATGATACTGAAGAAATTCAAGCTACTATTGACACAACTGGTAATGTCATTGAATCAGTTAAGGAAACTGAACAACAACCAGATATTGTTGAGAAACAATTAATAGAGGAAGCATCGACTACTAAACCAATTGTGGATATTCAACCACCACCAGAAAAAGATCATAATGTTGAAAGTCAAATGCCACTGGTCACTACAACTACATAGGAGGAACAAACAAAGACATAGAAAGAGAACCAAAGAAAAAGGATGAAGAGAAGAAGGTAGAAGCAAAAAAGGATGAAGAGGAGAAGTAAAGAAGAAGGAGAAAACAATAGTTGATGATGATGATGACTCAATTATAATAATAGGTCCAATTGATATGGATAAATTGAGTGCATCTAAACTGATGCAGATTGCTACTGTTATGCAATCTCAGGCTCAAAAGAAAAAGGTTGAAAGAGAAGAGAAAAGAAGAAGAGACTATACAAACTTTTGTTGACATTCTATCAAGACTCCTACCAAAGAATGATACTAGTAATTTATCTACCCCTATTGGCAAACTTGGATAGTTGGTTACTAATGCTACTGACCAACTGAAATCACTTGAAGAGGCAGCACATGCCTTAGCTAAAATGGGTTACATGAAGAAAAGGGGAGAGAAACTAATTTCAGATATTGATAAAGGAAAGATTTATTTATCTATGAATAAAGATCTATTGAGAACTGCTATTGAAACTAGAGGTAAAATTTTAGCTAATATATCTAAAGTTTCATTTTTCTATTCTGATTTGAAGAAAAGGCGAGAAGATACAGAAAATGAACTGGAGAGGATAAGTAATGCTTATATACCAATATAGGATTCGACTTTATATTTTGGCAAATCGCTTGATGCTTTATAACATCTGTTAGATGTTTATGATTTTGAATAGGTTAAGCGAATCAGATCCTTGAAAGAACTAAAGAACCAGTTGATTCCAAAAGTTGAAATCCTACAAAGGGCGTACAAATATTTTGAAGTAGTTTTTGCTACCTGGAGATGAGCACAGTGGATGCAATGGAAGAATTTGCTGCACAAATTTTGACAAATGTTGAGATCACTGAAACATTGTTAGAAACATGGGATAATGATCTTGCACATATGAAGATTCATTTCAGTGACATTTTCTTAAGAATTGCATTGTACACACCTTGAAAAACTCTTATACTTTTATCTATGTAGTTTTTGATGCAAATTTTGATGTAACATATATTTATTTTACTTTTCAATTTGGCATTGTTGTCAAAGGAGGTGTAGAAATATGTATGTGATGTGAAAATTTTGTATGTACTGTTAAGGGGGAGTCTGTACATTTTTTTTGTAAGCACACTTAGTTGTCTAAAAATTTTCTAAGTGTTGCCATCAATGCCAAAGGGGGAGATTGTTGGCTTGATGATGATTTTTGTGATGGATGACTTATGTGTTGTCATTGATAACACATATACACACACATATGTTCATATTGTCATGGTCATCTTAGTTAAGTTTAACCGGTCTACTCCTAAGTCTTTGTATTGCAAACCGGTGTCATATGTATAGAGAAGTCTAACCGGTATAAGGATGTCTAAACCAGTATATGTTGACAACCAATATATGAAGTAAAGACAATTGGTTTTGGTCAATTCAACTGAAACCAGTTTTGAGATACAACAGAGAGTGACAAGGAGATGAATGGAGACAATCAGTCTATGAGTTGGAAGCGGTTAACACTCAACCAGTATCAGTGTTCCAACCGGTTTCACTGATTGTGTGATGAGTTATCACCAGTCGTTATGTGTTATCTTTAACTAACATTTTTGGTGATGATTTGTGATGTCTTAAGGAAGATTGTTCAGATTCACTAAACCTAGGAAATTGTGTTGAGGTTCTTGAGCTGACATGAAATCTAATGTCTATAAAAAGACATTGTGGTGAGTTGTTTTGATATGCAAGACACAAGTTGTGAGATGAGTTAGAGTTGATACAAATTATTGAAGGAGTTGCAGAGTATGTTGATGATGCAGTATTGAGTGAGTAGAAAAGGATATATACAAAAAGAATGTCCTATTCCTAGATCATATCACCTATTGTTTTCTAATCACAACAACATTCAAATCCCCTAATCAGGTAAGCTCTAACAAGCTTCATTGTAGAAATCCTCTAAAGGTGATTCATTAACTTGGATATAAATCCTCCACTGAGGTTACCTTTAACCAGGTATAGCTCCTAACAAGGCTTTGGGATCTTTAATAGGATTCACTCATAACATAACACTTTGTAGATCTTAACTGGTCAGTTGCTTATTACTGCAGATAGTTAACTTGTGAGTCCCATCTCACCATGGTTTTTCCTAGTTAGGTTTTCCACGTATAAGCACTTGTGTTATGGTGAATGTTTTACTTTTTGTGAATGTTTTTATAACACTTTGGATTACATACAAAGTCTTAAGTAAATTGGTTAATTGTTTTTACCGGTTTGGGTTTAGAGTGTTATTGCTTTTGCTATCACTGATTCACCCCCCCTCTCAGTGCTTTATACCTTTATCAGGGATCTCCCTGCATCATCTACTTGTCATGCCTTCCATATCTACCCCCATCATTTTCTTTGGCATGAAAATGTAGGTTCCCCTTTTCCTATCTTTCATTTTCTTTCTTTTTGCCTTCCTTTGTCTTTTCTTTGGACATTTCAGAACCTCGAAGTCTTAAAGTCTTGTTTGTGTTGTTTTCATTCAAGACCCCAGAGCCCCAAAACCCCAAAGTTCTGAAGTCTTGTCTTCTTTATTGTGGAAATTTGAGTTCTTCTTATTTTTGTTGTGTTTTGGTTTGAGTTTCAAAATTTCAGAATTCTAAAACTCTGAACTTGCTTTGTGTTTCACCCTAGAACTCTAGAACTCCAGAGTCCCAAGGTGTCATTTTATGTTTATTAGGGCCTCAGAACCCCAAAGTTCCTAGCTTCCCTTTGTTTTGTCTTGGGACCCTGGAACCTCAAAATCCCAAGGTCATGTTTAGTGAGATAACACAATCACCAAAGAGAGTATAAATAGAGAAACATGGGTTATTTACATTCATTTGTCCATTCTTCATCTCCAAAATTTGAGCTCTCCCTCTGTGCAATTTGTTTCCTCACTCGTTTGTGTTTTCCGGTTCGCTACCTCATCAAGTTGGTTGGTTTGTTTGTTTTTGTTTTCTTGTTTTTTATGTCATTTAGCTAGGGTTAGATTATATTTTTTATGCTTTTAATAAAATTGGCCAATTCATTTTTCCTGTCTCACAGAACCCTAGTTTCTACACCTCGGGATCTCGGAACCCCAAAATCCCAAAGTGCCTAAGTTTTACCCAACTAAGCAACTCGAAACCTTGAAACCACAAAGTTTCGAAGTCCTCATTTGACAAGAATTTTATCCATCTCGAGATTCTGGAATCCTGGAATCCTGAAATCCTTACACCTTATAAATTTTGATGTTTTACCCACCTCAGAACCCTGAAATTTTGAAGTCCCTTGTTGGAGAGATTTTTCCATCTTGGGATTCTGAAATTTTGAAATCCCAAAGTTTGTTTCTAAAACCGTATTTCCTACTTCGGAACCTCAAAAACCCCAGAGTTTTGAAATCTTCCTTTTGAGGTCTTTTGCTAAACTCGGAACCCCAAAATCCCGAAATTAGCTGCTTTGAAGGGTTTTATATCCTAGAACCTTGAAATCTTGAAATTATCTACTTTGAAGGGTTTTATATCCCGAAACCTCAAAATCGCAAAATTAGCTACTTTGAAGGTTTTTATACCTTGAAACCCTAGTGTTCCAAAGTATGTGATGATTTAATAATATGAAGTAATAGCTAATTATTGATCTTTTCTTGTAGGATAAAGCAGATTGATGGACCTATCCCCAAGCAAGAAAAGGACAAAGGAAGAAGTGAAGCTTGACAAGAAGCAAATAATGATGAAGTATCAGTGTCAAGGTCAGACACTATCCTCGAAGCTGGAAGATGAAGTTCAGTGGGTGACCGATACTGAGATCAGGCATATAGAGATTAAAGACATCAAAACCCACTTGACACATGTGCCTCATACCCTTGAAGCACCATATAGGAGAATCAAGAGATTAGTGCTAGTAGAAGCGACAATTTTTCCTCAAGCCATGTAGTTGCCCAAGCTTATCATAATAATTGCCCAACACTACTAACCAGACACCAGGAAATGTGTTGATGCAAATGGGAATGTGATTGTATATCTATCACCATTTATGATAGGAATGAATTTTGGGATACCAGTGAGGGAAAAGGTTCTAGTAACAACTAAGAAGCAGTCCACCTCTATATTTGTGAAGAATGCTTCTAACAGCAAAAGACATATTAATGAAGCCTGGCTAGAAGAGCCAAGGAAGATAGGTCTAAAGACTATAGATATTCTAAGAGAAAACTTTCAGGAGCCTCAAAGAGACCTCATCATCATGTTTAGAAGAGAATTTGGAAAGCTAGACTATAGGCATTTTCATACATGGATGTTTCATTACATGTATACAATTTTGATTGGCAAAGAATATTTTGATTGGCCATAGGCTATTTCAGATAGCATTCATAATCAGCTAACCACGGTTCTCAAAATGAAGAAGTTCTTCATGACTTCTTATGTCATATGGGTGGTAGCTCATGCTGGTAAGTTTCCAAGGCTAAAAACTAAAGGGAAACTAGGAGGAGAGCTCAGACAGAAAAGAGTGTGGGAATATTACACTCAATTACCTATCTCTCAGGCCAAACTTCATTTTAAAAGATTGAATGATGCTTTCATTTATGTTGTAATAGTAAAAATAATAGGTGATGTTGGATACAGACTGACACTAGAGGCAATGCAAATGGTTAAAGAATGGGGGTGTTGGCTCTTACAAAACCAACGATCTACCTACCTTCGAGTCAGTGGCTTTACATGAAACCCATTCCTTTGTAGTAACAGAATAATCATTTTGAAATATGCCAGGAAATTGGTTGGTCTATTGGCATTGCTAACACTAAAACACAAGACAAGAATTTCCTTTTCCTGTTTATATAAACATTATACATGTCCTAATATATAGGCAACTAAGGTGACAAAATAAGAACTTCAGGATTTGAGCCTAAAAGAGTTCAATTATTCAAGAGAAAGATATGACCCATATGGAAAATTGAAACAAATGATGCCTATTTCTTACAAGGGTCACAAGGCAACCTTAGAATATTTTTGGGCTAACTTATAGAATAATTTTGAAGCCAAGGAGAAAGGATATTACACGTTGAATGTTCCATAGATTAGAGATTTTAAAATTGAAATAAATATTCCAAAGGAGTTAAGAGATGATGGTGAGCTGCTTGATCATGTATTCAAAGAAAATGGAATTGATAAAAGACCCCTTACTCCTATTAGATGGTTCAACCAAGAAGAGCTATATATTGATAATGTTACTGCAAAGGTTCTAGAGAGAACAATGCAATGGCTAAACTTAATCATCTGAACAAGTGTTGCCAGGGAGAAGAAATTGGGCAAAGCTACTGATAACCCTCAAACCAAAGTCCACAAAGAATATGTAAGAAGAATGAAGTCTTATTCAAGGAATAATACTTCCACCGATCATGAGAGGCAGTAGTACCAATTGATAATCAGGAGCTTAAGAGGCAATTGGTTGCTAAAATGAAAGAATATCAATTCTTTAAAATTGTCACTGAACATGGGGTTACCACAGGGTTACAAGCTATTCCACAAGCTTCTGTTACTCCCATTGTTCCTACTATTGGGATGATTCTAGGAGAGGGCACCTCTCAAACTAAGACTACTAAAACACATCCTACTCTTGCTCCTTCAACACAAAATACCACACCTCCTCCAGTGCCAACCCAAGAACAAATCATCATCCATAATATTGAGATAGATTCTGATGAAGATGATGAACCAATTGCAATTGTATCAAAGAAGAAGAAAGTTGAAAAGAAACAAAAAGAACCACAGGAGGAGTCTACTACAACTCAACAAAAATAATAATTAGGGGTTACAGAAGAACCAACAGTACAGGGGAAACTAATGGAAATTCATGTATAGGTTATGGGAGAAGAAGGATATGATGAAGGACAAGAACATGGAGAACATGTTGAACATGATGAGAAAGATGAAAGGATGGTCCTTACTCCTGAGGACCAATAAATATTTCTTTAGTAGATAAAAGGAGATGGGAAAAGGTAGGCAAAAGAAACAAAAAAAGCATTTGAAGAAGTAGTTTCAAATTTGGAGGAGATAGCAAACCAACAACAACCCATGCAGGTATTGCAAGCTAATCTTGCTCAACAAGTTACTCAATTCCAACAAAGGCCACCAACTCCTCTAGATCAATAGGAGCAACAAGAAGAACAACAACAAGAATAAGAGCACCAAGAAGAAGAGTAGGAATAGAATATAGAATCTCATAGGATTTCTACAGATATAATGGTGTAGGGAGGGGAACAAGATGACATTGTGCCTCAATGGTTAAATTTTACCTTCAAGAAGAAGGAAAAGGTCATCCTCCCAAATATAACTTTGTAGGATGCAATTACCAAGTCTCTAAGGAGAGAAAAGAGAGCAAGAACAATTCATCATCTATGAAGGATAGACTTAGGAGCTGTAACTGCTAGCATAGGAGCACCAGTTTGAGATTCTAAGGAAACCTCTCAAGCAACCCCTAGGTACCAAGTATCAGAAGTCAATTTGGGGAGATAAATTAAGTGGGAGGAGATTGATACTCTAGTTGCTATGAATTCCACTATCCAAACAAGAATGGAGAAGGAATATAAACTAAAAGCAGAGGTCAAGGAACAATTGAGGCAATATAAGGAACTAATCATGGAGATAGCCAAGTCTCTTGATTCTAGAATTGACAATGCTTCTCCATCTACTTCATCACTCCCATAGAGTGATATTAAGGCATTGTATGAAATGAGGAAAGTAGCCACAATGGTTCAGACTTGGGCAAAAGATCTGTTGAATAAAGTTAAAATGTTCCTACAAAATACAATGGAGATAGTTGAAGAAGACTATTTTAATGAAAATGCTCTTATTTATTGTTCCACATAATGGGAACAATAGCTTCTTCAATTCTCAAAACAACAAAAGATCCTGAAGAAAATAAGAGGATTAGAAGAAGATGTGATTGTGAAAGAGGATTTATTGGGAGGAGAGACTATTGATAAATTACAATCATGTATATACATTCTAGACTTGAAGATATACATAATGGAGCAGAGCCGCATCAAGGTTCTGAAAGAACATCCTCCACTTCTTGATGCACTTGAGAAATATGAGCAATTCTTGATCAATTTGTTAGGAAAGTATGGCCACAGACTCAAATAGAATGGAGTGTTACATTAAGAGGTTGTACTCAACAAGTGGGATTCTTATATTGCTGATCATCTTGCAGATACTACAGAGGTTACTGCGGACACAATAAATAGATATATGTATGTAATTTTTCAATGTCAAGGAGCTAAGAAAATAATGGATCAAATGGTCAGCAAGTTAGAGAGTATAAAGGAGATACTTAGAGTATCTAAATTCAGGATAAGTTACATTGTTGACCCACCTACCGCTTCCTTGGACTACTTCATCAACAACTACCAAAAATATAAGAAGAAGTAAATGATAAACTTGTAGTTGTAAGAAGCACTGTAGCATTGCCACCACAATCATCATCGCTACACCCGAGCCTTCAACTGGACCTGCATTTAATACTTACTTTTTGAGCATTCCTTTTTGCATGATTCAAAGTTCTTGTTGTTGGAGCACCATTTTGGAAGTGAACATTGAGTACTATTTTAGTAGCACTTAACTAGAGTTCATAGGTAGCAAATTGCATGTCGACTGCAACTCCCCCTTTTTGTAATCCTAGTTTGTAGGCATTGTGCCTTCCTAGAATGTAGAGTTAAACTCTATAAATTATAGAATTTGGGCCATTTTGAGGGTCCATGAATTGATGACTCAAGGCCATTTAGCTAGACAATTTAGGTTTATGCAATTTCTTTCCCATGAACTCTTGAAGATTTTATCATTCATTTTACAAAGATCAATACAAAAGCAGCTTGTGGATTGCCTGATCTACAATACATGTTCTCTTGGTTTTTGTTCTTTGTAGTCTGGTATCTTCTTCCATTTGAATCAATGACTTTCTCTTTCAAGATTTATTGTTTTATGATTCATACTGTGCATGTTAATGGTGTATGAGGATAAAATAGTAGAGAGATTATATGATCTTGTGATTGCCATGTTCGTTTATGTGTGGGTTGTATGACTTCACATATTTGTTAGAACGTCCCTTTGAATAGTGATTAGATGTTATTGATAATTCCTTGATGTGATCCATTTACTTTGTAGTTCACTAAGTCATTCTTTGTTTTAGTTGTTATCTCTTGTTACCCTGACCGATCTTTTGAAGTTTCTTTATCAAGTGTAAATCAAAAAAAAAAAAAGGAAAAAGGATTTTGTTTGTTTCGTTTCAACCAGCAGGCCCCTTGACAGGTACAATCACATTAGCCATTGAGTGACCCAACATCATCATGACCTAACTATAGATACCTTGGAGTAATTAGTCTTTCAAGATTGATTTGTTTTCAGGAGAGGTGGTATATGTTTCATATTCTACTCAACTGTTGGTGAGTGTGTCAAAACACCTGTCAACACTACTATGGGCTCGGAAGCAACTAGTCTCTGTTCTGACATCTGTGTAGTCCTCTGAGGATAATAAATGGAAATATGGCCTAGTTGACCACAAGCAAAGAAATATCTCCTACCGAAACCTCTGCTCATTGGTGGCACACTCGGTTGCTGAACACTACCTCTGTTGGAAACCTACTGGGAACTCTATTCTGGCTAAGAAGGAATAGATCATCTATCAACCTTCCTACTACAATATTTATCAAGTTGTGATCTATCACCATGAACAAAGTTCTAACTCTGAGGATAATTCTTCTAGAATCCTTGACTAATCTAAAAAGTAGAAGGATAATTCCTAGAAACAACTGAAGACTGCGGTTGTGCACCTCTCCCAACTGATCCTGAGGCTGGATCACTAACTGTCTATACTCTTTGTGCACCTCCCAAAGCTAAATTGAAGTTCTCCTCAACCAATTGTGCCTTCTCCACAAATACCTCCATAGTCTTAGGCTTGAGAAGTTGAACCCCTCCATTGATGCGGTCACTAAGACCTCTAACAAAATGTTGAATCAACATGGCCTCATCATTTGTTATCCCACCGTATTTCTTAAGTTCAAAGAAATTATGCTCATACTAATCTACTATCATGTTTTGCTACCTCAAATCCTAAAACTCATCTGCCTTTCTCTATTTCTAATGATCTAACAAGAATTGGGCACAAAATCGTTCAAGAAACAACTCCCAAGAAACTATCACAATATCCAAATGCAACTTCCGCTCCTCCATACATCACCATGTTGACGCAAAGTCATGAAGATGCATGATCATACACCTAGCCTTGGTTTTATTGCTATACAGATGCATAGAAAAACACCTGCCCATATCTAGAAGCCAAGTCTTTGCCTCCATGCCACTACTAGAACCATCAAAAGTACGGGGATGTGATCTCAAAAGATCTTTCATATGACTAGCTGCACTCACATCCTGATCTGGCACATCAACTCTCCTCTGAGGAGAATGTGATTTCTCTCTCTCCTAACAACCAGAATGGTGAGACTTCTCCTACTAATTTTCCTCTTGTCTTAGTCTTAAGTGACCAAGGAGCTCCTGAAGCACATTAACCAATTGTGGAATTGCATCACCACCCTATTGCTCCTATTATTGTTCCTCATGGCGTGACTCTTCAGAAACCTCAAGATGAGGATTTTGTCAAGTACCCATACGACCACCACAACCACTACCTCTACCTCTAGTAGGCATTTTGTCTAACCAAGACGCAAAAAGAGCATTATAAGATAATAAATAAAAAAAATATGGTAATAAATACAACTAGCAGGGATAACCATTTGGCTAACCCTAGCTAAAGTGCTAATACACACAATGGGATCATATGAAACCAAAGCACCTAGTGTAGATACATGGGCTCTGATACCAAATGTAATAACCACCAAAATACCTTGGAGAAAATAAATAATCTAACTAACAAATAGAGATAATTTTTTTGTTTTAATCATATACTAATGCAACATTTTATGCTACAGTTACTCATATGCATTAATCGTAACATTACATGAATGCTTACACAACCAAAAACATAATCCTATTCTTAACAACATAATACACAAGCAGAATAAAAATACAACTATCCATCCCTAGGTTATCACAATGCCATTACTTAACTAACAATAACACAAGAACATTCATAATCATGATACCTTAACATCCATTACATTTAGTTCCTAATCAATTGCTCCCTTCCTAACATGAGAATTATGAGCTGTCCAATGCAAATCCTACTTATCTCCATTAACTCTTGGATTCATTTTAAGGCACCAATCAAATGTTCCTAATTCCCTTTTAAACCATCTAGCATGATAATATCATATTTCCACATTAAGTATCACCTAATGTAAATCTAGTTCATTTCCTTTAGGGATAATGTAATATCCCCAATAAATTCTTTTAATTTTTAAACACAAAAAACACTTCAAAGCACTCATAAAAGTTAGGAAAGATAATCTTAATGCTACTAAAAGTAACGCTTTCCACCTTTTGATCACTGAGGGCCCAATATGGGAGGGTGAGAGCATACAGTGTTGAGGGGATCATTACATGCTTGAAAACTGAAATTGATTACAAATTTTGGCGGCAAGCCAACCCCTTCCGCTTATTCAGCGGGAGACGGAAACTCATAAGCTTCTTGGCGAAAATCTACTAGGAACCAACCAAACACTAAAAATAACAATCACTCTACCACTTATGCAGTGGGAGGACTAGGAATAAAAATATTATCAACTCCGCTGCTTATTTAGCGGGAGGACATCATTACAATCGACTCAACTGCTTATTCAGTGGGAGGACAATTACAAACCAAAACTACAATCACTGAAGGTGGCTAGGCCAACCTCTTCCACTTGTGCAGTGGGAATTACATAAAGGAAAACAAATTGAAATAGCTAATGGTACTACCATTTATCTTTGCAATAAACATCGCATAAGATAGAAGAGAATGAGAAGATACAAGCTAACACAAATACTGAACTATGAGAGAGGTACAATGAAAGATATGAGAAACCACTATACCAATCTACTATTACAAAAAATAACATGCTACAATTTCACAATAGCCACCACAAACCACAACAAAAATAAAGAAGATCTCTCCAACGAAGCTACAACAACATTGAAGACTTGCACAATACCCAAGGAGCCAATGAATACTGAACACACACCAATAATCACCCACACCAACACACCAAACATTACTAGTAGTACACAAACCAAGAAATATGCCTAGAAATGAGGGTACATCCAGCAAGATGGTATGACCTCCTTGAAAAATCACACACCACACCAAAAAACTCGTCTTTCTGTGATAGAAATCACCCCAAAATCAGCTTCCACACAAATAAATGCCCACAAAAATTGAGCCACGCATTCAGAAGATCCAATCATAGCTAAAAGTGATGTCTCACACTCAAATTCTATCAAAATCCCTAGGAGGTATTCACCCTCGAAGATTGTTTGGAGTCAATCCGACAACAGAATAGTGTAAATTATCTAAGATACCAAATTGTTAATCCTATGAGGATTCGATTAATACTAAAAGGGGGGGGAATCACTATTAAGACCAATTGAAACTTTAAACCCAAAATCAAACTTATATCAAATCTGAAACCATTTAACAAATGTCTCAACTTCTTTAATCAGATCTAATAACCTCTTTATCAGATTTTATTAACACAATAATCAAATCATTTACCATATCTATTAGTACTTTCACCACCAAAGCAATCATACAAACTTGATCATTTACCAACTCATTGACCTTATCAATCAGATCAAAAAATTTCTCAAACAACTCCTTATCAGTTTTAGTAACCTCTGATAAATGTTTGATAAAACATCATAACCGGTGTCTCAGAAATAATGCATGAAATGAAACATAAACAAGAACATCACGTGAAAAACATTCCACACATGAACACCATAAGTTTTTAACATGGAAACCCAAATAGGGAAAAACCATAGTGGGAGTTGGCACCCACAAATATTTGTACTCTTTTGAAGTACGCCCTGTTAGGAGCTTACAATACACCCGGTTAGGAGAAGACCCTGTTAGGAGTCACTCGGTTAAGGGATTTACCTTGTAGCTTGGTTAGGAGCTTTATGATATGTAAGGATCAACCTCATGAGAGGATTTAACATTATTTTGAGAGATGCCTTGTTAGGGGACTTAAATGTTTAAGGCCTATTAGGACCTACCTGGTTAAGGGATTTAACTTGCAAAAACTGATAGGAAACAACAATAAGAAAATGACTTGTTTACTTGCATTTCTCTGCTTGCTTAATCAGATCCAGTTATACAAAACACTTTTCAACTCTCGGGGAGATCTCACACTTCACTTAGATGGCTTAACACATTCTCTAAGACCACTAACACAATGAACATCAATTTTGTCATCCTAAGTAGCCATCTCAACTAGGTCAACCACAAAACCCTAATTACATCATGAATTTACAATTCAAATCATAAGAGATCATCATAGATCATTATACAGATCATTACAACAAATTACAATGCAATATCGATCATTGGTTGATCATAACCCATCATGAAAAATCTGATCTGTACCAAAGTCAAAACCTCAAAACACTCTACTAAGCATTTCGCTAATTCCCAAGAAATTCTTCCTTGAATTGCACCAAAATACCAATTAAATATTTCACATGGGTTGTGCCGTGTTACCAACTTCATGTAGACACATCGTCGATCACCGTCATAACATAAATTATTTCCAGTTTGATGATTTATTCACCGGTCTTAAACCCTACTAAAACCTTAGCAAACTTCATCAAAAATTTGAAACATGCCTTCCAGTAATCTCCACAAGTTTTGGTTCCGGTTAGATACACCTTTCCATGATAAAAGTTCATTATCCAAACACAAATCACCATCCATCACTGATCATCCGATCTAATCAAAACAACTCTTCTTTACTAGTTAAAGTCCTATTTCATAGACTTTAGTTCTCTATTGGTAAACCCTGTCTTTCGGTAAACCAAATCACTAAGATGACAAAACAAAACATCAGGAGCATCAGTTGCCATTAGTTTCCATCAATGACAACACAAATAATTGATCATGTCATCTATTCATAGAATCTCGATCTCTTCATCACAAATAGACTTCTATCCTTTACTGATGTGGTCATCCATCTTCAACTGCATCACCTCATCTGTATCAGTTATGTCAAATGCCAACACAAATGAGAAGCCCAACACTCTCATTTATAGATTTTGAGGGCTCAAATTCAAATTCAAATGGTGCCAAATTCCCCTTATTTTACTTTCATTTCATTTCATGACACCCTCCCCGTTAAATCAAACTTTTGGAGATAATTTAAGGTGTATAAAATAATAATAATACATTTGAAATTTGATGCCCCATCTCCATGTCTCCTAGTCGCACTTTTTGAAGGTCACCAAGTTATAAAATAATAACATTATAAAACATAAAATACACTAGTCCTTGGCACCACTTGACTTAGGAAATAATAAAAAATAATACTTCCCCCTTCCTAAGGTGTACAACCAAATATTTAAATGTCATGCTAAGGTATTAATATATTAAAAATACATTCTCCTCAAATATTGATTATTGCCAAATTGAGTCGGGGACTGAAATGCTGGAAATCACCAAAACTAAGCTGAGTTGGAGCTCTAAACTGAACTGCTTAAAATAGTCATCTAAGTGAACATAGGATCCTGCCCAAATAATACTGCCAAAAATAGCCACCGGGTTGGGCTACAGAATCCTTGCCAAAAATAGTACTTACTATAAATAGCATACTGCTAAAAATAGTAAGTGTTTCCAAAGTGATATTTACCACATTTTGAGCAGTTGCCAAACTTACTAAAAATAGTAAGTCCCAAAAAGGTCTTCACATTGGTTTGCATGTTATACCATCACAAAACTCACAAAAAACCCCCAAAAAACCCCCAAAAAACCTAGAAAACTCAATTGCTTCTACCTCCACTTACTAAAAATAGTAGGTCAACCAAACTTTAGAACTTACTATCCATGTACCCTCACTCTGAAGCTTTCTGAAAACCTAGAAGGAATCCAAAACCCAAACTAACAAATTCTAACAAGCAAGCCTTTGAAAATATAGAAACATCCTTCCAGAGGTAGGAAACCCTAATTTTTCCTTCTGACTAGCCCACGGGTCTCCAGAATAGGCTGACGGTTCCCAAAACAAACTAGAGTAGAAAAGGGGACATTACAGTCTGCCCTTCCCAAAAATGCTTGTCCTCAAGCAATGCTGCCACAACTCTAAAAAAATTTAAATTGATCGACACCAAAGCGAGCATGATCCTAGGCTCCCATGTCCATCTTAGGAAGAACCCACCATGTCAATGTTGCACCACTCTAATCACATCGCTGAAAACATCACTCCAAAACTTCACTAACCTCCCTTGTAACTCCAAAATGTTACCATCTATGATACTCAAACTAAAAAAAGTTGAAGGACTGAAATCAATATCATGCAGCATCTCATACCCATAAAGCTCTAAGTAATCAATATCAACAATGCCACTGTCTATCACAAGCCTGGGAAATAGGAAATAAAGTCTACTCAACTCACAATCAAACTCCACAACAGGTCTCCCCAAGGTGTCGAGCAGAGCCATGACTGTAAATGTGACTTCCCCAAATCTTCGTGCAAGGAGGAAAACAATCCTTTGTAAGAGCTCAATAAACTCATTCTCATAACTCCACATGAATCTAATAGGCCTCAATTGAATTACTCTGATACAACCATGGAGACTTCTGAAATCTCTTATAGTTCCCACTTCAAGCGCCTCAAAATGGTGAATCAAAGAAAGAAAAGGTTCATTGTCTAGAACATAAGAAGAAGAGGGGGCATAAGATTAACCACTAGTTAGAGATTGAACACTTCCCATACACCAATATTGATTGCCCAAACTCGCCATACCTCTCACTTGAGACCATAAACCCATCCTGCCAAGAGACTGTGAAGTCTGAAAAAGAGTACACCCACAACCCAACAATTCTGAAATGATTAACTTGAGATCTGATTTAAGGAAAATCAACATCCAAGAAGATGAACAACTGCTGCAACACATGAAATCATCATCCAAAACAACACATATACTCACGTTCAAGGCTGGAAATATCCTCTCCAATGACTCCAACTCCACATAGAACCATATTTTTCTCAAAGTATCTCCCTAATCCACTAGTTGATGAGCAAAAGGAACCATCAAATGATTGGTAAATAAGGGAACAACACCATCAAGACTGAAAATTTGTTCCTTGTCCCTCCAAAGATCCTTCTTTCTTGTGAGGCCCTACCCCGATCTATCATAGCATTTCTATTATTTTCATGTTGGACTTATTTTGAATACTATATTGTGATGCATTTTGGACATAGATTATATATGATCTCATGTGGTGGATAACATTGATATGATTATGTCATTTACTTTGATTTGCAGTACTTTATTTTGATGCTTGAAATTACAGATGCATACTCTATAAATGATTTAATTTCATGTTTATAAGGATGATGCCATTTAGTAGATGATTGTATGTGGATGTTATCAGATAATTAGATACTTGATTTTTATAATTGAAATTTTATGCGATGTCTGAATTGTATTCTTTTGATAATATTATACATGATTTTTGGAATTACTAATGTGCAAGTGAGATGTGCAAGAAAATTATTCCATGTGACCATGGAAATTATTCGAAGAATCAAGCCTAGGCCTATGTGTGATTGTGAAGCCAGGGGTTGTCTATTTGGAGACACAACCCCTCATTTGTAAATGTTATGCTTGGATGAGTGTTTAATTTGGAAATTTGTTTAATTTATAAATTTCAAAAGGGACATTTGCCATGTGTGTTTTAGTGATGTGTAATTATTTTTGTAGTGTCACTTGACATGTGTTGTAAGTTGAGTTGGCATTGTCATGTCTCTTTTTGAGGAAAATTATTTTACCAATGCTTATATTTTCAATTATCCTAAAATGGTCCTAAGTAAACCTTGGATAGGGAGCCATTAGGAAGGTCAACTCAGAGTTGATCCATAGGTAAACTTTGGGTGGACTTCTAAGGGGTTAAACTAACTCCTAGGGTCAAGTTAGGAGAATTTTTAGTGGGCCATATGATGTACCTATGGATGAAGGCCAAATTTAGCCATGTGTCCACTCCCTAGGGCTTGTTTAACCTTCCCAAAAAGTGAATTTCCCAAGTTTTCCGAATTTCATCTTTAGAAGAGTCTTCCTAGGTTAGATAATCCACTTCATGAGTGTCATTCCTCTTCCCCATTCCATTTCCCTTTTTGAGGTGCTTTGGTTAGGGAGTGTGTAAGTTTTTGGGAAGACCAACCAATGAGCATCCTTCACCCTTCCCAAGTGGGTTGGAAAGAGTGAGGTGTGGATTCATAGGGAATAGTTTGGGAGGGAGAAGTTTGATCACCCACTCTCCATTTTGGAGACTTAGAATTTTCAAAATTTTTGCAAGTATTGGGAAGATTTTTGGGCTAAGTTTGGAAGGAGAAAAGTTGTGGATTTGGGCAGCTCTCCTACAAATTCTCTTACCCTTTTTGGCAGATTAAGGTTGGTTAAATTCCTAACTATTGTATGATGTTGATTTCTTTTGAAAAGATTGTGGTTGTTTTTGTTTTTCCATTGTTGTTGTTTTTGTGTAGGAAGGAGTAGAAATCTTCCTTATGTGTTTTTGTTGTGTTTTTATGTTTCCTTGTTTTGGGAGTTTTAAAGGCCAAACTCACCCTTGGGAGGGTAGAGTGGCCTTGGGGTGAAGGGTTGTTTGATAGCCTTTGAGTAAGAGACTCTCTTTCGAAGAGAGTGATTCTCAAGGGATTTTTGTGACCCTTGCTACATAGTATTATATTTATGCAATGGGGGTCATAAGGGGAGTTGTTGGCTTGTATGCCTTGGGGGTCATAAGGAATTATAGGAACAAGTTTGGAACTTGTGGATGTGTTATATTTGCAACCTTGTTATGGCATTATGTTCACTATTTGCAGAATTATCCTCAAGGGTACTTAGTCCACCTTCACCCCACTTAAAAAGTCACATAAGTGACATTGTTTAAACCTTGGGTTGGAAGTGTTTTTGTTGTTTTGTGTTTCTGCATGTATGTGTTTGTATGTGTGTTTCTCGTCTAGCTTTGATTCTCCTAGCTCGGGGGTGGCTTCTAGTAAGCCTAGGTTGGAAGGTCAGCCTCCATGGTCACAACATCAAGCTTTTATTGTAGGTTGCTTTGGAAAAGATTTGGAAGGGAAAGCTTGGAAATGATCCTTGCTGATTGTATTTAGTTGTAGAAAAAAAAAAAGAGTTTATTTTTGTATTTTAGTTGCAAAGAAAAGAAAGAAAAAGAAGTTTTCTATTGTATTTATATTGCAGAAAAGAAAATGTATTATTGGCTAAGTTTTACCATGTAATAAATTGTATTTTATTTGAAGTATTGATCCTTTAAATAAAATGAATGCATTTTGGATTATTTATGTTTTGTTATAGTTGCTGGAAAAAAAAAAAGAAAAGATGTTTTATTCTGTTTTAAAATATTAATGCAGAAAGGAATGAAAATTAATTTCTGTTTCTATGTGTTACAATAAAAAAAGAGAAAAATAAATAGATATCTAGAGTTAATACTGCATTTTATCTTATTGTTATTAATCAATGGATTTTAGAAATTATTAGTTGTAGCTATCAATAAATTTATTTTTGCTACTCTTTATTTATTATGTAAATGCATGTTAAGTAGAAAATCATTAAATTAGAAAGGTTAATTTGCAGTTGTAAAATAGATCATTTCTGCTAAAGCTATAATTCTGGAAATGCACTTATAATGGTAATTTAAATCTAGTTATTTCAATTTCAAAAGGAGGTTTCTATGTGCTATTGGGAGAAATAGATTTACTTTATTCTAGTTTAAAAAAAATAAAAATGCAAGTGTATATATGTAGATTTTGATTAATGCCTTTTTATTTAAAAATACACATATACCTATATATATATATACATTCTGAAAACTTAAAGTGTGGAAAATTTTACACTTTTGATTCTACTCATTAAATTTGCTTGATCTCCTAATAAAATAAACTTTAAAAAAAAAGATAATAAAAAAATTTCAAACCCTAAGGCATTAGAGCTGAAGCTCTTGGTTTCCCCCCCGTTGGCGGCTCGAGCCTCGCTCTATGGACCGAGACCCACAGGGGCGCCCGCAGTGCCACTACAGGCCGTGATCCACAGGGGCAGCCTCGACCACCACTACAGGCCGAGACCCGTAGGGATGCGTGCGGCGCCACTGTGGGTCGTGACCCGCAGGGGTGACCTCGGCTGCCACTGCGGGCTGAGACCCACAGGGATGTCGAGGTGCCATTGCGGGTGGCGACCCCCAGTGGTGGCCTTAGTCACCACTATGAGTGGCCACCATAGTCGCCACCTCCTTTGCACTGCGGCCTCCCTTGCTTGTTGCCCTTCCTCTACCACCGCCTCCATTGAACCTGCACACAGACACTAAAACCTAAAACAAACAAAAAAGAATATGAAATGTTAAAATATGCAACCCTAACCCATTTTCAGATTTGGGTTACAATTTAAAATAAAGAAAATAATAAGATATGCAACCCTAGCCCATATTCGAGTTAGGGTTAGCATTTAGAAAGAATGAAACATTAGGTTGGTTTTTAAAATAAAATAAAATAAAAGGGACAACTCAACCCTAATTGGAGTTTGAATTTAAAATAATATTAAAATGAAATGAGGGTGAATTCATTTTTAAATTAAAAAAAAAAAAAAATCCCCCCCCTGCCCAATTTAATTATAACCATATGTGGGATTAATTTTAACTCCTAATATTGACCTAGGGAGAAAATTAATTTTAATATAGTCTTTATTATCAAGGTTTATTTAAAATTGGGGATTAATTTTTATATAGCTATATTAATCACATAATTGATTTAATTTTATTAACTAGGGTTATTAATGAGGAATATTATATAGTGATTTTCATATTTAATTAAATATGGATGTTAGGTTAAATTTCTTTGGGGGAATTTTATTAATGAAATTTATTAATTGTTTTATGTAAAATTCTAGCCTATGAGGTCATTATTGGCCGATTATTTAATAGTTGAAATTTGAATGTCTTAGGGGATTTAAAATTGACTTTAATATAAAATATATTTATTTGGCAAATATCCTTATTGAATTAGTTAACTTTATTGGTTATATTTAAAAAGTGAAATTGTGTGCGTTCAATTGATTAATTTTAATATGGGTTTTTTTATTTAGCCTTGAGTATTTTTAAATGCTATTGAGATAATTAATATCTCTCGATTTTAATTAGAGGAAATTAATTAGTTTAATTAGATTAATTAATTAAGTTGAGATGACCTTTTTAGGGAATAAATTAGTCTTCTCTAATTATTGTTGCCATATTGATTTAGTTGATTAAATCAACTTTAGTAAACGATTCTATTTAACCCAGAGTTAACCCTTAGTTAGAGTTAACCCTTAGTTAAGACAAAACTTATTTAATTCCATTTTAATGCAGAATATTTAATAAATTTATGTTGTTTTAAAAAAAATTGTTGTTTCATTTTTTTCCAAAAGTTTGGGCATGACATTTCCACATGTTATAAGATTCATTAGACCATGTTGACAATCTTGAGCCTAGATACCCAACCGAGAGCGATCTTCAACATACTAAAAAGAAAACTTAACACTTCCCCAAGTGCTAGTAAGGACCAAGAGCATACTTAAGAAATTGATGTCTCCTCTAGCAAACCCTTGAATCTTAACCATGAAAGCTTCAACAACATTGGAGTATGGAACAAGTGTTGCCCTCAAATCCAACTCCCAAAATGGATGAGTATGAGCCTTATTATTATTCAACCCAAGAAATGGGTTATTATGTATGCAATCACCATGTTTTGGTCCTTTCTCCCCTACTTTGTGAGTAACAAATCTAAAATATTCACTCCTTGCTGCTATAATGAAACCTTGGACGACTTCTAAATTGTGTTTAGACAACATCTTGATGCCAATGATGTTTAAATCATCCATCACAAAGAGAGGGTTTTCAAGAACATGGAAGCTATCCCTTTCTTGTCACTCACTTCCACCTTGCTGATTCGAATTTGCACATGCAACCTTTGCTTTTCTTGTGAAGTTATCAAGATCAAACTCCTCTTGAAGACTATCAAGCTCACCAATAACTTTCTCTATTTATTCATCTCTTTGTGCATTCTCTTGCTTGCTAAAAAGTTTAAAATTAGCAAATTGATCTTCTAACTCCATTAGAGCCAATTGAGTATTTCCTAACATGTCCTTTGTTGAATCAAGCTTAAGAGTAAGCTCTTCAATTTTCCTCTATTCCCCTTGGAATGTACTAGTGGTCTTCCTTGCAAGTTCAAAGGCATAATCTTGATCTTCAATCAAGTTATGTAATCTGATTTCAATATTTCCAAAGAGTTTTTGATAAGTTACAAATTAGGGAGACTAAATTCATCCTTAACCCCTTTATGTCTCTCATCCATTTGAGCCTTCCAACAAAGTTTTTCAATCAAACTATGTGTGTGATCAAATTGGTATAGAGCTTTCATTTCTTTTTCAACAGACACCTTGACTTGACCCTCCCACTCATAAGAATGCAATGATGGTGTACTGTTGATAGGCACCAAGAAGAAAATAGAACTTTGTTTCTTGCAATCGCTGCCCCCATAGCTGCTCCAAGACTCTTGCCCAACTCCACCAACTAGATGCAATTGCTCAATATCATGAAGACGATCATATTCTACCAAATCTTCAACTTTTTGCTTACCACCAACTTCATGAATAGGTAAATCAGATTTGCATTTCTGAACTTCTTTAAAGTTTCCATCATCAAGAACCATATGGTCCTCTAACTCTACAACACAATCTATTTTTTGAGCTTCATTAGGATCAAAGGAAAACTCATCCCACACATGTTCCAGGTCATCGCTAGGTACCGTCACACCTAGATCCCAAGTGCTAAAGGGATGATTACTTTGTTTAGTTAAAAAGTGCTCACCATAGCTCCTCATATCATCCAACTTAGATCTTGAATCTTCTCTTAATTTCCACTCATTGCTATTCTCACCAAGAGAAATGCTAGAACCAATTGATGTTTCATCTTCTCACTCAAAAATTGGATTGTCATATGTTTTCACTATACCCATCTCAAACAATGGGTTATAATTGGAAACTATGAATTGATTTTCCAAAGAAAGTGAACTGCTGCTATGATGAATACCAAAATCAAAATCTTGGTCATGCCTTTCAGCAATGATTCCATAACTGCCCCAAGTCTCATGTACCTCCTCTTCAAAGCTTGTCTCATCATCATTTTTAGCTAATTGGTCAACATCATCATTGTAGACACCTAAAATTGTCTTGTCTAATTAAATAAATATTTTTATTTATTTAATTATTTTAGCCTAATTCTTCTATTAATTAAAGAAATCTTTATTTATTTAATTAATTCATTTATCCTCTTCTAGCCTTATTTCTCATTTAAATAAATACTTTCATTTATTTAAATTGTCCTTTCCTAAATCAAATAAATATTTTATTTATTTAATTAATCCCACTTCCTCTATTAGTTAAATAAATCTTTATTTATTTAATTAATTCATTAGCCTTTTCTACCTATGACACATGTCATTCATCTCTTAATTCCTACACTACCTACCCTCTCATTATTTCTTTATTTTCTCTACCTACCCTTTAATCCTAGGTGACCATTTATCTTTACACCTCTTAATCTTATCCCTCCATTTTAAATCCTCCTAGACTAGCATTCAAACTTTCATATGTGATCAAGCCTACTTGCAACCACACTTTCATTCTTTGTTGAGCTCTTGTGCACACATAAAATATGAGAGCCAATATATCAAGCAAGAGCAATGGAGATAGGAAGAATGGAGATTCAAACCCTATTGGACATGTGATGGTATAATCTTTGTGATTTTGTTGATTTACATTGTCTTAGGTAATCTTCATATGTTATGGTGGATCTTTGTTGTTGTTAGGCTAGGGTTTTTTGTGGTTGAATTTATTTAGTCTCTCAATATTATTGTTTCCATTTTTACCATAAACATTTTGGCATGCTCAGTGGGACTCTTGTCCCTTTTGCATTTAACATCTTGGTTGCAGATTTTATGCTTTTGAAGTTACAGATTTGACATTTTCAACATTTTCGCATCTACATATTCTAGAACCGTGTTTTTGTTTTTTTGCCACATCTATGACCTCTGAAATCACATCTGTGACCTTTGGAATTGCATCTACGTCCTTGACAGTAGTTTACATTTTTTTAGATTGCAGAGCCACGTCTATGTTCCCAAATCGCGTTTATGAACCTTTTAACCACGTCTATGTTGCAAATTCGTGTATGTGTTTTGAAAACATGTCTATGAGGTTTAAAGGCACATCTGTGTCTCGAAACCACATCTGTGTGGGATTTAATCATGTCTATGTTTGGTTCTTGCAGTTTTGGGTTTTTGTTTCAATTTTTAGGGCTTCATTTCATCATTTTGATTTCAGATCTGGTTTATTCGAGCTAATATCTTGTGATCTGGCTAACAAATTGGTGTAGCTTGTCCTTGAAGTAACATGTCTTTTCAAAGCCCCCTATTTCACAAAGTCTTTTGGATCTAAAATTTACCTAACTTGTGTGCTTGCAGGAAGGGGTAATCATTTGAAACAAGCCAAACTACTCACAAATATTTGTTTCAGGATCTTGGCAAGGGTTTTCTTTTGATTTTCGTTGTGTGCCTTGTTTTCATAGATTAGCAAACACTTCAATTGGTGCACTAAAATTGAACCAGTGTCTTTTGTGTCTTGAGCAATAGGCTCTTTGTGTTTAATCTTTAGAGGGCCTACCTCCCTATGTGGTCATTAGGACTACTAGTGAAGAGGGAACGACCCAAGTAGTAGTGAGGCAAACCACCCTCTCCTGAACCATAATAAATAACTGTATCCATGGTGAAAGCCATGGGTAACCTATGCTGATTAGTTCATACCGACACTATGTCTCCCCATAAACCCATTTGATCAAATTTATTTGATCAATAGTAGGGCATAATCCCTACCGGCTAGGAGCCTTCTATATTTATAGAGTTTAAAGTGTTGCATGTATGGCCACATGAGAGAATTCCCTTACTAGAACCTTTTTATTTTAGAAAGACAAAATCCTTCTAGTTGTTGGGGTAGGAGGTCGGACCTCTAGAGTGGCCCACACACATACGGTTCTTAGTAGAGATATAAATTTCACCATAGGGAGTTTTCATGGGGACTGGTGCTTGGCTGCCTCAGAGAAGTGAGTGCCGAGGGTGGAGCTAGTGGGGTCAAGCATCTAAGTATCCTCTTTGAATAGCGTAGCCTCGAGGGAAACCCCATGTGGGATCAACAACTATTGTCCTGGCCAACCATAGGAATTGCGCTTGTCTTCTTTTAAACATTCAAACATTCAAGACTAAAAATCAAAACATTGTGTCTTCAAGTGTATGCAAAACATTTTTACATCAAACAACACACTTTATTTTGAGTCATTTTGAGTCCAGATACTTGCAAACATTGAGTCCTCATCAACATTCTGTTGTCTTGTCATGAAAAACAGTCAAAAATTTAGATTTGGTCACAACAAACAACTTTACAAATTGAGAAAAATTGCACTCATATTCTAGAGACGTGTCTGTGTCAAATAGAAACACGTTTGTGTCCTGTAACCATGTCTGTGTAGGATAGAAACACGTCTATGTTATCATAAGCAAAACTGCATTCACAAAATTCTCAGAAATGTTTCTCTGCAGTGTCTAATCATGTCTCTATTGGGTAACCATGTCTATGAAGGATACAAGCATGTCTATGTTTAGTATTGAAAAAATCTACAGTCCAGCAAAAGAAGAGCAATCAGTTTTAGAATTCTTGAGCTTCCTAGGTTATTTCTCGAGTTTTCATCTAGCATTCAGCCTATTTTGGGGTCTCACAAAGTTCATCATTTCTTTACATCTTGCATTACATTCACATTTTTCTAAACTTGAGTCAAAAGGTCACTTGCTTGTCCTCATCTTGCTTTGTCAACACAATACATACAACAACATTTTTCTAAGTGGTTCTTCATCAAGGTCTATCACCTTTGGGTCTCATTTGGTCTTACTTAGAGTCAAGGTCAATTTACCTCATTAAGAGAATCTATCATCTCTTTGGAAGTCACACCTACTCTACTATATACATACTTGGTCTTACACTTTAGACATTGCAAGCACAACTCATATTCATTTACATTCCATTCAACACTTGGTCTTCCACACTTTTCCATTTTCATCTAGTCTCACACATCTTGGTCAAGACCTAGTTCATGGTTGAAACCCATTCCCAAAAATATAGGAGAGAAGCTAAAGAGGCTCAAGAGTCTACAAACATGAGTGGCTATGAGTATGACAATGATATCTTTTTCAATTTTAATCATACCACATTACCTGGCATGGACATTTATAGAAACATTCAAAATGTTGAGAACATGGATAATACAAACAACAACGATGCACACAATGACAATGTGGAAAACATTTCAGTATATTCAACAGAAGTGGAAGACTCTATTATGGATCCCCATTTTAATAGATTGGTTGAGGAAATCATGAGAAGAGAGACAATATTTTCTACAAGTGATGGCACAAAGTGGAACTAAGATACCTCGTGATTTTGACATGTCTCAAATAGTGGAAAATTGACCTATGCAAGAAACTCAACTCAATATAAATTAAAGTAGCCCTAATAGTGGAGGTACTAGAGGACCACATTTCATGCCTGAGTCACCATCATCTTTGTTTTAAAAACTTGAGGTCCCAAATACACATGGTCAAGCTTATGATACTCATGAAAGAGAATCTCATGAACAACTCCATCTACACAGACCATTATGGAAGTCTTATGCATTAGAATACACTCAATCGCATACCAATGCTAAGGACCAACCTCCAAAGAAATTGGATATCCAGAGGCATGCTCAAAATTTGGACACAAGAAAATCCCATGTCAAATTTGGGGGCACTCCACAAGAACAAACTCATGACATGACCGTAGAATATCATATGCATGGACAAAGCAAATATTCCATTCCTCATTATGACTCTATACCAAGTGGTCTCTATATGTAGTATCATTATAGACCTCCTCCATATGAACATGTTTATGATCAATACCATCCATATATGCAGTATCCTCCTCCTCCACCCGGTGGCTCAGGCATGGGATATGATCCAAGAAGTCAATCTCCACCTAAGAACAATTTGGAACAACAAATAAAGGACTTACAAAAGAAAATGGAGGACATAAATACACCAAAGCCAGCTTACACAATAAGAGACACATGTCCCTATCCATTTGACAAAAGCATTCCAATGCCTCCTTTTCCTACACATTTTGTGACACCTAAGTTTGATAAGTACAGAGGAAAAGGAGACCCTAAGGCACATATAAGACTATTTTTCATAGCTTGCATTAAGGTAGCAATGGAAGAACCATACTTGATGAGACTGTTCCCACAAAGCTTAGGTGATAAAGCTATGGAATGGTTCTCCCAACTTCCACCTGGAATTAAGTCATGGGGTGATCTAGAAGAAGCTTTTAATCAACATTTCTCATACAACATAGAGATAGATATATCAGTCACCACTTTGTGCAACACCAAGAAAAAGGATGAGGAGTCATTTTCATCATTCTTACAAAGATGGAGGAAATTAGCCAGCAGATGCTCTTGTGAAATTCCACAAAAACAAATGGTAGAGATGTTCACATGGAATGTCAACAGAGAAATTGGTTATGACTTGAGGAAAGCTTGTTTGTCCAATTTCAAGGACATCATTGAGAAAGGCTTAGCAATAGAGAAGGTATTAATTGAGAAAGGAGTCATTAAGATAGTCAAAGAAAACAAAGAGGAATTTAAAGGAAAAGACAAGCCACAATTTTGGAACAAGAATGAGAACACAGTAAATGATGGCATTGTTGATGCTAACACGGTGAGACCCAAAATCACTCTTTCTGGATCAAGTTCTACAAACAACCAAGTGAATACTCAAACAACTTCAAAACCATGAAGGAAATACACCCCATTGGGAGAACCACTTGAATCATCTTTCAAGAAGCTAGTGGCAAACAATATAATAACAATTCCAAATAATCCTCCATATGAACCAAAGTTCAAACCAAATTGGTGGAATGATGAGGAGTACTGTGAATATCACAAGAGAAAGGGACATAAAACAAGAAATTGTCATCGGCTGAAGAATATTATACAAGATCTTATTGATAGAGGTGACATTGAGATCAAAGGACATTCATCCAATCAAGAACATGAGATGTTTAAGGAACCATTCCCTAAACATGACAAGGGAAAAGACAAAGCCATAGATGATCAAGCCAACTATACCAAAGAATCCTATAACTATGATTCAATTGTTGATCACATTTAGATGGACAATTATGTCTCTACCATTATCATAAAGGACAAAATTCCTGAAAGTTCTACCCAAAGAGCCAAAGTTGTCCTAAAAGGCATTGGACCTTCTTTTGAATCTACCTCTGAATGTAATGTCACAAATCATCGAGGTAAAGTCACCCTACAAGGTGCTCCAGCTAAAACCATTTCTTTCTCAACAACCAAACCTAAGTATGATTTGGTAGAACAGTTAGGGAGGACACCTGTGCTTATCTCCATCCTTGAGATTTTATGCATATCCCCCGCACATAAAGCCATCCTTGATAAAAATTTGAGAGAAACTTTTGTCCCCACTGATCTGAACATGGACCAGTTTCAAGCCATTGTGGGATACCTTTTCATTCCATATTCTCTCACATTCACTGAAGCTAACAACGCATCCATAAGACAACCATATAATGCACCTTTACACATTCAAGCCTTCCTACACAAACATCGAATAAAATGAGTCCTGATAGATGGAGGAGATAGTCTCAATATATGTACTTTGAACACAATAATTCAATTGGGATATTCGGATAGGCTATGAATGCTACAAAAAAAATTACCATCAAGGCATATGATGATGAAGAGCGTTCGTCCAAAGGCACATTCACCTTATCTCTCAGAGTAGGGCCGGTTACAAAGGATGTGGTTTGTCAAGTCCTAGACCTTGATCTCACATACAACATATTGCTAGGACGTCCATGGATTCATGAGATGAGAGCAGTCCCATCTACATACCATCAATGCATTAAGTTTCCTCACAATAGAGTTGAAGTAATAGTTAATGGTGATCCTAATCCATTTATATACTGCAATAATTTGAGGCCAAAAGCCAAGACAATAATTCCAATTAATAGAGAGGCTATCCCATCTTCTACATATATTGACCCTGAATCATTAAAACCTTCAACATCAAAGCAAGGTGAGCTTTAGGACAAAGGCATGGGTGAATACACTCTAAATCAAACCATGTGCTTGCGGCAAGTTATGAGTTCACCTAAAGAATATGGATGACCACATCCTTCTAAACGGGTATCTATCATTACGCTAAAATGAGATCCTACTATATTCCAAAAGTGGGGTGAAATGGAAGAAGAAGACTTATACAAAATTCTTTATAAAGACCCTAAAGATGGTACACAAGATCACATCAAGATACCATGTGAAAAATATGGCAAAGGATTCAAGATCCTACAAAAGTTTGGGTAATATGGTAAAAGTCCTCTTGGCTTAAGAAAAGAAGGTATCACTCAACCTTTGCAACCAGAATTGACATTTTAAAATCAATGCTCAAAAGAGCTTGGTTTCATATCTTCCAGGGTAAATACTCACAAATCAGAAGAAGCATTACAAATCATGATTTCCAATAATCAACAAGAGAACCACTATTCCACTGACTCTAATGAATGGGAATGGGGTTTGGATAAATCCTCCTGTGATTATGAACTCACTGAGACATTCTAAGAACCAGGTGAACCCACATAAGAAGAGGAATTTTATAGAAATTTAGAGTTGATCAAGAAACAACCCCCGAGGATCCCACACAGTCTTTGTTTTTAGGTTCTAGGTCAAAATCACAAAGAATGAGGACACCCGTTCTAGAATGTGCTTTTAGTGATGACAATTTGGACTCATTCACAATCGAGATAGATGAGGAGAGTGCCAGTGATGACCTCGACAACTACCTTAACATACTTGAATATAACTATATCTACACCCTAACACCCACTGACTTAGAAAACAATGAAGGCCTTCCCCTTGTTCACCACCAACTTATTGACTAGGACCATGAAGGACCTTTACAATTTGACACATTCCAAAATGACGAGGCCTTCATCAACTATTTAGGAATACGAGATGATATTCTGCTTGGGGACCATAAGGCGGGATATGCTATAGAACTCAATAGCATGACATATTTTGGTGAGGGTGTTGGGCTTTCCAGTCATAAAAATGTAAAAATAAAAACAAATCATGGGTTTAACGGTGAAAACCACATTGTGGCACTATCTGACCCCAAAAAAGTAAAAAGAAAGGATGTATCTGAGGGTGAAAACCTCTCTGAGGTGCCTAAAGATGGAAGGATCAACATTCTCCTAGCATCATATGAAGAAAAATCATCCATGTTAGTAGAGGAGACCATCAAAACAAACATCTATACAGAAGAGATTTCACATAACATATTCCTGGCACAATCTTTGACAGAGAGAGAAAGACCAAAGTTCATAAGTTTCTTCACAAAGTGATAAATCAATTTTGCATGATCATATGCTGATATGCCTGGACTTGATCTAGATTTAGTAATGCATCATTTGATAGTTAAACTAGGAGCAAAGCCAATGAAACAAAAATTAAGAAAGATGCATCCACAAGTGGCATTATTAGTGAAGGTGGAGCTTGAAAATTTGTTGGATGTTGGATTCATATGACCAATTGATTATCTTGAATGGATCTCCAACTTAGTACCAGTTAGTAAACCAGATCGCAGCATCATAATATGTACAAATTTTAGAGACATCAACAAAGCTTTTCCTAAGGATGAATTTCCATTTCTAAATGTCGACCTGATAATAGATCTCATAGCAGGTCATGCGATGTTATCTATGATGGATGGATTCTCAGCCACAATCAAATAAAAATCGCATTTGAGGACCAGCACAAAACAACGTTTACTTGTCCCTCAGGAAATTTTTACTAGAATGTCATGCCCTTAGGGCTAAAGAATGCAGGCGCTACGTACCAACAAGCCATGACTACTATCTTTCATGATCTGATACACGTAATTGCAGAAGATTATGTTGATGACCTCTTGGGAAAATTATTAGACAGAGACACACATTTGAACATCCTCTCAGTCATTTTTGGTTGGTTAGAAAAATACAAAGTGAGAGTAAATTCCAAGAAATATGTCTTTGGAAACCTTCGGAAATCTCCTTGGATACATTGTTTCAAAAAGAGGAATTGAAGCCAATCCAGCAAAAGTCAAAGTGATCCTAGAAATGCCACCACCAAGAAATATCAATCAAATTCAATCTTTACAAGGAAGACTGATGCAAATCTCTCCTTGTACCCTGCCAAACACTCCAAGATGTATGATACTAACCCCTTAAAACAACAATAGGATCCTATCAAGGCAAGGCTCTACAATATTAGTTCAACACCTCTCAATCTCCAAGACTCATACTTACTCAAATTAGGTAATTTGCTCCAACATACACTTTGAAGCCTCCAAGGGTTACTGACCATTACCACAACTGTTTTGGGCCAAACATGACTCACTTGGACCAGATCAAACACTAGTTGTAAGGATTCAACACCATTCCTTATAGCACCTTCACAATTAGGCCTATTTGCTAGTAGCCATTTGAAATGGGTAAAGGGACCTTAAGTCCAAACTTTTCCAAACACCCTAAAAAACAAGTTACAAATTAAAATACCCTTTTGGGCCTTACACAATTCCCCAAAAGGAAGGGTCAAGGTCTGACAAACAAAGGTTTGAAACTAGTGAAGGTCAACTGTCCTAAAGGGTTGATTAGGTCTCCATTTGTGAAGAAACTATGTCCAAATGAATAAACCATACAATCAGAACCCCATGAGCATGTGGGGAACCATAAACCATCATGGATTCCAGGGGTACACATCTGGAATCATCACCATTAGCATTATAGCGTAGCTTTGTTGTTTAAGGACTAGGTAGCCACATAGGGATGTCTACCTAGGGTCGGTTCAAACACACACCTCCCTTGCTCCTCCTGCAAAATTATTTTGGGATATTAGAATACATTGGCCATACTTGAATTTCACCCAATCCCATGAGTCTCAGATCGATAAATTGCAAGTTATGGCCATGGAGAAGCAAAATCCTAGGTAAACCCTAGTTTTCCAGGTACCTACAGCAAAATTGGAATGACAGGAGAAAAAAACAAATAAATGGTGACTCACTATTCTAACAAATTCACATCTTTGGGAATTGATCCCAATCTGTACAATGTCGTACCCTATACAAAAACTCCATAACTTCAGGAAAAACTCAGAATTTCATTAGTTTGTCATCATCAAAACTTTCCTTCTTATAGTTTCCCATTGGGAATTGGATCCACAAGGTGTATATACCACTCCAAAACTACTCTCAATTGAAAACAAGAGGTTAGAGCCATTGGAGGAGTTCAAACAAACAAAAATGCAAAAAGTGCATAAAAGTTGCTTATGGCAACTTTTGACAAAGTTGTCAAAATGTCATTTCTGGCCTCCTAATGCCTTGGGTTAAGAATAACCCCTCCTTAAACACCCTAGAAGCACTAAAAATACTAGGATAACTATGTCCTACACATAATTGATCCCCTTTTGTTGAAAAGTCCTAATTTGCTTATCAAGATGCCCAAATAGGAGTTTGGCTCACAAGATGGGGTCTTTTATTACAAACACACAATGCATGATTGAAACACATGTAAAACATCCTAAAGACATGCTTGATGCATTATCCTTCCTCCTCTAAGCCTAATTTATCAACTTGAAGGGGTGCTCTTGCACCAAAGACTCCAGTTCATACGAAGATTCATAGCACAACTTGTGGATAAATTTCATCCTTTTCAGCACTTGCTACACAAAAACATCAAATTAAAATGGGATGATAACTGTCAGAAGGATTTTCAAATACTTAAGGATTATCTTCTGAATCCACCAGTCTTGATGCCACTAGACCGAGAACAACCCTTATTACTCTACATATCAGCTACACCAACAACACTGGGGGCACTTTTAGTGCAACAAGATGCTGAAGGCAAAGAAAAGACAGTATATTACATCAGTCATACTTTGGTCAGTTATGAGATAAACTATACACCAATTGAGCATGTGTGTCTCATTATGGTTTCTGCTTCACAAAAATTACAACATTACATGCTAACTCATAAAACTAAATTGGTCGCAAGGATTGATCCATTGAAGTATCTTCTTAATAAGGCAATGCTTACTGGTAGACTAGACAAATGGGTGATGCTCTTGAGTTAATTAGACATTGAATATGTGGACAAAAAAGAAATAAAGGGACAAGCTATCACAGATCAGTTAGCAGATGTACCCATGATAGATGATGCTCCTCTAATTTCAGAATTTTCAAATGAATCCATCTTGACGGTATCACACACAAAGCCTTGGCAACTGTACTTTGACGGCTCATACATGTAGCATGGTGCAAGAGTTGGCATCCTCTTTATCACACCTCAAGAGGATTCCATTCCCAAATCATACCGATTATCATTTCCTTACACTAATAACATAGCAAAATACAAGGCATTAACAACTAGATTATGGATTGCAGTTCAGTGGAAGATCCTGGAACTTCACATTTTTGGGGACTCTCAACTTGTAATTCGTCAAGCAACCAATGACTACCAAAGAAAGGATGAAAAATTAATGCCTTACAAGAAAATGGTAGATGACTTCAAGCAATATTTCATAAAGATAGCCTTTGAGAAGATACCAAGAAATCAGAATCGAGCCACAGATGCCATGGCTACTATTGCCTCACTGATTGATCTACTGCAATATGAAGCCTCCTATGAGTTCTTGGTGGATAACCTTTTGGTTCCCTCATATGAGATTACTCATACTGAGATGATATGTGTCATTGGTCCTGATTCCTAGTTATATGATTCCATTTTCACATACCTTCGTAACAACACCCTTCCTCATGACTTATCCAACAACCAACATCGCACTTTCATTCGCCAATCTTCCCGATATGTCATTTTAGCTAATATCCTATACAGTCGAGGTCTAGATGGCACTTTTCTTAGATGTTTAGAAAGGGATGAAGCTCAGATTGCATTACATGAAGTTCATGAAGGTATATGTGGTCCACATTCTAGTGGTCTTACCTTAGCCAAGAAACTCATCAGGACTGGATATTATTGGCCCAATACAAAGATTCATATCAGTTTGTCAAGAAATGTAAGCAGTGTCAAATTTATGGAGACCTTATTCATGCACCATCACAAGAACTTCAACCAATTGCGACTCCTTGGCCCTTTTGTTAGTGGGGACTCAATCTCATAGGCAAGATTCACCCTCCTTCCAATGGCCATAGATTCATTATCACTGCCATAGAGTATTTCACAAAATGGATTGAAGTCATGCCTCTTACACAAGTCACTAGAAAACAAATTGCTACATTCATTCTTAATTATATCATTTGCCAGTACGGTATTCCTCTTTCCATCATCACTGATAATGGATGTCCCTTCAAAAACCAAGATGTTCATGAAATTTGTGATTGCTTCCATATTACCTATCATTTCTCAACTCCCTATTACCCCCAAGGTAATGGTCAAGTTGAGGCGTCTAATAAAACTATTCTTAAAATCCTCAAAAAGATAGTCGATGATGCTGGCCGAAATTGGCATATCCAACTTAATCCCGCACTTTGGGCTTATCGCACAAGTGTTTGCACACCTATAGGAGCCACACCTTATTCACTTGTCTATAGCGTCTAAGCTATCCTACCTATTGAGGTCAAGTTACCATCTTTACAAGTCTCTTTGCACAACATTATCAGTGATAAAGACTACAGGGTCTCTTACTTACAAGAACTAGAACTATTGGATGAACGAAGATAAACTACTTTTAATCATCTCAAGGCTTATCAACAATGAATGAGTTACAATTACAATCACAAGGTAAAGCCTCACACATTTGAGGTAGGTGACTTAGTTCTCAAAGAAAATCCTAAAAATCAGCAAGACAAAGAGAAGAAGGGCAAGTTTGACCCAAATTGGCTTGGTCCTTACATCATTACAATAGTCTATGGATCTGGTGCATATAAGCTCTCTGTTACTACTTATCAAGTTGCTATTAGTTTTTATATTCAAAGTCATACTATATACTCTAGTTGGTTAACACTACCGAATCATGTAGTCGGTATACACAGAGAAGTTGGTATGCACAGTCTAGTCAGTTACAAAAGAAAGCAGTCATAGAACACAGTATACACTGAGCTGTCTACTAAGTATCTTTTTATGTCTACCAAGCAACAAAGATGACACACCGAGTTGATATACATCGAGTGAAACATGTTACCAGATAAATTGAACCTAGACATGCATATGAAAATGTGTTACAAGATTGAGGCACATCTAAGCGTTACCACATTGGAAATTGCACTAGGAGATTGTGTATGATTTTGAGATCAATCTAACCAATGAAATATTTTGTATAGTTATTCATTCGAAGAATCATGTTTGTAAGATTGAAGCAATGAATTAGATCACTGTCTTAGGAGATCTATTTATATAACATGAGTTAAAAGGTGTATGCATGAGTGTAAGAAGACTGTTATAGAGACATAGAGATCACCGAGAAGGTTTTCAGAGAACAATCGAAGAACAGAGTAAACAAAAGGGTTTACCGAGTTACTATATGGGTTACCGAGGTATGCTATAGGCAAGGTAATCTATTCTGAGCACATAGAATCTGCTATAACATTTCAGATGTAAAGTTGTAGATATTTATAATGATTTTATTGTAATATTGTGAAGTTGTAAGAGAAACCTTTAACAGGGTAAAAGACTCTAATCAAGTCTATAAATTGTAAAGCCTCCAACCAGGTGCATCATTTAGATTAAATGTTGTAAAATACTTTAGCAAGGTAGATCTAATAGATCTTGTTACTCCTAACAGGGTAAGCTATTAGAAATAGCTAATATGTAGCTCTAACCGAGCACTCTTTATTATTGCAGTAGTGAAGTTGTGGGTGCCATCCCCACTGTAGTTTTTCTCTCTAACCAAGAGTTTCTGCGTAACCAAAATATATGTGTTATGGAGTGAATCATGTATGATTGTTATCTATTTGTTTTAACTTTATTTTATGTTACTGTACTATTATGTTTATGCATAATAGTAAAGTTATTATTCAAAAAAAAAAATTGGAGTACTGATTCACCCCTCCCCTCTCAGTACATTACCTTTCCATTTTGGGCCTAACAATTGGTATCAGAGCTTGAATCTTGGAAAAGGGTTTAACTGCCTAAAGAGAAAGATCTTATCAATGGAAGGCTACAAACAATCTCAGAGGATTGTGTATCTACAAGAAGAGCTGGATCATGCTAATCAAGTGATTGCAAACATGTAAAGGCAAATGCAAAAATCTCTAAAAGTAAGAAGAAGATTATCTGATGATTTGCAGGACTCTCAAGAGTTAGTGGAACAAATTGAGACATCATCTAAGAATAGTATATTTGAAAGAAAGGATTGGGGTATTGAAAGAAAAGAACAAAGCATTGGCTGATCAACTAAAAGAAATGAAAAGAGAACATGAACATTTCAGCACACAAATGATTGAAAATCTAGATGCATTAAGGATAGATGAGGATAAAACAAGAGATCTAGAAAGAGAGAAACAACAACTTGAAGTCTTAGTATATGATAAAAATGATGAAATCATAAGGTTGACTGGGATTCAACAAAATATGATAGATCAACTAGGTTATGCACATCATGAAGTAATTCTGAAGAATGATGAAAATCAAGCATTGAAACTTGAAGTATCAAGGTTGACCGATGAACTTGAAACAGAGAAGAAATCCAAAGAAACACTGAAGAAGAGTTATGAAGCATCAAAGATGTTGGATGAGCAATTAAATACAAGAAGACCCAACAGAGATGCAGGACTCGGTTACAAAGGAAAAGACTCTACTGAGAAAGGAATTCATACTACCGAGAGAGGGGAATCATCAAAGCAAGCTGGAAATAGGAATAACATCAAAAGAAAGAAGCCTATTTGCTACTATTATGGAAATCAAGATCATACTACCAACATGTGCCAAATCAGAAAAGGTAAGCAATCGAATGTCACTAAGTCCAATGGCTATTTTTACAATTGCAATAAATATGGTCACACATCTAACCAATGTAGGACAAAGTCTGTTAACAACTATCAAAAGGCAAAATACAAAGGGTTTTGTAGAAAATGCAATAGATATGGACATAGTACTGAGAAGTGTTGGTTTAAGCAAAAGAACTACATGTGGTCTACACACCGAGCAAACACTAGAAGTTACCGAACTCACACAGATCCTTACCGACAATTTGCAATAGTACCATGGGATTACAATACAAGGATATGGTGTGAATGTTGTGGAAGATATGGACATATTAGTGCTAACTGTTTTATAAGGTTTGGAATGAACAATCGAAGATCATGGAGAAATCCTGGTATGGCATGTTTTCATTGTCACAAAGTTGGACACTTGGCTAGAGATTGCAAAGATCAACCTAGAGGAGACACTGAAGAAATAAAAGGCAAATTACAGATGATTTTGAAAAAAAAGGAAATTGTGTCAAATGAAGAAAGCACCTTACCTATCGAGTTAGGTGCACCTAGTCCAAATTTATCAGTAAAGGTATTAAGGGACTGCATTTTTTGAAGGTTAAAATCATAACAATTCCTATACTATTATGTACTAAATTCAAAATCTGCATAGTTAAGATGCATTAGTAAGTTTGAAATTCTATCAAAAGTACTTTATAGGAAACCTGTCAAGTCGGTGTATACAGGAACCCTGTCAAGTCTGTAAATGAAGAAAATTTGGTTACTCGGTTAAAACAAAAAAAAGGAGAGTAAATCGATTAAAGGTGAACCGAGTGCATTTAATGTTTTTAACCTAACCTGCACGGAGCCCGATAAGGTATTTTGTGTACTTAAAAGTATTTTCGTAGTCATTTTCATTCACCAAGTTTTCAAAAGAGCAGAGTAGAGTGAATCAAGGCGATCAAACCTCATTCAAAGAAAATCCAAGGTATTTACATCAAATCTCATCGCACTGTTAAGCTAGTTTACCGATCTTATCTTGTTGCCATTATTTGCTAAGTATAAAGCATCTGTCGTTTGAAATTCTAAAACCCTAAGGACTCTTTACTAGTTTTTACCTGAAATCTTAAATGGTGCCCAAGATACAAGATCCCATAGTTGTCAAGAATGTAGAGAAGCCCTCACTGAAATACTCTTTGACTCCTAAAGTCGCCTCTGAACCGGATGACAAAACTGCCTTTTCACTCATCCCAGACAGAGTATTGTTAGTCGAAGATGTGAGATTCTTCACCAAATGTCATGTTGAAGAACTCAGTCATGTTGAAATAAGAGACACCTATGATGAACTATGTACTAATGGTGTATTAAATAGAAAGTATGAACACATCAAAATCAAAGGATTAACTGAAGTCCTAACCTATCCTCATGTGTTCAATCCCCAGTGGGTCAAGTTTGTTCTAAGTAGAGTTCATGATGATTTCATGTGGCTAGAAGAGCAACCATTTAAAATCACCAAGGAAATCATTCATGTGATCACTGATTATCCTATCTATGATCATGCACGAGCTCAAAAGATGATATCATAGAAGGAATTGATCAGTTTAATCAAAGTAGAATCTGATTACAAAGGACTGAAACTGAATAATGTCACTGATGCAGAACTTAAGTTTGCCATTAGAGTAATTGGTTACTGTTTCTTCCAATCAGCAAGGGAAAATAGTGTACCTTGTGTAGCAGTTGACTTAGCTTATAAAATCATGAAAAAGGGAATGAAAGTTGACTTATGTGAAGTGTTACTGAAGAACCTATTTGAGAATCTGAACACAATAAGGAAGTCGAAGAAGAACAACTCGGCAAATACACTAAAGTTTGGTTCACTTCTTGTATGCATGTTTTTCTACTTTGAAAAATTCTTTCCATTAGTTGGTAAAGTAGTTTGGGAGCTACACCGACCAATCAACCATCAAATTAATGACTTTATCAAGAAGCTAGGTGATAATTTCAATGATACAATGGATGATTACTTCAGAAAATTTCAAGAGAAAATGCACAACAGGTACCAGATTCTACCCCAGCTAGTGGAGAAATATAAAGATGACATATGCTTTGAGGTAGACACTGATTACTGTTATGTGAATGTTGTGGAACCAAGAACTCAATATTTTCCACCTATGGGTTACGAGATTGACATTGACATCACAAAACAACCAATTGATGCATTTCTTACATTACCAAGGCATGCTATCGAGCTGAGGTATGGAACCTATGAAGAAGTGAAGGGAAAAGTGAAAATGAGCATTGTAGTACCCAAAGCTACAAGAAAAGCAACAAAGATGATAAAGGTTTTAACGAAGAAATTCAGAGAAGATTCTTCCTCTACACCTCTCAAAGGCACTCTTGTCATCACCGAAGAGGAATCAGAAGCTCAAGGGGTAGCTATAACTCTGAGCAACAAATTGCCTAAGGGTAAAGTGTTAAAAAGAAAGAACAGGACACTTCAAAGGCCCTACCGACTCCTCCAACAAAGAGACCTAATACAAGAGCATCTGCAGCATCACCGAGTAAGAAACAAAAGAGTGTTACTGCTCCCAAGGTAACAAAGACATACAAGAAATCTACTCGGAGACTCATTTTGGCAAAAGAGTCTAGTGATACAGAATCCGAGGATGCCAACAAATTCCAGATTGTCAAGAGCAAGAAGGTAAATATACATAGTGTTGAAAACTTCTGTGCCAATCTAAAAGAATATGGGGGATTTGGTTCATTTAGATATGTCAAATATGAAACTAGAAATAATGATGAGAAGAGATAAATTGAAGAAGTTGTCATCTGCACACTTCTAAAGTTTCGGTTAGCTCCATTAGAACTAGTAAAGTCACTTCCAAATGAACTTTACTTGCATATTGATAATAGGTGGAAGTATGCAATGGACTTAGAGAAAAAAATCAAAGAAAGAAGTCTAGTCTGTCTATTTCCTGATATGTCAGTAGCTGAAATAAAGGAACATCTAACAACCTACAATTCAAAATTTCTTGTCAAATAGAGAGCCTTAAAACTGATGAATGGGCTATATATTGACGTAGAAAATGAGACAAAAGCAAAATGGCAAGAAATCTTCAAAACTAAAGATGCCGGTGAACAATCTACAGTTGAAATCGTTGATGTCACTGAGAAAGGTCCTGATGTTACCGAACAAGACCCGGCTAACACTATTCAAATAGATGAAGATGTCATGGATACATAGGAACCAGAGCAGGAAATGATAGAAGACACTACATATGCAAAACTTGTATCTAGTGAATCCGTTTTAGAACAAGTTCAGCCTTATCCACTGATAAATCCACTTGTCTCTACCGAAGCTCCTCAGGATATAGTACAAGGCACCAAAGGTCACAAGTCTACAATAGGAGAAGATACTACTCTAGACCAGACCTCTCAAGCACCTTCGAGTACTAAAAATGTTGCAGCTGAGACACCCAGTAGCGAGGCACCAAAAGACATCACAATAGCTACAGGAATCGACCAAAGTGTTGCCTCTACCGAGCAACCTAGCGAGGGTCAGCAAGCCTCTCAAGCTATTGTCTTGGTCCAACCGACCAAAGGTAAAGAGAAGAATGTGAAAAAACATAGTTTCAAAGTTGATTTATCTAAACCGATAGTGTTGCCCAATGTGGATATATCAAAATTAAAGGGGCAAGCACTCATTGATTTTGGTGAACTATGCAAAGAAAAGGTCAAACAAGAAAAATAGATGGCCATACAAAAGAAGAATAAAGTACTTCAGAAGGTGAAGACACTGCTATCAGATATGCTACCTACAACTACAGTGTCAACTGATGCAGCCATCCACATTCAATTGGATGAACTCCTTAATCAAATAGAAACATCCAAAGTTGATGCATCTGAGTATTTGAGAAAGCTCAAAGATAAGGAGCTTACTGCAAAAATGATAGAAGAGGCACAGAAAGCTCTAGCTATTGGCAAAGTCAAACTTGTCCAATTCATTGCTGAGTTGTCCCCTCAATTCAAGCACATTCTTTATTTATTTTAGAAAATCTGTACATTTTCTATATTCATTAAAGACATTAAGAATAAAACTGATGCAATTGAGAAAGAGATCACCAATCTCTCAAATAAGTTGACCCCAGAGCCCAATTTAGTTTAGAATTTTAATACCAAGCTTCAACAGCTCATGGCTCAACAATTGGAACTAAGAAATGAAGAGCACAAGATCAGGATGGATATAATGACACTCCATACATTATTCCTTCCTCATCTTTCATCCGTCCAACAGATTAACCGAGCCACATGCCTATCTACTACACAAGAGTGAAGCACTTTAGATGGCTTAATATCACTATTGGCTGATATTCAAGCACAAAATTTTTTAATGGAAAGTGTAAAGGATGCACTCTTTGTCGCTCTCACCAACACCCAGAAAAAGTACAAATCCATTTTTGACCAGTTACTGCCCCCAGATGGAAATTAAATTTTTTGATGTTTGTCAAAAAGGGGGAGTAATATGATAGTCTTGAGTGTGATATAATATTTTTGGGGAGTGATACAGTTTTGATACAGTATTAAGAATGATATAGTATTTGGAGTATTGCATACAGGGGGAGTATACCGAGCAGAGTATGTAGAATATCCAAGGAAAGTAAGCAAAGCACACAAACACAGAACCGAGCATGCAAAATCAGAGTTATGTATAGTATAATGATAAGGGGAGTATATCTGAATATACTATTTTATTGACTATTGTATATACTGTCAAGTATATAGATTTTTGAGTTATGACTTTAAAAGTAGTTTTTGTCAAACATCTCAACTAATGTCAAGGGGAGATTGTTACTACTTATCAAGTTGCCATTAGTTTTTATATTCAAAGTCATACTATATACTCTAGTCGGTTAACACGACTGAATCATGTAGTTGGTATACACAGAGAAGTTGGTATGCACAGTCTAGTCGGTTACAGAAGAAAGCAGTCACAGAATGCAGTATACACTGAGTTGTCTACCAAGTATCTTTTTATGTCTACCGAGCAGCAAAGATGACACACCGAGTTGGTATACACCAAGTGAAATGTGTTACTAGATAAATTGAACCTAGACATGCATATGAAAATGTGTTACAAGATCGAGGCACATCTAAGCGTTATCACATTAGAAATTGCACTAGAAGATTGTGTATGATTTTGAGATCAATCTAACCAATGAAATATTTTGTATAGTTATTCATTCGAGGAATCATGTTTATAAGATCGAAGCAATGAATTAGATCACCATCTTAAGAGATCTATTTATATAGCATGAGTTAAAAGGTGTATGCATGAGTGTAAGAAGACTGTTACAGAGACACAGAGGTCACTGAGAAGGTTTTCAAAGAACAGTCGAAGAACAGAGTAAACAGAAGGTTTTACCGAGTTACTATATGGGTTACCGAGGTATGTTATAAGCAAGGTAATCTATTCTGAGCACATAGAATCTGCTATAACATTTCAAATGTAAAGTTGCAGATATTTGTAATGATTTTATTGTAATATTGTGAAGTTGTAAGAGAAACCTTTAACAAGGTAAAAGACTCTAATCAAGTCTATAAATTGTAAAGCCTCCAACCAGGTGTAGCATTTAGATTAAATGTTGTAAAATCCTTTAGCAAGGTAGATCTAATAGATCTTGTTACTCCTAACAGGGTAAGCTATCAAAAATAGCTAATATGTAGCTCTAACCGAGCACTCTTTATTATTGCAGTAGTGAAGTTGTGGGTGCCATCTCCACCGCAATTTTTCTCTCTAACCAAGAGTTTCTACATAACCAAAATATATGTGTTATGGAGTGAATCATGTATGATTGTTATCTATTTGTTTTAACTTTATTTTATGTTACTACACTATCCTGTTTATGCATAATAGTAAAGTTATTATTCAAGAAAAGTTTTGGAGTACTGATTCACCCCTCCCCTCTTAGGACATTAGCTTTCCATATTGGGCCTAACACTCTCAACACTAGAGGACGAACCTTTGGAGGATCCTATCAATAGCATGCACCTTCATAGGTTTTACACATAGCTCTTCAGAATATCCTAATTCAAAAATACAAAAAAATCAAAAAAATCAAAAATACAAAAAAATAAAAAAATACAAAAAAAAAAAAATCAAAAATACAAAAAAATCATAAAAATAAAAAAATTGTTACTTGGGTGAAAATCTAGAAAACAGGCGCGTCTTGTGACACAAAAAAAAAATTAAAAATCAAAACAAAAAAAATCAGAAAAAAGTAAAGAGAAAAAAAATTCGTCTAATGGTGAAAACCACTTCGGTGGCACCCTAGGCAAGTACCATGGTGAAAACCGGGTCAGTGGCACCATGTGTAGAGACATTTCTCCTCCCTCCTTTAGGATTCAATCTCATCACTTCACTTTGCACACACTCATAGCCTATCCATCCATAATAAACTTATCCAATCTCATCATGGGTTGTTATTGATCTACCTAAGATTGGCTAGCCGTTCATAATAATCCCTCCTTTTTACCCCTTTCCATCCATAATAAATCAGCTCTTATCTATGGCTAAGGCAAATCCTAAGTCTAGTGATGGGTATGGAACCAAGAGCATCACACGTTCTGAGGAGTACAATTTCTTCCAATTTTCTTCAGTCTATCCGCACACAATCCATAATAAAGCAACATTTGCATCGCTGATCTGCAATAAAGTTTCATCTTCTCTGCAATAAAGTATTAGTTTCATAGATTCAATCAATTCAGATGAGACACAACAACAGCAATGGGTTTCAACAAATCAAATCTTTCAACAAACTTAGACAACATTATGGTTCAGTGCTATTTATCCTTTTGTGAATGAAAACATTGTGACCACAATCAAATAGACTTATACAAGTGACAAGAGACACTAAACTTGAGGACTACATTGGATGTTTGTGTCGAGTCTTGGTTTTCTTTTGATTTTATCTTTTTGGTGACATGTCTTGTAGCTTTTTTGGGATGTCTCTGACTAGATATTTTATCTCAAGGATGTCTTTGATTAGAAAGGCGAGGATGGGGTATCATCACCTAATTTTCTTTGTTGTCTGTGGATTGTCTCTTAGTAATGGTATGACTTGTCCAAGGATATGAGGACACTTTGAGTCTAGTATGAACTGGGACATTCTTTGTTTGTGACTATCTGATCTCCATGCAAATAGTTACAATGACTTTCTAGGTTGAACATATACGTTGATTGTCATAACCCATTTGCCATAATAAAGCTCAATGATGATAATAGCACAAGAAGTTCTTTCACTTCCATATCTTCTATCTTCCATCCCCCTTTCTTGATTGACCTCCATCACCCTTCTTGATTCTATGTAGCCCACTATCACATGACTAAGTATAATGACATGCCAAAAAAAAAAAAAAATTACAAATTTGCATTTCATGTAGTTTGCACCTGCATTACCACATATTAGCATTTCATACATACACATAGATATCAAAATTGCATCACATCCTACACACAACACATGTTAGCACATTTTACAGTCTCATCATCTAAATAGTTATTTACATTATCATATTCATCTGCATTTCATACATTCACATTTGCATTTGCATGACATATAAAAAACATAAAAGAACAAAAAAAAAATGCATTTCATCATGTACATATTTTCATCCATATCATAAAATCATCATCATCAAACATATAGAAGCATCACATAGGTACACATGCATATAGCTGCCACAAGGATGAATCATCTCATATATATAATTAAAATCAAAAGTGTCATGATACAATGATGTCAAAATACATATGGCTACAATATCACCCGAAGGTGTTTACATCATCATACAAAAATGGTACAAAACTGATACATAGGGAGCCCTCTAAGGCTATGATGAACTCCCTCCCTTGGAGCAAGCTAGCCTTGATGGAGTCTGAGCTCTAGATGGACCTACCCTAGGATCATCTCTCATTCCTCCCCTATCTGGTGGTGGTGGATGACCCATAACCCCACCACTAGATGCCTGTCTCTTGTCTCTCTCTCTAGTGGTCATCACAGTCCATGATAGTCTCTGAAAGCTCCTAGCCCACTGATCTGGTGGGACCACTCCATATTATAGGTCTCTCCAGTAGGCTATCTCCTCCCCTGCCCATAGAACATAGGCATATCCAGCTCATGTGTCCTCTACTGCCTTCTTGCATACCCTCAGTGTTGTCTCAGCCTCCATATAGCGTTGAATAGCCTGATCCCTCTCCTGCTCAGTGTCCCTCAGTTGTCTCCTGAGCCTAGCCGCATCTCTCTCCAGATCCTGGATCTCATCTTCCTATCCCTGGTAGATCTCCCTTAAGAATAGTAGCTCATCCTCCTCATCTCCTCCCACCTCACCCTATCTCTATGGCTACTCATGTCCCTGTCCCTGTACCTATCTAGGAACCTATGCTACTAGCACCTATAATGGCAATCCACCCCTACCCTTCACTACATGCACCTATCTCTCCTCTCCTCCATATCTCCTCTGAGCCACTCAACTCTCTGCCACTACCCCCTGCCTCCATCATCACCCTCTGCCTCCACTATCTCCACTATCATCTCCACCATCCCCACCATCACCCTCTATCAGCTCCCCTGGATCCATTAGCTATGGAAATGGATTCTCTGCCCAATATGCACTCTACTCTGCATCCATCCCGGCATCCTCCACATTTGCCCAAATATCCCAAGGCATGGGAACCATCTATAGAATTTGTGTCACAGCCAGATCATAAGACAATAAGGGCCCTAAATGAGCCGGATCCCTCACCATCTGTGCATACATCCATGACCCTCGTGGTATCTATTGTATCTTGTCAAGCTACTTGCATACCCTATCAATCAACTACCACTCAATAATAAATGGTGTCTTCTCAATCAGATACCTACTCCTGAATACGTACAACAACTCCACTGCATCATCCTCCCACTCCTCACAATCCTAGTAAGGCCTCCATACCACACTGTCTACCTCATCAATAACCCAATGCTAATACTCTAGGCTCCCAATCTATGGATGAGAGGTAATCATGGCATACAAATGCACATAATTGCACCCATGTCCCCTGCCTCTAAAATGTATCGGACGTGTAACCAGAAGATGCTCATATGCCCATACCTACAGTAATGTCACTCCACATCCTAATCCTGTTGATCCATGATATACAAACTTATGCAGCTCATAATATAGATGTGCCAATAGACATGACCCCCATGCAAACCTGGTGTGCTTAGTCACCAATGTCTCCAGTGTCCTCCCCCATCCCACCGCTAACCCTCGTGTCACCCTGTTTGGACATAGAAACCCACTGATAACTCCTACCAGCACTACTAGTAGCGCCAATCCTATCACTGTCATGGTGTCCCAAGCCACATGTCCCACCCTCATCTCTAGTCCTAGATCCTGGAACACTCATCTCAGTACATCCCTATCTCCCTCTTGATCGTAAGGAACCAACTCCCCAATGATTGGTATCCTTAGTATCCTATATACATCCTCCAAGGTGACTATAATCTCACCCATCGGCAAATGAAAAGTGCATGTCTCTGAGTGCCATCTCTTAACTAATGCAGTCAAAAATCCCATGTTCGTCCAAAACTCAGGCATATACATAATGTATCACAAGCCCATGGCCTCAACTACTACTCTATCCTCAAATGTCAGCTCTACTTGCAAACTCTAAGTCGAGGGAAATCTCTCCTATGACTCCAGCATCGATAGGTCCTCCTGTAGTCAAGCAAATCAACTCTATCAATCCTAGTAGTACTCCCTGTTCATCACAAAAAGTTGCTTTTTATCCTAGTGCTTATATCTATCATATGGCACTCTATCCTAGTGCTTATATCAACAATGATTCCATAACTGCCCCAAGTCTCATGTACCTCCTCTTCAAAGCTTGTCTCATCATCATTGTAGACACCTAAAATTCTCCTGTCTAATTAAATAAATATTTTTATTTATTTAATTATTTTAGCCTAATTCTTTTATTAATTAAATAAATCTTTATTTATTTAATTAATTCATTTATCCTCTTCTAGCCTTATTTCTCATTTAAATAAATACTTTTATTTATTTGAATTGTCCTTTTCTAAATTAAATAAATATTTTATTTATTTAATTGATCCCACTTCCTCTATTAGTTAAAAAAATCTTTATTTATTTAATTAATTCATTAGCCTTTTCCACCCACACATGTCAGTCATATCTTAATTCCTACACTACCTATGCTCTCATTATTTCCTTATTTTCTCTACCTACCCTTTAATCCTATCCGACCATTTATCTTTACACCTCTTAATCTTATCTCTCCATTTGCTACAATATCTTATATATAAGGAGATGTTTCCTCCATTATGAATCCTCCTAGACTGGCATTGGAACTTTCATATGCAATCAAGCCTACTTGCAACCACACTTCCATTCTTTGTTGAGCTCTTGTACACATAAAATCTGAGAGCCAATTTATCAAGCAAGATCAATGGAGATGGGAAGAATGGAGTTTCAAACCCTATTGGACATGTGATGGTATAATCTTTGTGATTTTGTTGATTTACATTGTCTTAGGTATATGTTATGGTGGATCTTTGTTGTTGTTAGGATAGGGTTTTTTGTGGCTGAATTCATTTAGTCTTTCAATATTGTTGTTTCCATTTTTACCATAAACAATCATAATCGTCAAATCCCAAACTATGGTCTGACTCCTTGCCAGGATAAGTTGAAGGTGATGAAACAACGCTGACCCAATTAGAGGGGAACCTAGATAATTCAGACCTCCTTGTGGCTGATCTATCATAGCTGGTTCTATAATCTCAATGACAATATCTTCTTCAATCTTTATTTACTCTTCCTTTGGAAGCACATGAGTGCATTCAACACCATCACTAGCTCCATATGAAACTAAAAGTGTTTCAACATGAACAACCTCAAATATCGATTCTTCTTCTTCTACTGGCATTGGTCTCAAGGACAAATAATTGCCCAAATTTTGCACCCACGCTCTAGCGGAACACTTATCACTCCCATCAAAATGTTCTAGAGTTACCTTTCTAAGAGCTTGTGGATAGTCTCTCAAAGCATGAAGGCGTTATCATATCTTCTACCTCTCTTCATCTTTTAATTCATGAAATGGTCTAGAGTGGGGATATTCCAGATCTCAATGGGAAGAGAAGCATACTCCATGTAACTATTCCTTATTTCACCCACTATTGGTATCTCAATCTTAACTTGAGGCACTTCCTTGGGTAGGAAGAAGGGCTGCAAAGGTCTTGAAACTAACCCTCTAGGTGTTTCTCCATTGTTTCTCCCATGGTTACTCTCGTTTCAATTTCCTCCAGGGTTATTACAAGTGATAGTTTCAAGTCCATTAGTGGGCTGATTAGGAGTCCCACCATAATTCTGATTAAGTTTGGCAAACAACTGGGACATCATGTCCATCACAGTTTCAAACTTTCTTTCCACTCTAGCATTAGGAGCCTCATTATATTCTGTAGTTCTCTCAACCATAGAATCAGCTGAATCAACTAGTTTCTTTTTGTTTCTCAAAACCTTTGAAAAGGTCTCATCAATTGGCACTGCAGGAATCTGATACTGTTGTCTTCTTTGTTCTCTATTGTAGTAACATATGTCTCTGTCACTCATGGAGAACTCTAATCACCTTGAATTTACAGGCTGGTAGGAAAACCAACTCTAATATCATTGTAATATCCCCAACATTTTTTATTTTTTTTAAACACAACAAACACTTCAAAGCACCAATTAAGGTTAGGAAAGATAATCTTAATGCTGCTAAAAGTAACCCTTTGTCATGCCCAAACTTTGGGGCAAAACACAACCAACAATTTTTTTTTTAAAAACACTTATTTACATGCAATCATTGCTTAATTAATTGTCACAACTTGACTAATTGTTCCAAAACTAAACCTTAATTAACATTATAATGAAAATGGGTTTCTAAAGAGAATGATGAATTAAAGTTTAAATAGAAACCTAAAGTTTCGATAAAACTCCCAGATGATAAAATCAAAATATTACTTACGTAACAATTACGATAACTCTAATAATCAAGAGATCAAATTAACTTTATAAGGGTACTAATCAATTCACTCAAATGTCCCTTTCTTTTTAGTTACATTTCATAATAATGATTAGATCAACTTCTACTAAGAAGACATTAATATAAATACTTGATTCGATAATATCCATTAATTACTAAACATCAACACTATTACTATTTCATTGCATTAATATTACCTAATTGAGCATATACAATTAAGGTGCCAAACATCTTTATGATAATTAAATTATCAGATAAAATTATCCTCTTGGGTTAACAAGGTTCACAAGACTTAGTCCCCTAAATTTTATTATAGAGAAATTAGATTGCGCCATTACAATATCCTCTTAAATTAATTATTTTACTATATTGAATCATTCCGTTTAATTATAAAAATAAAACCATTTAGATCTCTAAAATGTAATTATATAATTTAAATCAAGTTTATATATTACTTTTTCCAAACATCAACTATTTAATATTTTGTACTCATTAATCACGCTACCTCTTCCTTAAAATCCAATCGATTAAACTTTTAAAATATATTTACCCAAATATGGTAACTATAGCATTGAAGAAAAATTCATTACCTTTTCCATTAAATTCCAAATTAGCTTAAGAAAAAACCCAAAATTAACTTACCAAATTCATTAAAATTCCCCATAAGATTGAACTCCAAAAACAATTAGAATTTAAAAATCCTTTTTAAATATACCTATTTGATTATTAAAAACATATATGTTATAAAAATATTTAATCTAAATTTTGCCCTATTCATTATATTAAAATGTTTATTTAACATTGATATAATATGAATGTTTAAAATAATCATTTACCTCATAGACAATTTATACTTTCATGATTTAACTATATAAATATATTCATTTTCTAAAATATACCTATCCCCTATATCTTAACTAAAATATAGAAACCCTAATTTTTAATCATATAAAAATAAAACCCTTTTATTTCATTCTTTACTACTTCTTTTATTTTTTTTTGGACACCCTAACCCAAATTGGGTTAGGGTATTGAATATATATTTTTTTTGTTGCAGGCCGAAATGGTGGTGGGCGAGCGACTGAGTTTTATTTTAAAGAGGAGGTGGTGGCGGGTTCTCCCCGACCACCACTATGTGTACACATAGCGGCGGCAGTGGCCGGGCGCCGCCCACTGTGTGTCCACACAGTGGCGGTGCTACGGGTACCGCCCACTGTGTGTACACATAGTGGGGTTCGGCCCGTCACCCGAAAACCCCTTCTTTTTTTGTTATATTTATTTCTTGTTTTAAAAATTTGTTTAGTTAATATATATATTTTTTTGTTTGATTTAAATATAATGAAATTTATATAAATATATGTATATATATATATATTATATAAATAAGTATATATATATATATATATTGTTGCATAATAAATCTAGGGCAACCTCTATAAGCAAATAAATGTTGATAATTTATTTTGAAAACCTTTTTTTTTTTTAACAGAATAGATAGAGTCTTCATAATTAAGATCAATGTATATATTTCCTTTTATTAAACTCCTAGTTGCTACAATTCATAGATAGACTAGTTAACTATGGATTTACTTTCTGCAAAATAAAGTAAATAACATAATTAAATAAACTTAAAACAACAACTATATAAATCTAGAAATTATTTATTTCAATAAATCTGTTTATCTTTAGATTTTATTTTCTGCAAATATCAAATGAGAGAATATAAATAAATTCTAACAACTTTAGTTATCTAGAATCCTTTGAAATTATTCTTAGAGTTATGCAAATAAGAAATAAACTAAACATTTATTTCAAAGTAACATGCATACAAACATTAAACTTTTAAGAACAATACAAGCTAAAGCCCCACTGACTCATTTCATTTATGCAATAATTAATTAACAGAAATAATGCATTTATTTAAACATATTTGGCATACAGTATAGTTAATATTACAAAATGGGTGAAATACCCAATCTAGTCCCTCATTTCTATTAGATGGGGACTTTAAATAAAATAGTTACATTTCCTTTCAAAATAGATTCAACATTTAGATCCCTTTACATTGCTGCAAACTTAATATATGAAATATTCTATTTCTAATCTTTTTCTGTAAACAAATGTATTCAAAAACTTCTACTTGTCCTTTTTCCTTTCTTCCAACAACCTCCAAATAAATCAAAAGCTATGACCATGGAGTGCTCACCTCCTAGCCTAGGCTAACTAGTAGCCACCCCCGATCTTGGAGAACCAAGCCCTAGACAAGTTACACACATGCAGACACACAATCAAGGGAAAACAAATGACAAACGCATCCCCAACCAAGGCTACATTGCACCACACATTGTGATATCTTTTCAAGGCTGGTAGTGGACCAAGTACCCTGAGGAGACTATAAGTATAGTAAAACACAAAGCCATGTCATGCCAAACAAAATATATCATAAGTATATTAGCCCCACATCCTGATGCCCCCCAAGGCATTCAAGCCTTATTTCCCTCCTTATGACCCCCAAATGCATAAACATGCCATGCAACAAGGGTCACATAAATATCCCTTGAGAACACTCTCACAATGAGAGCCTCTCACTAGAGGGCTATCAAACTTCTACCACCCACAAGACCATCATCTCTCCCAAAAGTAGGAGGCCTTGGTTACTCCCAAAACACAGATTTCATACAAGAAATAAAAATACAAAATGCATAATAATATTCCAAAAGAAAAATACAAGAGAACAACCTTTTTTCCACACAAATGATCTGTCAACATAATCATGCAACATGAAATAACACGGGGAGAAGATAAACCAACCTTCAAACTGCCCAAAGGTATGCTAGTCTAGTTGAGGATGAGCAGCCCAAATCCACAAACCTTGTTTCCCTACCCTTAACCAAATTTCCTACACCAAATATTTTTTCTCTTTTCAAAATTGCATTGTCTCCAAAAATGGAGAGTGGGTGATTACCCGCAAAATATCTCATTCTTGCCTAAGAAGACCTCAATGAGAGTTCTCACAGGTTTCTAAAATTGAAAAAGGAAAAGTCAGAAAAAAGATCAAAAGGGATCTCTCATCAAAAAGGAAAGTTAACAGCTTAGATGATGCCTTCTAATTTTCAATTTTCGCTCAACTTAAGAAACCCACATTTTAGGGTGTCTAAATGGTCACATGGGAGTTGGTACATGCCTAAAATTACTTCTAACCCTTAGGTATACCTTATGGGCTTTAGGAAACACTTTTAAACTACCCCTAGGTGTCCTTTTAACCCCTTTTAAACCCCTCTGAAGTTAATTTTCGGGTCAAACCTAAGTTGACCACCCCAAAGATTCTCTACCCAAGGCAAATATGGAACCATATTAAATTAATTGAAAAAGCTATGGTTAAACAACTCCCTCCAAGAGAAAATTTAAAAATCAAAACATAAATCGATCACATGTGTCAAGTGACACAATAAAAAAATACTTTTACAAAATTACACTTGAAATTTTGTCTCTTGTGGGAATTACACAAATTAACAAAATTCAATTTAACATTCATTCAACATTCACTTTCACAAATAAAATACAATACAAATGGGGTGTTGTCTCTCCAAATAGACAAACCCTGGTTTTTACGAATGTACATAGGTCTAGGTTTGGTTCTCCATAATATTTTAATGGTCACATGGATAATTTTCCTGCGCATCTCAATTACACATTAGTAATTCCAAAAAACCTCATAAAATATTAAACACATGAATAAGAATACACATCAAACACTCTGCATACAATTTACATTAACAAATCAATATCTCATATATCCCAATTTATCCACATAAGCCATTATCATAAGTCTCATAATTTTGATCCATACATAAGACATGCATCCTATTTCTATCATCATCATAAAGTCCTACAAATCCATTAATGACATACATCATCTCAAAGTTATCTTATTCTAGAATCATATAAAGTTATGTATCCATAACACATCAAAATGTATACCTCAAGGTAAAATGATTCCATAACCTGGTTCGATTATTTTTCTCACCAGTCTATCTATCTAACACAGTCCATTCTATTGAATTTTATAGTATTTATTAATAGGGTCAAACATGGTCAACTAAGTTAAATCAGAGCTTGGTTTGGGGAAGGCCTTACATCCTCCCCTAGAGTTTGGCTTACTCCTAGAAGTTGCATGAGTAGAATTACGAAGTAGGGACATAACATTTCCCACAATTTCAATAAGTTACTCAAAATCTTATCTTGCCTACTAGAAGGATGAAATACCAAAATCAACTTATTATTGTAATTAACTTACTATCTTCACAAGGTTAAATTCTTAGTATTTTTATTACATTTCCCTTCGATCTCAGGTAGGTGTTTACAAAGTTCTATCTTTCAACCACTTACATTAATGCGCCATCCAAATCATATCAATAACACACATCAACTCCCACAATCAAGGTTACACATATTGAATTTTCTAGGAGTCCTACTTTGTTTAGGATTTGTTTTAAAGCATGTTTATCCTACTGCATTCTCATCCATGCATGTTACTTAAGAAAATTGACATCACACTTAACCAAAACAAATCTACTTATTCTACATCAAGGCACCTCATTGGGGTGTTAATAAACAATTTGCTAAGCCGTCCTAGGTGCATAATTTCTTCCAACTTTCTTAGGTGACAAGGCATAATTAAATTTAGGTTCTTCAATTCCGCCCTTATATAGGGTAGTTTTCTACCACTAGGGATTAAAATGTTTTTATATTCCTAGGCTCCAAGGTTTAAGTTTCATAGGGTACATTATTCGCAATTCCCAAACATTAAAGTACATAACAATCCGATTCCAAGGGAGTGATAGAAATTATTAAAATTTATTTTAGATATCATCCACACAATCATCTCCATACACATGCTAAATTTACCAATCGACAATCATTACTTTCGCAATTCATTAGGTCTAGATCACACTATTGTTATAATTTTTTTCTCTTTCAGGTTACTCTCAATTAATTTAATTTAGGAGGATATCCCTTCCTTTATCTTAATTTGATAAATTTTATTATTTGTTAATTCTTTGTGCCTAATTTCACTCCTTGCGATATCCTCCCTTGACACACTATCAATGGTTCAACGAACATGATAGATATTACACAAATCACATCACTAGGGCTAGTTATATCAACCAACAAAAATGTCCACTTGACACTTTACAAGATCAAAATACAAGTTACTTCTACCAAGTCCAATAGAAAGAAGGAAAGTGTCAGCAATTGAAAGATATCAAAACTAGAAACATGGCAAGTTCCATAGCTCAAATAAAAAGAAACATAAATTTAGTGGTCCTTTCATCATTAAAAAAATAATAAATAACAGAAAGTACTAGCCCCTAGATCACAAAATGCTATTCAAAGAAAATAAAAAATAATGTCGAATCAAACTCGAAACAAGATGACCATTCTAGCCATGCTATAGGGAGTAATCATAGCACATCACCCAAGATCACACGTCCTGAGTGTGTTAGGAAGTGATTATTAGACTCTTGAGATTCTTAGATTATCTATATTCCTTTATTATTTACGACATATCTTATATACATGGGATTGCAATTGTTTAATAGATCATGTTCCTTTTTAACCTTCACGTGATTGCTACTGCCAGCCACACTTTCTGACATAATCCATTATCTATTTAGGGTTATTAACATCCATAATTTATATCCAATAGGTGATTGCACTAACTCTACCATTCTCTGTCCATTCTTCTTGGACTTCCATTACTTATCTTAATATGCTAAACCTTGGTTCAATGTTATGTGGTAGCTCAAGCATCGACACTTTCATGTCTTACATGCACGGTTGATAGTTCAGTAAAAAATTGACATTTGTTTACTTAGAACCACTTAGGATTTGTATAGTGTAATCTTATAATTTTACTAGGGACATTATTTGTTTTCTTAGTACCTTATGCTAGCTCCTTATATTTTTATCTCTAACATTCACTTGCCTTCATTGGGTAGGAGCTTGTTGCCAAATTACTAAAACAAAAGGTTAAGAGCCATTTGGGGTGGAATTATTGTCAAGTAAGGTCGATAACGGTTGACAACAATCTCTACCCACATATTTCATGACATATTTCAAACAACTCAGAGAGTGGTCTTACTCTCTCCTACTTCACTTATGGAACTATGGAATCAAGGGGGTGTGCACCTGAAGAAGTGACCAACACCCATCCTTTTAATTTAAAATTTAGTAAAAGGGGAGTTGTCTCGTTCCATATTACTTATTTATATTTACTAACTAGCCCATTTCCGGCATATCACAACCTTCGATCTCTTCAATCTAAATAAATCATCTTACCATCCTAATATCTAGCTACCTAATTACGGTATAACATAAGGATGTCCAATAATTACCAATGTCTTAAGACTCCCATAATTTCCAAGTTCTCCCTTAGCTAACCACATAATTCAGCTCCTTATCAATGTTCACATAAAATATTTTATGCTGCCAACTAATTCTCATTAAAACTTTAGTATTATATTATTGTTATACAATCTTTCCATAAGCCATTTCCATCTGCATGTTGCTTCATCCATACTTAATGTTCTCACATACTTTCACACTTGAGTGCCATCATTTGCAAGCTTCTTTGATTGTACCTAGTAGTTAAATTGTGTTACATATTGTCTTGTACCTAGCGACTAACCATGATTGGGTTGCACTTTTCTCATTAGTTTTCTAAGCGAATATTGGTTACTCATTCCTAGATTATAAGATCCTAATGCTTTTACACTCTTAGCACTTCAATGGGGACTTTGTACGATTTCCAAATCAACTCTATTCTTTCTTCCCTTATTTAGTTTCTCCAAGATTATCTTCCCATATAGAAACTAGTTGAGGTTTTACTTGCTGTAGCATCATAAAATTGTGACACTTGCAATTTCGACTACATTTGGGTCCTCACGATGGCGACGCAACATTGAAACTGAATGGAGACCCCGAAACCTGCTTGTTACACCAAAAACTGCATTTTTCTGCACCTTGGCCTGATCCCTCCTTGCACCCTGCTACCCCGGGAGGTGGGACCATGGCACCCAACGCCCTGGTCCTTCAGGACTAGGGTGCCTAGCACCCTGGTCCCCCAGGACCATGGCGCCCAACACCCTGGTCCCTGGCCCTATTTTGGGCCCCGTCTCTTGTTGGGCATCGGGTCTTTAAGTTTGCAAATTGGAAAATATTGTTTCTAGGTCGGCCTAAGGTCGGGAAAATCAATCTCTCAACCCTAATTGACAAGTATATAAACTAAATTTCCTCTTCCAAAAAGAGGGAGGAAGACATATGTGTGCAAAAGGTGGAAGCGATATTCAAACATTCAAACATTCAAGCATTCAAGCATTCCTTCAAGCAATTGAGCATTCTAAGTCTCCATTCAAGGCTAAGAGTTGCATTCAAGACAAGGATTCAACCATTGAAGAGGAGATCACCTACAACATACAACATAAAACATACATTACACCTTCGCATGTAAGAATACAAACATTCTTACAACAAGGTATCAGTACTTGTTTACATTACAAACATTTACATTTACAACATTCTCATTTCTTAGTTAATTCCAAAACTGGGGTTTGACCTAAAGGCAAACCCCTAATCCCTAACCCCCCAATCGTCCTCTCTTTTCTATGTGTAGGTTGTAGGTACGCGGCTATAATTGAAGATCTGGAATCCTTGTGCAGAGATGAACAGATCCCCCTTCGTTTCGCGGATTTTTCGGAGGACCGTGTGCACTCCGGGCGCCATCGTCTCGTCAACTTTCGCTCAAATTTGCAGAACAGCATCGTCTTGACATTTTACTGCTAATTCCAAGTTCCTAGCTTCATCCTGTATCCCTATCTCTGTTTACAAGCGAATCTTTCTTGCTTCTACATACATTCCTAGTTCAATCCTTCTATCTATCTTCTTTACAAAAGAGGGTATCCTTGATGTCACAACCCTTGAAACTCATTTAAAATCCATTCTTGCATTGTGTGGGATTGGATCTTGTGGGTTTCAACCCCTCTTTTGAATGTAAAGTCTCTCCTAAGTGAAAACCATCAACCCTAGTGACTCTCCCTTCTCTCTCCTTGGAGTTGGGGAGGGAGAACAACTAGGGTTCGATTTTTCCACTTTACATTTTGGTGAACCCAATGTGAACATCCTCATTCTGATTATTCATGGTTAGATCTGAAAAATTTGCTTCCTTAATTACATTTCCATGTTTGATCTTTTGCAAATTTTAGAGGTTGATTGCATAAAAAACCCTAAAATTTTCTTTTTAGTAATTGAGCTTGTGAAATGATTAATTGTTAATGCTTGTTTCAGATCTATCCTTCTATTGCAAATTGTCAATTCATATTTGTGCTTTAATTCTGAAAATTAAGTGGTTAAGTGTCAAAACCCTAATTTTTAAAACCCTCTTGATTCAACCTTTGACTGATAATTTCACTGATCAAAACACCTCCAAATCGGCTGTAACTTTGGATTCCGCAACAAAATCACAATATCTCTCATCCCTGAAAATTTGGAAAAAAGTTGCGAGGACCGTATGCACCCTGAGCACCATCGTCCCCGACATTTTTTCTGAAATTTCGGGAGCTAGATCTTACTGTATTTTTCTGCTAAAATCTAGAATTTTAGCTGATTTTATCAATTCTAACACTTTCAAAATTAAAGTCAAAGTTGGTCTAGTGATTGCTTGGATAAAGGCTTATAATCATTCAAAAATTGTTGAAATTAAAATTCATATCAAAATTGTGTTTCTTACAGTCCTAAATCTGAAAAGTGTGTTAGCATTCATTCAAAATTTCAGTGCTTTATTCAAATTTTTACAATTTGTGACTTTTGAAATTAAGTGTTTAATTGCGGCAACTTTGATTTCCGCTTTCAAATTTGAATTTTGCATGAAATTGAGTCAACTTTTAAATTTCAAAGCCTGCATTGCTTTCAGTATTCCATCTAAAATCATAAAATTCAAAATTTCAGTTTCCCTCTCTTTTTTTCAAAATTCAAATTTTGCATTTTTCAACAATCTTGGTAGGGTTCAATTTTGAGATTGCAACTTTAATTTGGCCTATCTACAGATCGTAAAATCACTCAATTTTTTCAGATTAGCCTTAAAATCATCATAACGTTCATCCCTGAAAATTTTTGAAAAAAGTTGCGAGGACCGTGTGCACTCCGTTCGCCACGGTCCCCGACATTTTTTTCAAAATTTTGGGAGATTGTCCTGATTGTATTTAACAGCTTAAATCTAGGAGATTGGCTGATTTTATTGAAATTTGCTACCTCTAAAATTCAAAATCTTCTCTCTCTCTTTAGTGCATGAGTTTTACAACAATAAGCCCTACTTACACTATTCCCGTTAGACGAAGCCTTAGAATTAAGTCCTTCCAAGGTTTAATTATTGAGGAGATGGAACCTAATTTGAATGGCCTTTTTAACAAGGACATGGGTAATTCCTCTAATCCTCTTAATGATGAAGAAGCTCTCCATGAGGTTTTTGTAGAACAACTTTCGAAATTGGATAACCAATTTGATGATTTTCGAGAATGGATGTCTCAAGAATACCCTGATAGTGAAGCTCTTTCATTAATTGAGGGTCTAAAACGTATGGTTCAAAGTGATAAGAATGGAATTGATATTTTGCGTGGTATTGCACACATTGTGGATTCAAATGTGATGCCTATGAAGAGTTGTGCCGAAACTTTAGGTTATACACAACCTCCTACTCAAGTTAATCATTCTATTCCTTTGACAACTCCTATTGCTAGTATACCTACTTTTACATCAAACATAATGACTACTTCAATACAAGAAATTCCTCCTATGATCACTAGTCATGGGGGCAATCCTTCTTCTTCAATCAACCCTCTTCCTTCATTCAATCCAACTTCTTCATTCATTCCTTCAATAAGTGTTCCTATTATATCTCCACAAATGAACATGACACAAGGGGGCAATTCATTTAATCATTCCATTCCTCCTTGTAGTGTTCCTCCTTTCCAATCATCTCCTATGACTAACTATCATAGTGTCCCACCACCTTACTCTCAATCAATACCTTCTTTCAACAACATAATACCTCCACCATAATCTAACACGTCTAATATGAATTCTTCGACTGAAGGGACCATTAACAATCTTGCACAAACTGTCTCTTCTTTACAGCAACAAATTGCCTCTATGAATCAATCTAAGACTAGTGTGCCCACATTTGATGTTGCGAGCCCACTTTCTCTTGACATTGTTCAAGCTATCCCCCCTAAACATGTTGAAATTCCACATTTGGAGCTTTATAATGGTAAGGGTGATCCTCTAACACATGTTAAGACATTTCAAACAATATGTACCGATTTTGCTTATGACCATAGGTTGCTTGCAAAACTGTTTACTAGAACATTAAGAGATAAAGCCCTACAATGGTATTGCTCATTACCTTCCTATTCTATTACTTCTTTCAAACAACTTGCAAATGCTTTTATTCAACAATTTCAAAACAATATAAGTCCTAAAGTTACTTTGATTGATTTAATGCATTGTAAACAAGGTGTTAAAGAAAAAGTGACTGATTTCATTGGTAGATATAAGCATTTGTATGCTCAAATTTCTTTTCCAGTACCTGACAATGATATTCAAAGAATATTTATTTCTAATTTACAAAAAGATATTAGAGAAAAACTTCTGTTTTCTGAGTTTACTTCTTTCCAACAGTTGTGCGCAACTCTTCACAATTATCAACTGACTGTGAGTCAAATGGAACAAGCAAATCCTATGGCTCCGAGTGATAAGGGTGATAGTAGTCAACAACCATTTGGGAAGTTTAAACCGAACAGAGAGTCCATTAAATTCAATGAAAACATCATCAACAACAATGTGAATGCAGCATCAGGTGTGCCTCCTATTTCTAAGTTTTTTTAAGAAAGAAAGAAAGTTTACTCCTTTGAATGAATCATTGCATAGTATTATGAATAAGTTATTGGAACAAAATGTGCTTACTCTTACTCCTATAAGGCAAATAGATCCTACAAAGATTAATTCACCCTATTTTGATAACAAATCTTTTTGTCAATTTCATCGTCAACCTGGGCATGATACTGAAAAATGTTTTGCTTTAAAGGGTAAAATTCAAGATTTGATTGATAATAATACTATCTCTGTTTCTAGTGTGAATGATAAAGGCAACACATCTGTAGCTCCTCCTAACCAAAATATTAAGATTTTTACCGATCCATTACCTTCTCATACCTCTAATGTGATTGATACTAATGATTCCTCTGTCTCACCTGATGATCTTGTGTCTATGACTCCGAATGTGATTAACTTTGTGGAACAGCAGAAAATCCCTAAAGAACTTTCCATCACATTTGATTCTAGTGAAACTATTAGGGCACCTGATGGTCCTTTATATATAGTTGCAAAAGTCAAGAATACACCTTGCCGTGGAGTGCTTATTGATCCTTCTTGTATGGTTAATGTCATTACTGAAGAATTTCTTTTTACTTTGCAATTGAATCAAGTGATCTATGATGAAACAAATGTGGTTGTGAAACTATTTGATGCATTTTCTTCTCCTGCAATTGGTTCTATTACATTACCTATTGAGGTCCATAACAAATCCCTTGATGTGGACTTTGCTATTATTCCATCATCTGAACAATTTCGTGTGAAGCTAGGCTATCCTTGGTTATCTTCCATGAAAGCTATTGCTTCTCCTATTCACAAGTGTTTGAAATTTCCCCATAATGGTGAAGTTGTTATTGTCAATCATAGTCTCTTTAAACCAGCTGAAAGAACTTCTAGCGTTCCTATTGATTATTTTTGGCCTAAACAATTCCAATCTCTTCCACCGCGGAGTGGTCATCTTTTCAAATCTTATCAAAAGTGGAAAAAAGATATGATCCTATCTCTAAGTGAACCTAGAACACCCAAACTTGATATTCCTATCATTCTTGAGAAGGAAGTTCTTCCTTTGAAAGATAAAACTAATGTCTTTCCTCAAGAAGATTCCCAACCCATCCCTATGAATGTGACTATGCCTATATCTAATAAACTTCCTAAAAGTAGACCTATACCTCCTCGTCATGATGGACTTGGTCTCCTTCCTAAACCAAATATTCCTCCCTTATATGGAGTAGTTCCTCCTCCTTCCTCTTATAGAGAGAAGAGACCTTCTTCTTCTCCTATTATTCAACCTAAGAGACCACAACCTAAACACCCAAGTGAAAAGGATGAGAACATTCCTCCTCCTCACTCTTCTCAACTTCCTACTAAGATTAGAGAAAATCGTTCTGCACGTGAACGCCGATGAAAGCATCATCTTAGAGCTCAGGCAGCTGCTTCTCAAACTTTGCAATCCCCAAAAACACCTTCAGTTGGTATTATTCCATTTTCTCCTCAGCCGAAAATTGAGCCAAAATCTCCTAAACATAAGATGCATGATGGTCTTGATCCTGTGCGAGTTAAAGATCCTATTTTTATAAATCTTGATGATGATATAGATGAAAATGTTATTCATGATGAAAATGTTACTTCTGTTCATTCTGATAGTGAATATGAATATGTTGATGTGGATAACCATTTATCTAACGAATTTTCTAAAGCACTTATCCTAGCTCCTAGACAAGAACAACGTGGCTTGGAACATGAACATAGCCCTTGTTTGGATCTTCTGATAGCTCCATCTGCTGTGTTGGATGTTCCTCCTCTAGCGTGTTTCCTGCCTTCCCAAAATATTGATCAGCAAGATCGGGGGGTAGATGATGTGCTAGACTAGTTTCATTAGCATAGTAGACTCTCTCCTCCTCTCTTGATCTCTTTTGTTACTTCTTCTATGTGTTATTCTCATTCTTCTATTTGTTGTCCTTAGTGTTGTCTACTTGAGGACGATGCAAAGCATTGAGATCTCTTTTGGTCTCTCTCATGTTGACTCAAAAGACACATGTGTTCCCTTCTTCTAGGTGACCTTCCTTGATTTGGGAATGAAGAACAATTATGCATACATACATATGATATACATGAATTATCATACAACATACTGACCCCAAGGAAAGCGAAGTCACCATGTGCTTTGTGTTTTGTGTCTATTATCCTTGGGCTTATCTCACACTTGGGGGCTAAATCCTTGTGATAACATGCTCCTTTCTCATTTCTTATATGTATCACTACCTTAAAGCAATCACCCCCAGTGAGGCATGTGTGATCACTTTAATGTAGGGGGCATACATCCCATTCATATCTTTTCAAGATACTTGAAAGTTTCTTGGCGAATTTAGCTTTGCCTTGAAAATTTTTGGTATTTTTCTTACATGACTCATAGTGAGGGAACCTTACTACTGACAGTCATGGTTCTCCCTCATGATCTTTCCTTTTACTTTGTCAATTGAAGGTGTAAGATCCTTAGTCCACTGGGGGCTTGGTGTATCTTGCCTCCTTGACATGGTGAAATTTTTTCAATGTTGTTTCCTTGTACTTTACCGGAAGTATGGGCGTACGCTTATACTCCAGCTAAAGTGGGGGCTAAATGTAGCATCCTAAAATTGTGACACTTGCAATTTCAACTGCATTTGGGTCTTCACGATGGCGATGCAATGTTGAACCTGAATGGAGACCCCAAAACCTGCTTGTGACACCAAAAACTGCATTTTTCTGCACCTTGGCCTGATCCCTCCTTGCACCCTGCTACCCCGAGAGGTGGGACCATGGTGCCCAGCGCCCTGGTCCTTCAGGATGAGGGCACCCAGTTCCCTGGTCCTTCAGGACGAGGGCACCCAGCGCCCTGGTTCCTGGCCCTATTTTGGGCCCGGTCTCTTGTTGGGCATCGGGTCTTTAAGTTTGCAAATTGGAAAATATTGTTTCTAGGTCGGCCTAAGGTCAGGAAAATCAGTCTCTCAACCCTAATTGACAAGTATATAAACTACATTTCCTCTTCCAAAAAGAGGGAGGAAGACATATGTGTGCAAAAGGCGGAAGCGATATTCAAACATTCAAACATTCAAGCATTCAAGCATTCCTTCAAGCAATTGAGCATTCTAAGTCTCCATTCAAGGCTAAGTGTTGCATTTAAGACAAGGATTCAACCATTGAAGAGGAGATCACCTACAAAATACAACATACAACATACATTACACCTTTGCATGTAAGAATACAAACATTCTTACAACAAGGTATCAGTACTTGTTTACATTACAAACATTTACATTTACAACATTCTCATTTCTTGGTTAATTCCAAAACCGAGGTTTGACCTAAAGACAAACCCCTAATCCCTAACCCCCCAATCATCCTCTCTTTTCTATGTGTAGGTTGCAGGTACGTAGCTGTAATTGAAGATCTGGAATCCTTGTGCAGAGACGAACAAATCCCCCTTCATTTCGCGGATTTTTCGGACGATCGTGTGCACTCCAAGCGCCATCATCTCATCAACTTTCGCTCAAATTTGCAGAACAACATCATCTCGACATTTTACTGCTAATTCCAGGTTCCTAGCTTCATCCTGTATCCCTATCTCTGTTTACAAGAAAATCTTTCTTGCTTCTACATACATTCCTAATTCAATCCTTCTATCTATATTCTTTACAAAAGAGGGTATCCTTGATGTCACAACCCTTGAAACTCATTTAAAATCCAGTCTTGCATTGCGTGGGATTGGATCTTGTGGGTTTCAACCCCTCTTTTGAATGTAAAGTCTCTCCTAAGTGAAAACCATCAACCCTAGTGACTCTCCCTTCTCTCTCCTTGGAGTTGGGGAGGGAGAACAACTAGGGTTCGATTTTTCCACTTTACACTTGCTTGTTTCCCCAATTACCTAACCACGGATAAACTTAGGGTTTATTGTAATTACGTGTTTTAACCTAAGAAGTTTATGCCTCCTTTCTCCTCATTTAACTTACTTATAGTATCACTAAGGTTTTCTGATCAAGGGGATTGTCATACATCAGTTTAGTTCTTATCTTCAGGGTTATCCAACTCTAGCTTCACTGCATTGCTACAAAAATTGTCTAACAAATGTTCTTAATAAGAAGTCTAACATGACCACATTCTTAAGGTACCTAGTCATTAGGATAGGTTAATGCTTCTTTTTGATATTCACAAGAGTACCTCTTAATTCTCCTTCATTGTTGTTCCCAATGGTGGCCTTGATCTTTTAAACCATCATAATTTCTCATAGCTTAAAATTTTAATTTGAACTATCTCGATCTTATTTATCTTGTTTATGGTGCCTTCATCTAAGGTCTAACTATCTTGCTTGACTTGCCATGTCAAGAACATATCTTGATGGATGGCATTCTTTTAGTTACCATTAGATGTATTTTATTGTAGAATTAACTCCTCACACTTGATTTAATTAGGGAAATTATTGCATTTGGGTTCCAATTCAATGGTAACCTTATAAGTACTAATGATCTAAATTTTGTTTATTAAACCCCAAAAATACTTCATATAATAATTGAAATTTTTGCAGCCCTTGGAGTTTTATTATGCTATAAGCCTTATTACTAATAAGTTCAAATTTTAGGGCTTTTAGTGACCCTTGGAACCCCTTGAATTGATATATGTTGATCTATTGATTTATAAGATTTTTCACTTATGTTTCACTTTGTTATTTCGCAAGTTTTCACCTAGGTGTTATACTTCAAGCCATAGTTTGGTTTCCACTAAGTTATGAATGTAGCCCATGTTCACCAGTGTATGAACCTAGGGCTCTGATACCAAAATGTCATGCCCAAACTTTGGGGCAAAACACAACCAACAATTTTTTTTTTAAAACACTTATTTACATGCAATCGTTGCTTAATTAATTGTGACAACTTGACTAATTGTTCCAAAATGAAACCTTAATTAACATTATAATGAAAATGGGTTTCTAAAGAGAATGATGAATTAAAGTTTAAATAGAAACCTAAAGTTTTGATAAAACTCCTAGACGATAAAATCAAAATATTACTTACGTAACAATTACAATAACTCTAATAATCAAGAGATCAAATTAACTTTATAAGGGTACTACTCAATTCACTCAAATGTCCCTTTCTTTTCAATTACGTTTCATAATAATAATTAGATCAACTTCTACTAAGAAGACATTAATATAAATACTTGATTCGATAATATCCATTAATTACTAAACATCAACACTATTACTATTTCATTGCATTAATATTACCTAATTGAACAGATACAATTAAGGTGCCAAACATATTTATGATAATTAAATTATCAGATAAAATTATCCTCTTGGGTTAACAAGGTTCGCAAGACTTAGTCCCCTAAATTTTATTATAGAGAAATTAGATTGCGCCATTACAATATCCTCTTAAATTAATTATTTTACTATATTGAATCATTCCGTTTAATTATAAAAATAAAACCATTTAGATCTCTAAAATGTAATTATATAATTTAAATCAAGTTTATATATTACTTTTTCCAAACATCAACTATTTAATATTTTGTACTCATTAATCACACTACCTCTTGCTTAAAGTCCAATCGATTAAACTTTTAAAATATATTTACCCAAATATGGTAACTATAACGTTGTAGAAAAATTCATTACCTTTTCCATTAAATTCCAAATTAGCTTAAGAAAAAACCCAAAATTAACTTATCAAATTCATTAAAATTTCCCATAAGATTGAACTCCAAAAACAATTAGAATTTAAACATCCTTTTTAAATATACCTATTTGATTATTAAAAACATATATAAGTTAAAAAATATTTAATCTAAATTTTTCCCTATTCATTATATTAAAATGTTTATTTAACATTGATATAATATGAATGTTTAAAATAATCATTTACCTCATAGACAATTTATACTTTCATGATTTAACTATATAAATATATTCATTTTCTAAAATATACCTGTCCCCTATATCTTAACTAAAATATAGAAACCCTAATTTTTAATCATATAAAAATAAAGCCCTTTTATTTCATTCCTTACTACTTTTATTTTTTTTGGACACCCTAACCCAAACTGGGTTAGGGTTTTGAATATATATATTTTTTGTTGCAGGCCAAAATGGTGGTGGGCAAGTGGGCAAGCGGCCGAGTTTTATTTTAAAGAGGAGGCGGCAGCGGGTTCTCCCCGACCACTGTGTGTACACACAGTGGCAGTGGTGGCCGGGCACCGCCCACTGTGTGTCCACACAGTGGCGGCCGCGGGCACCGCCCACTGTGTGCCCACACAGTGGCGGTGCCTTGGCTCCGCCTACTGTGTGTACACATAGTGGGGTTCGACCCCCCACTCGAAAACCCCTTCTTTTATATATATATATATATTTCTTGTTTTAAAAATTTGTTTAGTTAATATATATTTTTTGTTTGATTTAAATATAATGAAATTTATATAAATATATGTATATATATTTATTTATTTATAAATATATATATATATATATTATATAAATAAGTATATTTAAAAAGATATGAATACAAATAAATATATATATGTATATATATATTTTGTTGCATAATAAATCTAGGGCAACCTCTATAAGCAAAGATAAGTCGATAATTTATTTTGAAAATCTTTTTTTTTTAAACAGAATAGATAGAGTCTTCAGAATTAAGATCAATGTATATATTTCCTTTTATTAAACTCCTAGTTGCTACAATTCATAGATAGACTAATTAACTATGGATTTACATTCTGCAAAATAAAGTAAATAACATAATTAAATAAACTTAAAACAACTATAATATAAATCTAGAAATTATTTATTTCAATAAATCTGTTTATCTTTAGATTTTATTTTCTGCAAATATCAAATGACAAAATTTAAATAAATTCTAATAGCAACTTTAGTTATCTAGAATCCTTTGAAATTATTCTTAGAGTTATGCAAATAAGAAATAAACTGAACATTTATTTCAAAGTAACATGCATGCAAACATTAAACTTTTAAGAACAATACAAGCTAAAGCCCCACTGACTCATTTCATTTATGCAATAATTAATTAACAGAAATAATGCATTTATTTAAACAAATTTGGCATACAGTATAGTTAATATTACAAAATGGGTGAAATACCCAATCTAGTCCCTCATTTCTATTAGACAGGGACTTTAAATAAAATAGTTACATTTCCTTTCAAAATAGATTCAACATTTAGATCCCTTTACATTGCTACAAACTTAATATATGAAATATTCTATTTCTAATCTTTTTCTATAAATAAATGTATTCAAAAACTTCTACTTGTCCTTTTCCCTTTCTTCCAACAACCTGCAAATAAATCAAAAGCTATGATCATGGAGTGCTCACCTCCCAGCCTAGGCTAACTAGTAGGTACCCCCGAGCTTGGAGAACCAAGCCCTAGACAGGTTACACACATGCAAACACACAATCAAGGGAAAAACAATCAAAAACACATCCCCAACCAAGGCTACACTGCACCACACATTGTGATGTCTTTTCAAGGGTGGTAGTGGACCAAGTACCCTGAGGAGACTGCAAGTATGGTAAAACACAAAGCCACCTCATGGCAAACAAAATATATCATAAGTATATTAGCCCCACATCCTTATGCACCCCAAGGCATTCAAGCCTTATTTCCCTCCTTATGACCCCCAAATGCATAAACATGTCATGCAACAAGTGTCACATAAATATCCCTTGAGAACACTCTCACAACGAGAGCTTCTCACTCAAGGGCTGTCAAACTTCTACCACCCACAAGACCACCCTCTCTCCCAAAAGCAGGAGGCCTTGGTTACTCCCAAAACACAGATTTCATACAAGAAATAAAAATACAAAATGCATAATAATTTTCCAAAAGAAAAATACAAGAGAACAACCTTTTTTCCACACAAACGATCTTTCAACATAATCATGTAATGTGAAATAACATAGGGAGAAGATAAACCAACCTTCAAACTACCCAAAGGTATGCTAGTCTAGTTGAGGATGACCAGTCCAAATCCACAAACCTTGTTTCCCTACCCTTAGCCAAATTTCCTACACCAAATCTTTTTTCTCTTTTCAAAATTGCATTGTCTCCAAAAATGGAGAGTGGGTGATTACCCACAAAATCTGTCATTCTTGCCTAAGAAGACCTCAGTGAGAGTTGTCAGAGGTTTCTAAAATTGAAAAAGGAAAAGTCAAAAAAAAGATCAAAAGGGATCTCTCATCAAAAAGGAAAGTTAACGACTTAGATGATGCCTTCTAATTTTCAATTTTCGCTCAGCTTAGGAAACCCACTTTTTAGGGTGTCTAAATGGTCACATGGGAGTTAGTACATGCCTAAAATTACTCCTAACCCTTAGGTATACCTTATGGGCTTTAGGAAACACTTTTAAACTACCCCTAGGTGTTCATTTAACCCCTTTTAAACCCCTCTGAAGTTAATTTTCGGGTCAAACCTAAGTTGACCACCCCAAAGATTCTCTACCCAAGGCAAATATGGAACCATATTAAATTAATTGAAAAAGCTATGGTTAAACAACTCCCTCCAAGAGACAATTTAAAAATCAAAACATAAATCGATCACATGTGTCAAGTGACACAATAAAAAATACTTTTACAAAATTACACTTGAAATTTTGTCTCTTGTTGGAATTACACAAATTAACAAAATTCAATTTAAGATTCATGCAACATTCACTTTCACAAATAAAATACGATACAAATGGGGTGTTGTCTCTCCAAATAGACAAACCCTGGTTTTTACGAATGTACATAGGTCTAGGTTTGGTTCTCCATAATATTTCCATGGTCACATGGATAATTTTCCTGTGCATCTCAATTACACATTAGTAATTCCAAATAACCTCATAAAATATTAAACACATGAATAAGAATACACATCAAACACTCTGCATACAATTGACATTAACAAATCAATATCTCATATATCCCAATTTATCCACATAAGCAATTATCATAATTCTCATAATTTTGATCCATACATAAGACATGCATCCTATTTCTATCATCATCGTAAAGTCCTGCAAATCCATTAATGACATACATCATCTCAAACTTATCCTGTTCTAGAATCATATAAAGTTATGTATCCATAGCACATCAAAATGTATACCTCAAGGTAAAATGATTCCTTAACCTGGTTCGATTATTTTTCTCACCAATCTATCTGTCTAACACAGTCCATTCTATTGAATTTTATAGTATTTATTAATAGGGTCAAACATGGTCAACTAAGTTAAAACAGAGCTTGGTTTGGGGAAGGCCTTACACCCTTTCCACCTTTTGATCATCGAGAGCCCAATCTAGGAGGGTGAGAGTATATAGTGTTGAGGGGATCATTAGATGCTTGAAAACTGAAATTGATTACAAATTTTGGCAGTAAGCCATCCCCTTCCGCTTATTCAGTGGGATGGAAACATAAAAACTTCCTAGCAGAAATTTTCCAGGAACCAATCAAACATTGAAAAATAACAATCACTCTATCGCTTATGCAGTGGGAGGACTAGGAATGAAAATATTATCAACTCCATCACTTATTCAGCGGAAGGACAATTACAAACCAAAACTACAATCACTGAAGGTGGCTAGGCCAACCTCTATCACTTGTGCAGTGAGAATTACATAAAGGAAATAAAACTGAAATAGCTAATGGTACTACCATTTAGATTTACAATAAACATCACAAAAGATGGAAGAGTAATGAGAAGATACAAGCTAACACAAATACTGAACTATGAGAGGGGTACAATGCAAGATATGATTAACCACTATACCAATCTGCTATTACAGAAAATAGCCTACTACAACTTCAAAACAACCACCATGAACCACAACAAACACAAAGAAGATCTCTCCAACGAAGCTACAACAACACTGGAGACTCGCACAATGGCCAAGGAGCTAGCCAACACTTAACACACACCACCAATCACCCACACCAACACACAAACCAAGAAATATGTCTAGCAAGGAGGGTGTGGCCAACAAGATGGTACAACCTCTGTTATTATTAATCGGTGATTGAGAGGGGGGTGAATCAGTCAAAAAAGATTATACACAATATAAACATTCAAACTAACTAGTTTGCAACTATCCTTCCAAATTTACTTAAACACTGCATAAATCATGAAAGCAGAGAACATCACATAAAAGAGATTTGTATGCACAAATAAGCATCACATAACACTAGCAATTATGCGTGGAAACCCTCGGTTAGAGGGAGAAAACCATGGTGGGGATAACCCACATTCTCTTTTACTGTAGTGAAAAAGAGTGTCATTTTAAGAGTTTACAACCAGTTCTTTCTGAGAACATCACCCTATTAGGATTGAATGGTATCTAGTTAAGAATACCTTTGAACCTGTTAAATTTCACCTTGCTAGAGGATTTTACAACTTCATATCTGAAGTGACTTGGTTAAGAAATTTTACATTTAAAAACCGGTTGAGATTCACCCTGTTAAGGGAATTACAATGCTACAATTGTTAGAAGGAAACAAAGATGATTGATCATTCTGATGACACTACCTCTGTCTCATAGATCCACTTTGCATGATTTGTTCTTTGGATCAGTATCGGCTTCACCGATTCATACCTCTATCTGCTACACTCTATTTTGTTCCCCCTATTTACATTCACATAGATCTTTTTCACATTAACAACAACTTAATCAGAATGAATAATGTGAATATATTAGCCTTTAGTTCTGGCGCCAAATTTCCCTCCAAAAATTAGATTCAAAATTATGTTACCGCACCTTAAATTACTCTCAAAAAACCATTCCGGGAATATCGGTCAAGATAGTTGTTCATGCTAATAAGTTCATTGATTGAAAAGAGAAGTCTACCGGTTCAACTGGATGTTATCTGGGTCTGTCAGTTGAGACTCCTTTATTGTCAGTTGTCGCCTATGTACCGGTCCAATTCTTCTTAATCCGTTACCTCCTGTATACTGGTCTACTCACTTCTTAGCCAGTTACCTCTTGTATACTAGTCTACTCATTGCTTAGCCGGTTAACCTCTGTATACCAATCTAGTCACTACTTAGCCAGTTAACCCTTGTATACCGGTCTAGTCATTGCCAATAGGAATAAGGACTCTTGGTCTTCACTAGTTACCATTTACTCCTTTATCGATGGATTGTGGAGACTTAGAAGATGATGTTTCCAACAATGACAACCATTTAATTGGTCATACAAAATACATCATAATGCCAACAAAATCCCCCTTTGGCATTGGTGGAAAACACTACAAAGAATTCATGTATGTGCCAATTCTGACCCCTATTTCATCTACCTCATGTACATATACAAACTCCCTCTTTTGACATCAATGGTAAAGAATATACAAAAGGATTCATGAAAGTAAAGAAAAAATATCTCTGAATTTTTTTTTTGCAACTTGCAAAGAGGATTGCCATGAAGACTTCACCTGTTTCATGGTGTTGAAGTGTCCATGCAAAAATGTAACAAAATCCTGCATTTCATCTACTAACTTACAGTTAGGTGCACTTATCAGGCCTTCTACTTCTTTGATATTTCTTTGCATGAGATCAATGATCAATGCAAGGTAGCACTATAGCTCTAGCAAACTAAGAGCTTGTTTATCCTCTTCCTCTTTTAACTCTTTGATTTCACGAGTTAATTGTTTGACCTTTCCACTAAAGGTCATTGCAGAGCTTGTTAGAGGATCAAAAGAACCTATTAGATCTTGGATTTCTCTTTGAATTTGAGCTCTTTAATCTTCAAGATCTTTGATTAAATAGGTGAAGCTTGATGACTTGACCAATAATTGGCTAACTTCCTGTAGAATGGATTTGACTTCTTTAGTGCTGGTGGAGAGAGAAACTTTGCCAATTCATATGTGTTCCATTAACTTTTCACCTCTCTTTGTTTCATACTATCTAACTACAACCTTCTCCAGATCGGTTGCCTCTGAACCGATTTCTTTGACAAGAGTTCCCAACTGATAAATGATGGGTGTATTATCATCAACAACAATGTCAAGAATGAGATTAGACAAAATGGTTTTTGTAGTATTAATAATTTTGGTCTTCTTTTTCTTTGCTCTAAGTTTTGCCTTTTCAGCTTGAAGTTTCAGTTTTTTAGAAACTTTCATTAATTGTTTGGGGGTCATCTTCTTTATGTCGATTATAGTCTTCCTCTTCTTCCTCCTCTATTTCTTCATCCTTTTCTTCATCCTTAACCTCAGAGCTAGCTGTGGTGGTGAATTTAACTTTCTTCTTTTCACTCTCCTTTTCTAAATCTAACTTCCTCTTTATCAGAGGAGTGTCCACCACTGTTTTCTTGGTCTCATCTATTTTTGTCATCTCTTCTTGCTTCTTTTCTACTTCCTTCTATTTTTCTTCCTTCTCCTTTGTTTCCTTTTTCTCTAATAAAAGAGGTTCATTGTCAATAGGATTTATTGTTACCGAAGTTCTGTGAGGTGTATCTTCATAAGGTATGTCTTCAACGATAACATCATCTACACCGAGATGCTTGGTTTGAGTGGTTCCCTTTACCGGTGAAACACCAATATCAATAGTTTCAATGTTTGATTTGTGTTCAACCAGTTGCTCTACATCCTTAGTTAGATTAGGAATATCTGACACAACATTACCAATGATATCATCAACTAAGAAAACATCAAAACCTTCAGTAGAGTCTTTGTCTTTACCTTTCCCTTTGTCAAGTGCAGCTGCACCTTGGTCCTATTTTGTTCCCTTTGCTATTTCTTCTTCATCTTCCTTTTGCTGGCTCAATATTTTCTTCCACAAGGAAACACCCTCATCATGCACACCTTGGACATCTCCTATTGCCACTCTCCCTGTCTCGTTCCTTATTTTAAAGCATTGAATACATTCTTCTGCCAATATAGATGCCTGATTATAATCAAGCTCATGTTGCACTTCCATGAGTGCTTTTGTCTTGTGCTCTTTCTCAATAGCTAAAAATGTTTTCCATCTCCCTTCAATTTGACGTTGCAAATATGATGGAACTATTCCATATAGTTCACTGGGAGTTTTGCAGAACTTATGCATGTTCCATATAAGTGTGTCTTCAATTTTTATTTTGTCCTCCTCGTTGCAGAGGGGATATTTTCTCCCAACACTAGATAGACCTCCAAACCTTTTGATTCCATGGACCAATTCATCAACAGTTGGAAGTACATTTCTACCACTTCTTCTGACTTCTTTTATTTCCACATCAGATTGGGTGTCAGTGTTATCACCCTCCTTTTCATCTTTATTTGGCTTCTTATTAGCCTTTGTGTCAACTACCCCTTCACACTCTTTCTTCCTTGCATATGTTACTCCTACTAGTCTATCTTTACCTGGTGAAGATGGAGGAGTATCTGTTTCCTTTTCTTTTGTGTATGATGTCGACTTGCTGGTTGCAATACCCTTGGGTTTTGCCTTTGACATTTTCTTCTTTTCCTTTGTTTGATCTTTAACTTTGGTTGATTTGGCCCCTGTTTTGTTCACTAGTACCGATGGAAGTAGTGACATCGGATGTTTCACCTCCATACTTATTGTCTAGTGTATCAATCATCTTTCTTACTTTCCTTTGTATTATTGGATCCTTAAGTTCCTGTTTTATTTTGGAGCTTGCATCCTCATAAGTTCCAAATTTTTTTTTTATGTCTACCAGTTTAGATAGTAACATGTTTGCATAAACCTTAATAATGTCTGCTCCAAGCTCATAACCCATAGTAGGTACCCAAAATGTTTTGGGTTGGACCACTTGAATAATGCAACAATTGGTGTCTACAAGAAAGAAAATGTTATCTTTGTACTTCTGAACTATATCGGTTGGGATTCTTTCTCTTTTGTGCATTCTGATTTGAAATTCCTTAAAATATCCTCACATGGTTTCTCCAAACCTATCACCTAAATCCCTAATCATCTCATCTAAACCTTGATAGGTTTTTCTTCAGACTACACTACATTACCCTTACCGGGAAAGAAGCTTTTCACATAGAAGAATATACATACCTGTAATGAGCCATATTTGAATGATTTCTTCTTATCCTTCTTAATTCGCTCCATATTCACTAAAAATTGACTTTTGATCATCTCACAAATATCATATATTGCATCCTCCTTGATGATTCGAAAGGCTACATGAATAGCACTGCTCAACACACTGTTCATGTGTCTTGATTGATAGACTCTATAACCTAGCACTGCGGAAGCAAACCTCACTTCTACATCCTTAATATGAGAAATTGTCATTGCTCTCCTATGACATTAGGATTGAGTCAACCAGGTGACTTCAGTGGATGAAATTGTTCTTAGGGTTAGTGCTTCACCGATTGCACTAAACCCTATTACTCTCTGAATTACATCCTTTGTAATCTTGATTGGTGCTTTTGCTTCCAGCAATAGAAATTGATCATGCACTCTACTTAATACATACTTAGCCCAATCAACATGAAATTGATCAGGAAAGTCAACAACATTGACAAACCCTTGGTCTTTAGATGCAAATATTTTGCCTTCAACAGATCATGATTATAGAACCCTTTGAATTCACTTTGAATAAATTTGTATCCAAATTCTTCAAGTTTGCAATGGATGAAGGAGTGAATATCTTCAACCAGTAACACACCCAAGGGTGTAGATGATAGGGCATCAGTCATGTCATTCTCTCCAGCCTTCATAGGATGCAGTTTGAACCCGAGTTGTGGTTCCTTAAGTGCTTCAACCAATACAAGAGTCAATACAAAAGCTGTCATGATTAACTTCAAACAAATTATTCAAAACAAGGTTTGAATACCTAGAATACCTTGTCCTCTAGGGTTGCCAATCACCACTATAACGTTGCTTGATCACTTTGCACAAATAGCACTAGCAAGATTTTGATTGCCTTAGGTCGCACGAGAGCTCAAGAATGTTCACAATGAAGCAAGGTAAATGAAATGTATTGGCATTTCTTTATTTATCCATTAAGGTTTATTGATGCTTCAATGCAATGACTAGTTAGTGTAATTTTGACTGTTTACAACTTAAGGTACATTGATTTACTTTTTATTGGTTGCTTATTACCGATACCGGTACATAAACAACATTTACCAAATAAGAGCTTTAAACAAACTTTTATGCATCTAAACTATCCAGATAGACAAAACCTCATATTGGTCGAGGGGATTCAATAATGATCTTACCATATGTTCTCCCCCTAAGAATTGGTATGCCTAGTTTGAAGAGGAACTGTCATCACCAATGGATGATGACGTAGTTTCAAAATGACTTTCTCCTTCTTTTCTTTCTTCCTTCTTAATCTGTGTCTTTTTTATTTCATTCCTCACTTCTTCAATTGTCTTCTTTCCTTTCAAGTCGTTTTACCTTTTTGTCTTGCCAAACTGGTTCCCATCTTTAGATTGGTTATAGGATCAATTCCTATATTCTCTGGCTAAGTGACCAATCTTATGGCAATTGAAACATGCAATACTAGTTGTCCTCCATGGTCCTGCATTATTTCTCTGACCCATTCCCATTCTATAATTTGTTGCAACATGAACAAAATTACCACAAGTGGAACAAGTGGCATTGAACTGATTACCCCTTTTATTAGGGTTAACCGGTTTGAATGGTGATCTTGATACATTTGATTTGAACATGCATTCTTCAACTTTGTGTCCATATTTATTACATGTAAAGCAATATCCATTGAATCTTCTTCTATTTGACATGCTGCTAGATCAAGATCTACATTCAGAAGCAATTTGACCATACTTGTGACAATTATGACAATAATTATCAAAGGTGAAAGATTTCTTTTGAATAACTAGTTGATTTCAACAAACATTAGACTTATGACCTGGTTTACCATAATGTTTGCAAGAAGATTTAGAAAACTTCATACCTTTCATTTCTGAATTGTTCCTTTTATCATCCTTCATCCTTTTGGATTTACATGATTCTCCAGTTTCCATAGGACCTATCCCAGAGTAACCAAGACCAACTATCTCCTTTGTTCTGCTTTGAGCTTTTAATTGTTCATCTATCTTTTCAGAGCTTTCATTAAATTTCCTCAGCTTTTCATTTCTCTCATTTGCTGTTTTCAACTCATTTTTGAGTTGTTAAATCTCTTTCATCATCTTTTCTTTTTCCTCTGTGTTGTCATGTAGATGCTCATGTATGTATTCATTCTCCTAAATGAGAATTAGGATTACTTCATCTTTTTTCAATGATGATTGCATCATTTTCTCTTAGGGCTTCTTCTGCAAGCCTTTTGGCTTTTTCAGCTTTTGACAAAGCTTCTTCTACATCTCTTTTTATTTGATCTACATTTTTGCTGGCTTCTAGTATTTCAGTCATTCGTAGGGCCTGAATTTCATGTTCTCTCTTTAGACACGTGATTTCTTCAGTCAGCTTCTTGTTCTTTTCCATCAATTTTGAGACTGCTTCTTCTTCTTCTTCAGATCCACTCTATTCAGAGAGTTGATCTATGATATCCTAACTCTCATTTAGTTGTAGAGTTAGTTCCTTTCTCTTAGCAAGATATTTTCTCCGTCTCTCTCTCTCAGCTGAGCAACAATTTTATTGGCTTCATCAATATGCTTCTGATATTGGTATTCCTCCATGATCTTTTCCTTTGTTGGCAAATGCACACTCCAATGAAAAATTGTAGGTGATTGAAGGTTTTGTCATTGATGGAAACCTTGCAATCATATGATAATGGCAAAACAAATATACTAGCATTGGCAACGAAAAACTCTACACCGGCACATAGAACACCGACAGTGAAAGGATGGATACCGGTACTCTGGCCGACAAGAATTTTGATGATAATATTTTTTATAATTAAATGTAAAATCATTGTAAGACAACATGGCGAGTTGTAATATGACTCATATATGTATGAAATCATTGTAGAACATTTAGTAATAATGTGATAGGTGAAATTATGCAGACCTAATATGTGAATTATAGGTTAATGGTTTATGTATGAAGCAGAGCTAAAACTAGTACTGGATCTGGCATAGCAGATGCTAATTTGAAGCAGTACAAGACATTGGATTTGTATAATCCATTTTTGTAAGTCAAGGTGACTTCCTTTGTAATTGAGCAGTGAACTCTAGGCACTTGGCCTTCCTGCATGCGCAAGCCCCTCTTGTAAAATAGTAATATTCCCTTATTGGCCAGTAAGTGAATATTGTGGGTCACAAATCCCACTGAGGTTTTTCCCACACTGGTTTTCCTCATTAAACTACTATGTTATGGTGTGCTTTTAATGTGGTTGTTTTTATTCTTGTTTACTGCATTATTTTTGGTTTACTGGTACACAGTATTGATATGCTTTACATGTTTTAATTCAAGTAAATTCAGAAACTGGTTAGATACTGATTCACCCCCCCCCCTCTCAGTATCTTTGGGAATCCTAACATCCTCAAGATGTCAATTTTTTATTTAGAGAACCAAGGATCTAATACCAATTGTTATTATTAACCGAGGATTGAGAGGGGGTGAATCAATGAAAATAGATTATACACAATTCAAACATTCAAACTGATTGGTCTACAACTATCCTTCCAAATCTACTTAAACATTGCATAAATCATGAAAGCAGAGAACATCACATAAAAGACATTTGCATGCATAAATAAGCATCACATAAAACTAGCAATTATACATGGAAACCTTTGATTAGAGGGAGAAAACCATGGTGGGGATAACCCACAATCTCTTTTACTGCAATGAAAAAGGGTGCCCTGTTAAGAGCTTACAACTAGTTCTTTCTGAGAACATCACCCTGTTAGGAGTGACTGGTATCTATTTAAGAATACCTTAGAACTTGTTAAAGTTCACCTTGCTAGAGGATTTTACAACTTCATATCTGAAGTGACTCAGTTAAGAGATTTTACATAAAGAAAACCATTTGAGGTCCACCCTGTTGTCTGTATTTTGAGTATTGGGATTTTTCTTCTTTCAATCCACTAAAGTCTGCAAGGGTTTAGTACTTCATTCTACCTCTGAGGGGTTTTTTGTCTAATGGGTTAGGGTTTTTGCAATTTCACCCTTTTTCCATCTTCTAGACCTTACGTTCTTTTTCCTTGTTGCTTTTTCCACTTAAGTGGAAGGGTTAGTCTTTCATGTGAAGAGGGGCCCTTTTTAGGTTTTATCCTAGGTGGGTTATGATTTCTCTTAATTTTCTACCTTTTTCCTAAGTCTTTTGCGTCCCTTGTTGGGTCTCTTAATCACCATGCAAGTTCCTGTTGATCCTGTGGATATCACTATACCACAAAGAGAAGATGCACGAAGATTATTCTTCATGAAACAACAACTAATGGTGGGACTTACCTTTTTGAGGGTGTTTCTATGGGTGTTAAAGTGAATGCATGTTTGATGATGATCAAGGGTTATCGCTACTCCGCAATGTAAAGGTATCTGAAGTTTACCCTTCCTGGAGTAGTGACCGATGAGCTAGCAATCCAGGTGGCACTAAGCTGGTGGGTCCCGATGAGGTGGTAAAATACATGGCATAACAGGTGGAAGTGTTTGCAAGGCAATTCTGCAAAAAGGGAAAATGATCCAGTTGCTCGAAACACACATGGTTGTCAGAAGGTGGAAACTGATATACTTGTGAGCAAATAAATGGATGATAGGTGGATACACCTAGCATAAGTGTGGGCTAAGTAAATTGAAGGTATAGGGCCCACTTTGATAGTTAAAGGAATTAAATGTCAAATGAGTTTCATGGAGATCTATGGCCATTGCTGACCCACTGGCTGAAGTCGTGTAAATTTTAAGGCCCGCGACCCAGCGACAAACCATTCACAGTCACTGTGAGATAAAATTTAAAGGACAGGTAGTTACAGCGAACGATAAAGATCAAGCAGTTTTGTGAAGATCCAATGATTGTCACTGCACCATGAGACAAAGATGTGCAATGTTTAAAGTCAACACTTTAGCAACAAACCGCTAGTGGCTAGCTAGGAAAATAGTTAGCAGATGGCGGTTAGTGCTCGACAGTTAAGTTAGAGTTGCTTGGGGAAGGTAAAGGTCAGAAAAGTTTGGAAGAGATCTACGATGGTCACTGAGGCATGTGGTGAAGTTGTGTGAGGTTTAAGGTCTACGACCCAGTGACAAGCCATTATTGGCAAGCCCAGGTGACAATTAAGACTGAGTGTTAAGAGGAAAATAATTATGGTGAGATAAAGGTCGATTTAGTTCCATAGGATCTAAGGGTCATCGCTGACCCACTGGTTGAAGGTGCATGAAGTTTAAGGTCCGTGGGTCAGCGATAAAGGAAAAGCAGTTTTATTTTAGAAGCGACTGGTTATTCGTTGGTGCCAAAATTTGAATTTATGAAATTTATTGTTGAAGCATGCCTCTTAATTAGCCCTAGTCAAGTCCTCAGTTACTACAATAAATTTCTTGTAAGGCCAAGTTTTTCCTATCTGCATTTAAAATTCTCGAACAAGAATCAGAGCACAAGGCAAATTTTCTCTTATCACAAGTAAGTTTCTTGAAATCTTGCTCTATAATTGTCGACTACTTGGTGTGCTAGGTTTTTGATTTTCCGAGGGGGCTAAAGGATTAATTAGTTAAAGAAAGTAAATTTCCTTAAGATGGCTCCATGGAGAGAATTCAGAGGGAAGGTCGATTATCAAGAAAGAGCCATCTGCGATGACTTCCTGGAGCAATTGACTTTGTAAACCAATAGTGCAGCAAAGATTAAAGAACTTGTGCCCCAATCTCCCCACCTAAGGGTTAGTGATGGTCTGTATGACAAAGGAAATTGGTTAAGGGATGCATAGATAGGAATGACATGGTTAGGACTCTTCAAGGTTGCTTTTGGTCAAAGACATTTTCCCGCACCGAACATCAATTTGTGGGAGCTAGATATAGGAAAATTGATAGTGCCTAGGGTTTTTATGGATGTGGACCTCTTGACCCAGATTGTGGCCAATTATGACCCTGTGGCCAAAGTAATTATAAATGTGAATGGAAGGGTTCTGATTGAAATAAATGATGATGAGTTTAGAAAGGTTTTCAAACTCAGTGAAGTCTCCAATTACTTAGAGCCTATCAATTTTGAGACATTGGCTAAGGTTTATGAAACACAGAGGGATCATCTCCAAAGTGGTCCATTGAAGGAGTTCTTTATAAAGATAGGAGGATTAAGAGTGGTAGGCCCAAGCACCATGGAGCCCTTCTCCCTGAACCTTTTTACTCTGAGGGCTAAGGGAATGTACTAGTCTCTTTGCCATATTTTTGGAGAAGATGCAGAAACAACCATGCCCACACATTACATGCTTATGATGACACAAGTACTTAACCCATCCTTGGCCATAACATTTGACTTTTCTCCCTACTTTACTGATGCTATTCATGAGATTTGATAGGAATTAAAAATGCCAAAGTAGTCAGGCCTTTTGGATGGTATTCCCTCCTTATGCACATATTCTTATTCAAAGGTACAGACTACTTTGCCAGTGAGATGGATTTGTTAAAAGAGAAGGATGGAGAAGAAATGCTAGTACAATTATGGAGCACTATCCTATCTTGGGACGGAGAGGATGCTAGCTACCTAAAATTTGATAGATGTTTTGCATCCAGGATTAGGATCCTGATGTGTTCTTAAAATCCTAGGATTCCCAAAGCCCTTCTCGAGTTCCTCAGGCCAAAAGAATTTGCTAAGGACATCAAAATTGTGCATAACTGGGGTGATATTTACTTATACCCTATTTCTACTATTTTCAGAGTTTATGGGTTCAGAGGAGCTCCATATCTGCTCCCTTATGAGGTCCCCTTAAAGATTGGAATTGTAGAGGTGTTGAGACAGTTAGGAAGTCTGTAGGAAGTAGAGTTGACAAACAAAGGTGAGGGATCTATTTTCCCAACTGTAACCATGGCTCACCAATTTGTAATTACCAAGGGAGGATGGGTACATTTTGACAAGTCCCTTCAACCTTATAGGTTGTCCACTGTGGTGGTAAGATTTGCTGACCCAGAAGGGTTTTTCAATGATATGTTCAAAAAAAGAGTCAGATGTGGAGGGAGGGCCCACCAATTCCACTTTCCTGAAGATTTGATCAGGAATGAAATCAACTTAGATGAATAGGAACTAAGAAAAGAAAAGTGAATTGCATACAAGAAGGCCATTGACTTCATCCACCAATTTGACAGTAGTTATGATCCTTTGGCTAGTTTTACCCCTTTTGAGGAGAAGGTCCAATTTTTGATACTCCATTGTGAGGATTTAATGCAGGTTTTAAAGGAGAAGAGGGAAATTATTTTGAAAAATGACCTTGAGAAGGTTAAACTTGTCTTAGCTAAGCCTGCATTTGCAAAGGTATTACCCCCAGGAGATTATGTAATACAAAAGAGATCAACATACAATGTGTTGATGCCAGCAAGAGATGAGCCCTCCTCATCAAAAGAAAAAAGGCTTGTAATAGATGTGGTAGAAATCCAAGATTTGCCCAAGAGGAAAAGAGTAGAAAAGGAGATACAAAAAGGTGAAGCTTTATACTCTCCATCCCAATCCCCAATTCATGTGGGAGATGAACATGTAGCAGCAGAGCAATTGTTGCAATTAAGAAGTCTTGGGGAAATTGCCCTCACTTATGAGGAGTTGCAAGAAGGAATGCTTGAGGAGCCGACAAGTGCCCAGATGGACTTAATTGCAGGGGAGTTTATAGGCAAAGAACTTGGCCCTGTTATCAAACAAGCTAATGAGTATTTCAATTTTGTCAAAACAAGATCTTTCATGCAGTTTGTTTGGAGAACAAACATGGAAAACTTCAAGGAAAGATGTGAGAAAATGAAAATGGAGTATCTAGATAAGGACACATCTGTAGTTGAAGAAGAGGTTAAGAAAGAAATGATGACTGAATTTGAAGCCATTACCCCTGAGCAAGGGAGAGAAATGATAGCAAAGGTTGGAGTTTTAATTCTCCCTGAGTGGGATATAGCTGACGCATTAATCCTCGATGCTGTCAGAAAGAAGACAAATCCCTTAGAAGGGGTGACCTTTAGCAAGGATCATGCTGCATTTGTCATGTGGTCATTAAGAAGGGAAGAAATTAGGAAAAGAAAAGGCCCCTGAGACTCCAGCTACTCAGGGGGAATGATTGTAAAAAGAGTGAAAGACACAGGGTTGGTGGAGGTTGCTAGTACAACTTTGGAGTCTACAAAGTTCAACATGGCAGTAGCTGAGAGAGAAGAAAAAGAGAAGGCTGACATCCATGTGAAGATGGAAGTAATTTTAAAAGCATACAATGAGGCTAAGGTGGAATTAGCCCACAAGGATAAAATAATTGCAAAGTTAAAAGGTCAGATTGAAGGACCGTAGCAGAAAGGTGAGTCATCCACTTTGATGATTTCTTCCACTTTAGCAACATCTCCACCCATTATCCCAATCATTGAGTTTCCCCCTTCCCCTGGGACATTTGGTTTTCAATCATCTGAGACTCTTTAGGATGAAATAAAAAAGTTGAAACAAGCTCAAGCTATTTTTGAAAGCAAGTATGAAGACAAGGTTAGAGGCACAATTTTGAAGTTTGCTGACACAATAGGGGCTCCTATTGTATATATATACATGAAGAGAATTTTGAATATGTTGACCTCTTTAAATGAGGATAAAGTTGTTTTGGAGCCAATTCTAAATAAATGGATGGCTAGGGAAGCGGATTTGGAACTTATGTACTCATCCAATGAAGGGGCAGATGTTGGTGCTACCATTAAGTCCACCCGTGAGTTAGTAAAAGGTATGTCTAGGTTAGCAGAAGGATGAGCTGGTCTAAAAAATAAAGCAAACCTGTACAAGAAAGAGTACACTGATCATAAATTTGAATTGTTTCCTATAGGTTTTGTTAGTACTACCAAGATAAAGGATGAAGAGGTATGGCTTGGTGAGTTAGGTCATAAATTGTCACAATGAATAAATAATGTTATCAATTCAGATGACACATCTTTACTTATTTGAACAATTGAAGAAATTGAAAAGATGAAGTCACATTATGGTTTTTTGGAGGCAGAAGTCAAGCAGTTAAGAGGCACTTGGAAAAGAATAAATAAGCTACAGAAGAAAATTGTTAGTTATTCTTGGCCTAGTGATGACGAGTTTCAAGAATGGAAAGACAAATATATGAGGCAAGAAGCAGAGGCTCAAGAATAGCTAATTGATGTGGCATCTTTGCAACAACCCTTAGGAAGTTAGGGATGAAAATGGTTGTTACCTCTTTTAAAGAGGAAAATACAGTTGTAACAAACTATTCCTAGGAAATTTTGAAGCTAGTCCGCATCCATATCATTATAAATGGATACCTGGACTTCATAAGGAATCGAGACAAGAATTTGTTAAGAAACTCCGCTAAAATTTCTCTAAGGTTTTCTGGTTCTTTCAGAAATCACCTTGAGTTATGTACGATTTTGAAAATGAATATTAATATATAGATCAAAGCATTTTGAGCCTAGATCTCTATTGTCTTCTTGTGTGCATTCATTGATTTACTGGTTTCTTTTAAATAATCTAGGGTTATTTTATTGAATAGGGTTTGCAAGGCAATCTTATAGACATGTTTTAGGTTTTTCTCTCAAGGAGGAGAATTAAATATACATGAAATCTTTCTATTAGTAAATCAATTTTTTTCTGCTTGAATTTGATGACTGGGTCTAGGATGAAGAAAAGACATATATATGTCAGCCATATATTAGTTTGATAAAGCAAAAGTGATGAGATGTATGTGAATGCCCAGATTTGGAATTCTTGTTTAGTTTCAGCGACTCTGTAGCCCGGATAAGGAACTGATATCATTCATGGAGCTTTTTCTATCTTTCTTAGGGTCGAGACTAAAAATGAACACATGTTTTCTTCTAAGTTTTAGTATTGTTGAGGTGATGAGGTTCATAGGTTTCTAACACTGGTTTACTATGGATTGATCTGTCTGATGACACTACCTCTATCTCATAGATCCACTTTGCATGCTCTTTTCTTCTGATTGATATCTTCTTCACCCATTCATACCTCTATCTACTACACTCTATTCTGCCCCCCCTGTTTACATTCAAATAGATATTTTTCACATTAACAACAACATAATAAGAATGAATGATGTGATTATATTAGCCTTTAGTTCTGGTGCCAACTTTCCCTCGAAAAATTAGATTCAAAATTTTGTTACCGTGCCTTAATTACTCTCGAAAAATCATTCTAGGAATATTGGTTAAGACAGTCGTTCATGCCGATAAGTTCATCGATTGAAAAGAGAAGACTACCGATTCAACTAGATGTTATCTGGGTCTATCAATTGAAACTCCTTTATTGTTAGTTGTTGCCTATGTACTAGTCCAATTCTGCATAACTGGTTGCCTCTTGTATACTGGTCTACTCATTGCTTGTGCGATTACCTTTTGTATACCGGTCTACTCACTTCTTATCCGGTTAACCTCTGTATACTGATCTAGTCACTACTTAGCTGGTTAACCCCTATATACCAGTCTACTCATTGCCGATAGGAATAAGGACTCTTGTTCTTCACTGGTTACCCTTTAATTCTTTACCGATGGATTGTGGAGACTTGGAAGATGATGTTGCCAATAATGACAACCATTTCACTAGTCATACAAAATGCATCATAATGCCAACAACCTCCTTGATAAATCACACACCACACCAAAAACATTCCCCTTCTAAGGTAGAAATCGCCCCAAAATTAGCTTCCACACAAAGCAATGCCCAAAAAAATTGAACAACACATTCAGAAGATCCAATCACAGCTAGGAGTGATTTCTCACACTCAAAGTCTGTCAAAATCCCTAGGAGGTATTCACCCTCAAAGATTGTCTAGAGTCAATCCGACATCATAACAGTGTAAATTGTTTGAGATACCAAATGAGAAGCCCAACACTCTCATTAATAGATTTTGAGGTCTCAAATTCAAATTCAAATGGTGCCAAATTCCCCTTATTTCACTTTCATTTCATTTCATGACACCCTCCCCCTTAAATTGAACTTTTGGAGATAATTTAAGGTGTATAAAATAATAATAATAATACATTTGAACTTTGACACCCCATCTCTATGTCTCCTAGTCGCACTTTTTGAAGGTCACCAAGTTATAAAATAATAACATTATAAACATAAAATACAATAGTCCTTGGCACCACTTGACTTAGGAAATAATAAAAAATAATACTTCTCCCTTCCTAAGTCGTACAACCAAATATTAAAACCTCATGCTAAGGTATTAATATATTAAAAATAGCTTCTCCTCAAATACTGATTATTGCCAAATTGAGTCAGGGACTAAAATGCTAGAAATCACCAAAACTGAACTGAGTTGGAGCTCTGAACTTAACTGCTAAAAATTCAACTAAGTGAACACATGATCCTACCAAAATAATACTGCCAGAAATAGCCACTGAGCTAAGCTGTAAAATCCTTGCCAAAAATAGTACTTACTATAAATAGCATACTGCTAAAAATAGTAAGTGTTTCCAAAGTGATTTTTACCACATTTTGAGTAGCTGCCAATCTTACTAAAAATAGTAAGTCCCAAAAAGGTCCTCGGATTGGTTTGCATGTTATACCACTGCAGAACTCACAAAAAACCCAAAAACTTTGACTTCTTATGCCTCCACTTACTAAAAATAGTAATTCAATCAAACTCCAGAACATGTTATGCATGTACCCTTACTGCAAAGCTTTCTGAAAACCCAGTAGGAATCTAGAACCCAAACTAACAAATTCCAACATGAAAGCCTTCGAAAATGCAGAAACATCCTCCTAGAGGTAGGAAACCCTAATTTATGCTTCTGACTATCCCACGGGTCTCTGGAATAGGCTAACAGTCCCCAAAACAAATTAGAGTGGAAAAGGGGACATTACAGATAATCATACATACCTACAAGCTACTCATACATATTCATTTTCAACAAATAATCATTGATTTAGAATTATATTCCTTCCACTAGGAACATTCACTCTAATGCATACATGAACATTTAGCATCCCGTAAGATAATTCCAAGAGTAACAATCCTCTTCATCAAGATTTCCAATTATTAATTATGTACAAGAATATCCAATTACTACAAGGGCTGCTACAATGATTACAATATCATACTCCATTATAATACAACATGATCTCAACCTACTACAAAGCCTATTACATATGATTTCAAGATAAAAGATACTTAGCTTCTTTTACAATTTTATTGATCGCTTGATGATGATGTCTTGATGTAAAGAGCTGATTGGTGACTTGTTTTATGTTGTCATTGATGACAACTATGTTTTTATAGTCACATAAGTCTTGTAAGCCAACCGGTAGAGAAGACAGTTTAATAGTGAACCGACAAATAGGTCCTCAACCAGTTAATAGGAACAAAGTTGCATTCAAGCAACCGGTATAGGCGATTGATGAAGAGTTGGATGATGTGGTTTTACAGGAGTGATGGAGACAGGTATTTGGTGTTATATTCATGACTTCATTAGAAGATTCAACAGGATGATCGAGATTTGATGTACAGAGAAGGCTATCTAAAAGAACACTTAACCGGTAGTGATAAAATCACTAAGATCAATAAACTGGTACAATTTTTTTTATTTTTGGTTTGTTATGTCGATGGCCAACATAAGTTCAGTGTGTAATGTAAGTTTTTCTAGATTCATTGAACCTAATAAATTGTTCCAAGGTAATGAGGCAACTAAGTTGATGTCTATAAAAAGTTTGATGAGTTATGAGATGATCTATGAAATCGAAGGTGAATATTGAGATTCTGATTGTGCGGTGATTAGTGAAGCTTTGATATCAATTGATAAACTTATAAGGAATTGAGGGGGGGTGAATCAGTGCAAGCAAAAAACCTTATGGATCTGATTACACCTCTTAACAAATTTAAAATCAATAGGCATGAAAGGAAAATAATCACATAAGAAAACACTGTTGGCATTTGGCATAACTGATACAAATGCAGGTGATGCAGTTTAAGATGGATGACTACAACGGTAAAGAATAGAAGTCTATTTGTGATGAAGAGATGGAGATTCTATGAATAGATGATATGATCAGTTATTTGTGTTGTCATTGTTGGCAACTAATGTTCCTGATGTCTTGTTTAGTCATCTTAGTGATTTGGTTTACCTGAAGACAGGGTTTACTAGCAGTGAACTAAAGTTTGTGAAATAGGACTTTAACCGGTAAAGAATAGTTGTTTTGATTGGATTTGTTGATCGGTGATGATTGGTGATTTGTGGTTTGGATGGTGAACTTGTAAAATGGAAAGGTGTATATGACCGGAACTAGAACTTGTGAAGATTACCAGAAGGCATGTTTTAAATTCCTAATGAAGTTTTGCTAAGTTTTTAGTAGGGTTTAAGGACCGGTGAAGAAATCATCAAATCGGTAATGATTTTTGTTATGATGGTGATCAACGACGAGTCAACATGAAGATGGTAACATGGAAAAACCTACATGAAATATTTAATTATTTTTTTGGTGCAATTCAAGGAATATTTTCTTGGGAATCAACGAAACACTTAGTAGAGTGTTTTGAGGATACAGATCGGATTTCTGTGATAGGTTATGATCAATCAATGGTTGATATTGCATTGTAATTTGTTGTAATTGATAGTTCTAATACTTAATGTTAAGTATAGATGCCAAGCTAACAAGATGAGAGGGGGGGGGCTAAATCATACAAACTTAATCTTCCATAAAAACAATAGATTCAACCTCAGTAACATATACTTCAGTAATATAACCAAAACTGCTAAACATGCAAACTCATAAGAATATAAACATCATAACACTCATAACACCATATTTAACATGGAAACCCAAATAGGGAAAAACTAGTGTGGGATTTCGGACCCACTAAGAAATATACTCTTCTAGAGTATGCTCAGTTAAAAGCAAATCTTGTTAAAGATTACAAACACATTGCTAGATGTGACCCAGTTAAGGGATTTCCCTCAGATCTATTAGGATCTTCACCTTGTTAGAAGTGACCTTGCTAAAGGATTTCAAACAATCAATCAGAATGTCACCTTGCTAGAGGGTTTGACAAATAAGACTGTTAAGTCCACTCAGTTAAGAGATTTTCTGCCACTTCACAAAATAACAGTAATAAAAATCTATCTGCAACTTCACATCTAAAATGCTAAAGCAGATTCTTATTTGCTCAATACAATAGGACTTATCTTGTCCATCTGTTGGGCTCTATACTCTGTTATTCAAATAGGTCTTCAAGCTTCAGTGCTCGGTAATCACTATGTAGCATCCCTGTGCATACACTTGCCTGCATACATTGTTTATCAATAGTTCCTTATTTATAAAAAATTTGCCAACTGCTTAATCTCCTTGATCACATTTCCCATGATCAATCATAGCCATCAGATCTTCAAACTTTGACTAGGTTCAATGTATCCTTCGATCTGAAAATGTTTTTACCCTGCCTTGGAACTTGCGTACATTTCTTGGAACTTGTGCTAGGGTATTGCGGTTCAATCTGTGTTGTAGATCTTCCTACCAATTTTTGTTTGCCATAGATTCTTTAACAAACTTCATTCACGGTATACCAATGTTTTAATCAGTTCCAGCTCATCAGCTTCCTTCATTAAATAATGCTTTTATTCATTCAATGCATTCTGTTACTACTCGGTTGCAACTCGGTAAATACTAAACTTCACTCGGTAGACATTTTGCCTTCATTAACTGATAGCGATAACCTTAGGGTTTACCGACTAGGTTCCTTAGGGTTTACCGACTAGCTTCTTTTCTCGGTAACATAGTATAGTATTAACCTTACAATCAACAACATATGTAGGATATCAAAACAATCTAAACATCATGATCTCATCATTATCTAACTTGGTAATAGTTGCCCATTGAATAACTTATTCCTCCCCTTATTCATCACATTCTTTCTATTTCTTTTACCGACATCTTTATACTCATCAAATCATACTTCTTAAGATATGGCAATATCATACTAAATTAGAAAATCAATTTCTTGACATCAATGACAAAATAATAATATTAAGACAGTAAACATCCTTAATCAGTTATATCCATAATCATCAACAACCTTCTCAATATCCTTATAGAAATGCCAACAATCTCCCCCTTTGGCATTGATGGCAAAACCAATTGATTTGACCTATTCGATTCAGATTGTTGTGAGATTTTGAAATGCTGAAATGCTCTCCCGCTGTTATCAGACTTTCTCCCCCATACATTAGTCTTCTCCCCTTTTCTTTAGTCTTCTCCCCCTTTGACAACAATGCCAAAAAGTAAAGAACTAAAAATAATTTCTTCCTGTATGAAGTGATTTCCTACTGTTATGTGTCAAATTAGTCTCGGTCAGAGCATTTTGTCTTCAATTCCTGTTCCCTATATTTGTTTCCTTCACACCTTTAGAAAACATCCTAAAGTGTGCAAATCAACATCAATCCACACATAATATTCTTTAGATTCATCGAATTGATGCTTCCACCGAACTCGGTCAGTGAGTAGAAGATAGGGGTAGGACCCCTAACTTACTTCTGAGATACTCAAAAGTGTCCCTTGGTAGTGGCTTGGTGAAGATATCTGCTATTTGTTCCTTTGTGCTAACATACTCCAACACCACTTTCTTCTCTTGAGCTTCTTCTCTAAGATAATGATATTTGAAAGAGATGTGCTTTGTCTTAGAGTGCATAACAGGATTCTTTGAAATGTTAATGGCACTAGTATTGTCACAGAATATAGTTACTGGCTTGGTAACTTTCTCATTTATACCTTCCAATAGTTGTTTGATCCATGCTATGTTGGTACAATTCAATGCTGCAGCAACATATTTAGCTTCTGTTGTTGACTGTGAAACACATCCTTGTTTCTTGCTAAGCCAACTCACTAGTCTTTCTCCTAAAAAGAAATCTCCTCCACTTGTGCTTTTCCTGTCATCAATGTTGCCTGCCTAATCAGCATCAGTATAAACTTTTAAATCAAAGTCATTTCCTTTCTGATATACTAAGCCATATCTTTAGTGCCTTTCAAGTATTTGAAAATTCTCTTGATTGTTGTCATGTGTGTTTCCTTGGGATTTGCAGAGAATCTTGCAACTATACCTAATGCATGTGCTATATCTTGCCTATTGTGAACAACATATTGTAGCTTTCCAGTCATTGATCGGTAAAGTGTCTCATCAACATATTCAGATTCATCATTCTTTGATAATTTACAATTGGTAGTCATAGGAGTACTTACTGGTTTTGAATCCTCCATTCCAAATTTCTTCAAGATTTCCTTTATGTACTTGGATTGAGTAATGAAAATATCATCTTTCATTTGCAGTATCTGTAAACCTATAAAATACTTTATCTCACCGATTAATGACATCTCAAATTCTTTGCTCATTTCATTTCCAAAGTTCTTGCATAGAGAGTCATTTCCACAAAAGATAATATCATCAACAAATATGGCTGAGATCAGTATTCCATTTTCATCATTCTTCATGTACATGTTACTATTTTCACTTGTCCTTATAAAACCAATCTTGATTAAATAAGAGTGCAATCTTTCATACCATGCTCTAGGTGCTTGTTTCATACCATATAAAGCTTTGTTCAATTTACTTACCTGATCTTTATTCTTGTCTTCAACAAATCCTTCAGGTTGTTCAATAAAAACTTCTTCTTCTAATATACCATTCAGAAATGCAGATTTGACATCCATTTGATATACCTTGAAATTATTGTAAGCAGCATATTCCAACAATGTTCTTACTCCTTCAAGTCTTGCCACAGGTGCAAAAGTCTCACCATAATCAATTCCTTCTTCTTGGGCATAACCTTTGCATATTAATCTTGCTTTATTTCAAATGAGCTCACCTTTTTCATTCAGCTTATTTATGAAAATCCACTTTGTACCAATTACATTTTTGTCCTTCAGTCTTGGGACTAGTGTCCATGTGTCATTCTTCTTGATTTGATCAACTCTTATGTCATAGCATTTATCCAATCTTCACTATTAAATTCCTCTTTCACTATTCTCGGTTCAAATTCAGATATCAGACATGTGTTCTGTCTCAGTTTGTTCCTTGTCATCACTGGATCATCTTTATCTCCTATAATCTGACTTGATGCATGATGTCTTCTGACATACTTGGCTAATACAGGCTCTGTATGATCTTCTGCATCACTCAGTAACTGGCTATTCTCTTCATTTTCTTCTGCAGTTTTCTCAGTAGGACTTGTCAGTTGAACATAGACAAATTCATCACAATCTTCTGGTTCTTTGGAGTTTCCTTCATCATTTCTTTCTGCAAACTCATCAATTTTCACATTTTCACTTTCTACTATTTTGTTAGATGATTTGATTAGACATTTAAATGCTTTACTTCTAGAAGAATAACCAAGAAATGTTCCTTCTTCACTTTTCTGATCAAACTTGTCATTTCTATCGTCTTTGTGTACATATCATCTACTTCCAAAGATTTTGAAATAACTTACATTAGGTTTCTTGTCATACTAGATTTCATATGGTGTCTTCAAATTTCCTTTCTTCAGTTGTACTCGGTTCAGGGTGTAAACTGATGTGCTTATTGCTTCTCTCCAAAATGTTTGTAGCACTTTCTTTTCAATCATCAGGGTTCAGGCACAATCCACAATAGATTTGTTTCTTCTCTCAGCTATCCCATTTTTCTATGGAGTTCTCGGTGCAGAGACTTGTCTTTTTATACCATGATCATTGCAGAATAAGTTGAACTCATCAGATGTGAACTCTCCTCCTCTATCTGATCTAAGACATTTCAGATGTCTTCCTGTTTCATTTTCAACTCTTGCCTTGTACCATTTAAACATTTGAAAAGCTTATGATTTTTCTTTTAAAAACATAACTAACATCATCCTTGAATAATCATCCACAAATGATATGAAATATTTATCACCATAATAACTTTGAACTTTCATAGGACCACAAAGATCAGTGTGCACATGATCTAAATTTCCCTTAGAAGTGTAGGACTTACTTGTAAATCTTGATCTTGTCATCTTACCCATCTGGCATCCTCGACACATAGCATTCTCAAGTTTTTCCAAACTCGGTAGACCTCTTACTCGGTGCTTCTTGCTTATTTTGACCAGATTATCAAAATTTACATGACAAAACCTTTTATGCCATAACCAGGTTCATCTATCTTTGCATACAGACACTTGTTCCGAGTTGAGTCAAGGTGAAATGTGTTACCTTTTGTTTGTGTCTTAGTAGTAGCTAACTTTCCATGCTTGTCATGAACTTTGATAATTCCTTTCTAAAATTCTATTCGGTATCCTGTATTGTTTAGCTATGCTACACTCAACAAATTGTATTTCAAACCTTCAACCCAATAAACATCATTACATTTAGCATTGTCAAGAAGTGTTATAGATCCTTTACCTTTTACCAGACATGGTGCATCATTACCAAATCTTACATAGCCTCCATCATAATCTTCTAACATAACAAACTTGTGTTTATCACCTGTCATGTGATGTGAGCATCCACTATCTATGATCCAAGAATCATTAGTATTTTTGTGAGATATTAGGTCTTTTTCTTCATACCTTTCTTCATCTGATCCATCTTTGATAGCCACATAAACTACTTCCTTTGTATCAGTTTCATCTAATTTATCATCATTGGATTCCTCATCAGCTATTAAGCATGACTTTCTATCTCTTTTTTTGAAGTCTCGGTGTCCTTTGTAATGATTATCTTTCTGTCTGTCATCTCAGTAATCTCTCTTTTCAGTAGAATCTTTGTCAGGATAGCTAGAAGCCATATGTCCTATCTTATCACAATTGAAATATTTCAAAGGTAGTTTTCCTTTATACTTACCTTTACCTCTTGGTAACCTTCTGGCTAATAGTGCTTCAAACTCTTCTTGCTTTCTAATTTCTTCATACAGTTTGTGTGCTTCCTCCATGTTCTTGTGAAATCTTTCACTTGCTCCACTGTGATCCCCTTTAGTGTACTTACTCATTCTATCATTGTAATCATCAGATTCACCAATATGAAAAGAACTAAATGCAGATTCAACTTTATTTACCGATGACCCACTGTTATCAAAGTTACTTAACTCAAATGCATGTAGCTTACCAATAGTAGCATCTAAAGAAACTAGCATATTGGGTACAGACCTCAATTCATTGATTGCAGAGACTCAGATTGCATAAGTTGGTAGAAGGGTTCTTAACAACTTACTTGTTATATCATTTTCTTCAATAGTTCCACCTGCTCCTTTGATTTGATTGACAATCTCCTTTAGTCTTGCAATGTACTGGGTTATGTTCTCACCTTCATTCATCCTCATAGATTCAAGTTGTCCTCTTAGACTATCCACTTTTTCTCTTTGAACATGTTCATCTCCACCATACACAGATATGAGCTTGTCCCACATTGCCTTGGCATCATTGCAGCCTTCTAGATCATTAAACTCTGAGTCGGTCAATGCAGATGTTATTTCAATCATTGCTTGGATATGTTCTTGCTTTGCCTTTATTTCTTCCATTGTCAATGGATAGGTGCTCGGTGTAATGAAATCATTCTCCAGATAATATACAACATATTCTCCAACTCCTAATAGGTGTAGCTTCATCCTTTTCTGCCATGTAGAGAAACTTGACTTGTTCAGCTTCGGTGCATCCCTCTTATACATCTTTGGATCTTTTCCTCAAGTATCTTTAAATTTTTTCTTCTAGAGTCCAAAGCTTTGATACCAATTGATAGTTCTGATACTTAATGTTAAGTACAAATGCCAAGCTAACAAGATGAGGGGGGGGGGGTGAATCATACAAACTTAATCTTCCATAAAAATAGTAGTTTCAACTTTGGTAACATATACTTCAGTAATATAACCAAAACTACTAAACATGCAAACTCATAAGCATATAAACATCATAACACTCATAACACCAGATTTAACGTGGAAATACAAATAGGGAAAAACCACTGTGGGATTTTGGACCCACTAAGAAATATACTCTTCTAGAGTATGCTCGGTTAAAAGCAAATCCTATTAAAGATTACAAACACATTGATAGATGTGACCCAGTTAAGGGATTTCCCTCAGATCTGTTATAATCTTCACCTTGTTAGAAGTGACCTTGTTAAAGGATTTCAAACACTCAATCAAAATGTCACCTTGCTAGAGGGTTTTACAAATAAGACTGTTAAGTCCACTCGGTTAAGAGATTTTCTATCACTTCACAAAATAACAGTAATAAAAATCTATTTGCAACTTCACATCTAAAATGCTAAAGCATATTCTTATTTGCTCAATACAATAGGACTTCTCTTGTCCATCTGCTGGGCTCTATACTCTGTTATTCAAACAAGTCTTCAAGCTTCAGTGCTCGGTAATCACTATGTAGTATCCCTGTGCATACACTTGCCCGCATACATTGTTTATCAACAGTTCCTTATTTATAAACAATTTGCCAACCACTTAATCTCCTTGATCACATTTCCCATGATCAATCATAGCCATTAGATCTTCAAACTTTGACCAGGTTCAATGTATCCTTCAATCTGAAAACATTTTTACCCCGCCTTGGAACTTGCATACATTTCTTGGAACTTGTGCTAGGGTATTGCAGTTCAATATGCGTTGTAGATCTTCCTGCCAATTTTCCTTTGCCATAGATTCTTTAACAAACTTCATTCACGGCATACCAATCATTTAATCAGTTCTAGCTCATCAGCTTCCTTCATTAAATAATGCTTTTATTCATTCAATGCATTATGTTACTACTCGGTTGCAACTCGGTAAATACTAAACTTCACTCGGTAGAGGATTTGAAGAACTCAATGATCTTGAGTCACCTAGTTATAGGTTTTACAAATAATCCTGTTAAAGCTACCCGGTAAAAGGATTTTCCAACTATTGAAATGATTAGAAGACAATAGGTAAAACTTCCTATTTGATAACAACACTACATGCCAAGGTAGATCCTTTTCATTTCCTCTACTCTGCAATCACACTCTGCAGTTTTCCTCTTACTATTCTGGCAAGTATCTCATCACTCGGATACACACAACTTTTGCCAACAACTTTACAGTAACAAACATAATCGAGCTTATAGACAACAATTAGGTCAGTAGCATAAACCCTAAACCCTAAGCATCTTAGGTTTACAACATAGGCGGTCCAATCCTGACCATCCAAATACATTGCATAGAGTATTACAATTTCAAACAGATCACAAGACAATCTACATCATTCATTCATCACCGCACATGGGAATTAGTAACCCATTACACTTTCTTCTCATACCACTAAGAAGAATGATCATTCGCGAGGTAGACTCCAAACATAGTCAATATTTTCAGGCAAGATCCTCAAGGAAATCCTTCATGCACACAAGGCAGATGTGGAACCTTGATCTCATTCACATCTCTTATCTAACTCATCATAGAGTATCATCGGTTGTATCACACAAGCAAGATTGCCAAGCTAATAACTCTAGAGCTGAGACTACCAACTGGTAGTCATACTTAGTGAAACCCTGACACTGGTTCACTACATCTCTTCATGCCTCTTCATATGGGTTTACCAACTTCTTTCAATCTTCATACCGGTTCACTTACACTTATTGATATCAATGACAACATACATTATCATCATATCAACATGTTGGTTCATCATATGCCAATGATATCCAACAATCTCCCCCTTTGGCATTGATGGAAATACTCAATGTAGCATTGTAATTGTAGACATCATAGACTAGTGTATCTTTAACATCAGATATCTTCTCTTCCATACATCAGATATATTCTCCCCCATACATTAGATATCTTCTCCCCCATACATCAAATATCTTCTCCCCCTTTGACAACAATGCCAAAGTGGAAGCACAAGCTTCCAAAATATACTATGCTTCTCCCCCTAAGGAATAGCATCCTTCAACACATCAATCCTGAAGAATTTGTTGTTGTAGTACTTGACTGTTGCAGAGCACACGACTTTAATTAATTTCATGAAGGGGTAGAACCCCTAATTCACCTCTCAAATAGGTAAATGTAGTCTTCGGTAAGGGCTTAGTGAATATGTCTGCTAGCTGCTCCTTATTGGAAACATGTTATAGTATAACCTCCTTATTCTGAACTTTCTCTCTCAAGAAGTGATATTTAAGCTCAACATGCTTAGTTCTAGCATGCAATACCAGATTCTTGGAAATATTTATTGCACTTGAATTATCACAAAATATATTCACCGGTTCAGATACAAGTACCTTGAAACCTTCCAATACATGCTTCATCCAAATTGCTTGAGTGCAGTTCATAAATGCTGCCACATATTCTTCTTTAGCTATAGATTGGGAAATACAGCTCTTCTTCTTACTTGTCCATGATACTAATCTTCCACTGAGAAATAACGCTCCACCGGTTGTTCTCTTCTGGTCGTCTACATTACCTCCCCAATTGGCATCAGTATATACCTTGAGATTATAGTCACCACTATATGGATACCACAATCCATAATCAACTATTCCTTTTAGATATCTAAGAACCCTTTTGACAACAACCAAGTGGGATTCTCTTGGATATTTTTGAAAATGAGCTACTATGCCTACTGCATGAGCAATATCTAGTTTGCTATGCACCACATAGTGCAATTTACCAATCATTGACCGATACTCCTTTTCATTCAAGTGCTGAATCATCTTCCTTAGTCAGTTTATAGCTATTCACCATTGGTGTACCAATTGGTTTGCTTTCCTCCATGCCAAAAGTCTTCAATACCTCTTTGACATACTTGGATTGGGTAATAAAAATACCCTCTTTCATTTGCTGAATCTGTAAACCAATGAAGAACTTTATTTCTCCTATCAAAGACATCTCAAACTCTTTCTTCATTTCATCTACAAACGCATGACTCATTTTATCATCTCCTCCAAAGATTATGTCATCCACAAACACTTCATAGATTAGAATCTGATCACCTTCAGATTTCAAGTAGATGTTGCTATCTTCACTTGTTCTCTAAAATCCAATATTCACAATATGAGAGTGTAGTCTTTCATACCATGCCCCAAGTGCATGTTTTAGTCCATACAAGGCTTTGTGTAATTTGCACACCATGTCACTATCTTCTGATAAGGCAAACCCTTTTGGTTGCTCTATATACACTTCCTCTTCTAGGATTCCATCCAGAAAACAAGACTTCACATCTATCTGATAAACCTTAAATCTCTTAAATGCTGCAAATGCAAGTAGCATTTGAACACCTTCTAATCTGGCCATAGGAGAAAAGGTTTCTCCATAGTCTTCTCCTTCCTCCTGAGCATATCCCTTGCATACAAGCTTAGCCTTGTTCCTTACAACTATGCCTTCTTCATTCAGCTTATTCCTGAAGACCCATTTGGTACCTATGACAATTTTATGTTCTGGTCTGGGCACCAAAGACCATGTTGCATTCTTTTCTATCTGGTCTAGCTCCATTTCCATTGCTTTAATCTAGTCTTCATCTGTAAGAGCTTCTCTAGATGTCTTGGGTTCAAATTCAGAAATCATGCAAGAGTTCTCCTTCACTTTTCTTCTTGTGAGTATCCCTGCATCTTTATCTCCTATGATTTGCTTCAAATCATGATGTAACTTCACATATCTAGGAATGATTCTAGCCTGATCTTCTATCTTTTCTTCTTCTCCTTCACTTACTTATTCTTCTTCTCTCACTGTAGCTTCTACCAGTATAGGAACACTGAGATCTTTACAAGTTTCTTTCTTAACCAGTTCCTAGAAGGCTATACCCAATTCATCTTCCACTTCTTCGTTGCATGTTTCCTCAAGTTCCTCAGGGGATTCATCAACCCTGACATTGATACTTTCAACAATTTTTTGTTCTATTTTTGTAGCACTTGAGAGCTTTGCTCTTATTGGAATATCCCAGAAATATTCCTTCATCACACTTTGCATCAAATTTACTCAAATGCTCACTTCTCTTGATATAGCACTTACTACCAAACACTTTAAAGTAACTCACAGTGGGAGTTTTCCCACTCCAATACTCATAAGGGGTTTTATATTTTCCTTTCTTGATGAGTACTCAGTTCATAGTATAGACTGTAGTGCTCACCACTTCTCTCCAAAAAGTGTGAGCAACCTTTCCTTGGATCAACATTGTTCTAGTCGCTTCAACTACAATCTTGTTATTTCTTTCTGTTGTGGTGTCCTTGGGGTAGACAACTACCTCTTGATACCATTATCTTCACAATACTTATTGAACTCATCAAAAGTGAATTTTCCTCCTTGACCAATTCTCAGGCATTTTATCTTTTACCACTTTCTTTCTCTACTAATGCTCTAAAAGCTTTGAACTTTCCAAATGCTTCAGACTTATCTTTCAAGAATGTGACCCACATCATTCTTGAGCAGTCATCAGTAAGAATCATAAAATACCTATCTCCCTCAATACTTCTAGTTTCCATAGGACCACACAAATTAGTATGCACAAGATCAAGTAAATTTTCTGATGAAAAAGACTTACCTTTAAACTTTGAGGAAGACATCTTCCCAAGTTGACAATCTCTACACAAAGAATTCTTAGGTTTTTTTAGCAAAGGTAATCCTCTTACCACCTTGATCTTACTAGCTTTAATAATATTGTCAAAATTCATATGAAAGAGTCCCCTATGCCATATCCAAATGTCATCAAACTTAGCCATTAGAAACCAACTTATCTTGGCATTAAACTGAAATAGGTTACCTCTGGTCTGCTTACCGGTGGCAATAAGTTCACCACTTTTCCCAATTATACTGCAAATTCCACCTTTGAATTCCAAAACTAATCCTTTATCGTTTAGTTGAGCAACACTCAACAAGTTATGCTTAAAACCTTCTACCCAGTAGACATCATTTGCACTGCTCTTTCCATTCAATGAGATGGATCCTTTACCTTTCACCAAGCATGGTGCATCATTGCCAAATCTGAAAACACCTCCATCATATTCCTCCAGAGACAGAAACTTTCACCCATCACCAGTCATGTGGTGAGAACAACCACTATCAATTATCCACTCATTAGAGTTGTCAATGTGAGAGACAAGAGATTTCTTGTCAGACACTTCTTCTTTAAGTGCTACAAACACTATGTCTTCATTTTCTTCATCTTTTGATTCTTCATCAGTGACACCTTCATGCATAGCAACTAGACAATTTCTTTTGTTTCCTCCTTTATACTTTATAAACCTCTCTGGTTTATCCTTATTGTCATTGTTAGGACAATTAACAACTATATGTCCTATCTTGTTGCAGGAAAAACATTTTAAAGGAAGTTTACCTCTATATTTTCCAGTTCCCTTCGGAAGTCTTTTAGCAAGAAGAGCTTCAAACTCCATTAAAATCTCTTCATCATCCATATATCTACATTGTTTGGATTCATACCTAGTACTAGTTTCTTTTCCTTTTCTAGATGGTACAGTAGATGCTTTAAAAGCTGACTGAGTCTTCTAAACACTACCATCATAGCTATTCAACTCATATGCAGTTAACTTTGCAATGATAGAATCTAAGGATACCTTAGTTTTATCAATAGACCTTAGTTCCTGGATAGCAGCAACTCTGATTGCATAGATTGGTAACAATGATCTAAGGAATTTACTAACAATAGTGGTATCATCAATAGTTCTACCAGTGCTTTTGATATCACCAACCACAGTCTTAATCTTAATGCCATATTGTTGAATCTTCTCACCTTCAACCATCCTCATATCCTCAAATTTACCTCTAAGGCTCTCTTAGCTTGCTTATAAGGGCTTCCATGACTTGCCCATTTTTCTGGATTTCTCTCTTTTGATCATCAGTCAGAGTGCCAGTGGGAGTCACACAGGAATTCTCAACATAGCTCGAGTGTTGAGCATCCATACTCTTGATGTAAATCTTCATTTTGTCCTTCCATATCTTAAAGTTATCTCTACTGAACTTAGGACCTTCCCTCTTCATCATTACAATAGGATCTTTTACCTCAAGCAGTTAAGCTTATATCACCAAGGACCTAGAGGTGCTCTGATACCAACTGATGAATAATGATGAACAACAGATACACCAATCGGTACTGAGAGGGGGGGGGGGCTGAATCAGTACAGGCAAAAACTTTCTCAACAACTTATCTAGTTAATGGAATACCAATTGGTTGTCACCATTACTAAACTTAACCATGGAAATACCAGTTAAACACAATAAGACATTAGATACCATCAACTGATAAGTCTAAACAATTCAAATACAATCAATACTTGATATCAACTTCACCCATAAACATATCCATGTGGTATACAAGTAATACCATAGCCTATAAACTCTGCATGCATAATCTTTCAACCAAATACTTCATAAACATTACATGAAAAATGCATAACACACATATTTTTCATGTGGAAACCCAAATGTGAAAAACCAAGGTGGGGATGAATACCCACAAGCTTGTTTTTGAACTCTTTTGAAGCTTGCCCTGTTAGGAGCCTAGTCCAATTAAAGACTTTGCAATAGGGTTCTTCTAGGAACCGATCCTGTTAGAGATCACCTGGTTAAGGGATGGCTATATACCCTATTAAAGGTTGAAACCTTGTTAAGGTTACCTCGTTAGAGGATTTGAAGAACTCAATGATCTTGAGTCACCTAGTTACAGGTTTTACAAATAATCTTGCTAAAGCTACCCAGTAAAGGGATTTTCCAATTGTTGAAATGATTAGAAGACAACAGGTAAAACTTTTGATCTAATAACAACACTACATGCCAAGGAAGATCCTTTTCATTTCCTCTAATCTACAATCACACTCTATAGTTTTCCTCTTATTGGTCTGGCAAGTATCTCATCACTCAAATACACCCAACTTTTGCCAAAAACTTTACAATAACAAACATCATCGACCTTATAGACAACAGTCAGGTTGGTAGCATAAACCCTAAACCCTAAGAATCTTAGGTTTACAACACAAGTGGTCCAATCCTGACCGTCCAAACACATTGTATAGAGTATTACAATTTTAAATAGATCACAAGACAATCTGCATCATTCATTCATCACCACACATGGGAATCAGTAACCCATCACGCTTTCTTCTCATACCACTAAGAAGAATGATCATTCCCGAGGTAGACTCCAAATGTAGTCGATCTTTTCATGCAAGATTCTCAAGGAAATACTTCATGCACATAAGGAAGATGTGGCACCTCGATCTCATTCACATCTCTTAGCCAACTCATCACGGAGTATCATCAGTTGCATCGCACAAGCAAGATTGCCAAACTAATAACCCTAGGGTTGAGACTACCAACTGGTAGTCATACTTAGTGAAACCCTGACACCGGTTCACTACATCTCTTCATGCCTCTTCATACTGGTTCACCAACTTCTTTCAATCTGCATATCGGTTCACTTACACTTATTGACATCAATGACAACATACATTATCATCATATCAACATGTAATTTCATCATATGCCAATGATATCCAACAGGAACCAGTGACTATCTTTTGTGATATTACAAGTCTAATAAACCTTTCTAAGAATCCTATACTTCATGCTAGAGCTAAGCACATTGAATTGAAGTATCACTTCCTAAGGGAAAGAGTTCAAGAAAAAGAGGTAAAGATGGAATATGTGAAGAGTAAAGATCAGTTAGCTGATATCTTTACTAAGCCGTTACCGAACGCTACCTTTGAGTTTCTTAGAGGTAAACTAGGGGTTAGACCCCTACACCGGAAGAACTAGAATGATGGAGATCCATCAATCTTATGGACTTAATGTTTATTTTTCACTAAGGATTGATGAAGGTACAAGATAGTCCTTTGGGGGAGCAAGTCTGATGTAAAGTTTTGATTTAATGCTCTGTTATAGTTTTTTTTATTTGAGTAGCAGAGATGATGGAAGAGGCAACAGATGAATTTAAAAAAAGTGATGAGTTTACATCTTTGGCATTGTTGTCAAAGGGGGAGAATAAATGAATAGAAATAATATATGGTAGACATGTGAGAAGTTGAAGATCATAGAAGCATTGGTTAATGGGGAGATGACAAAAGGAGGAGAACTGGCAGATGATGTGATATCAACAAACAAGTTGCAGATGATGATGTTACTTTGATCGTATATTTGATTGATATTGCCATCAATGCCAAAGGGGGATATTGTTGGCATTTGGTATAACTGATATAGTGTAGGTGATGCAATTGAAGATGGATGACTGCACCGATAAAGGATAGAAGTCTATTTGTGAAGAAGAGATTGGGATTAGTGAATAGATGATATGATTAGCTATTTGTGTTGTCATTATTGGAAAATGATGCTCCTAATGTTCCTGAGGTCTTGTTTTGTCATCTTAGTGATTTGGTTTACCGAAAGACAAGGTTTACCAGCAATGAACTAAAGTTTGTGAAATATGACTTTAAAGGGTAAAGCAGAGTTTTTTTGACTGGATTAGTTGATTGGTGATGATTGATGATTTGTGGTTTGGAAGCTAAACTTGTATCATGGAAAGGTGTATATGACCGGAAACAAAACTCATGAATATTACCAGAAGGCATGTTTTAAATTTCAGATGAAGTTTTGCTAAGGTTTTAGTAGGGTTTAAGGACTGGTGAAGAAATCATCAAACTGATAATGATTTTTGTTATGATGGTGATCAATGGCGAGTCTACATGAAGTTGGTAACCTGACAAATAGTGTGAAAGATTTAATTGTTGTTTTGGCACCATTCAAGGAAGATTTTCTTGGGAATTAGTGAAACACTTAGTAGAATGTTTTGAGGATACAAATCGGATTTGCGTGATAGGTTATGATCAATCTGTTGGCTTGATGATGATTGTTATGGATTACTTCATGTATTTTCATTGATGGCACATGTATACACACACATATGTTCACATTGTCTTAGTCGTCTTAGTTAAGCCAAACTGGTATTACTCCAAAGTCTTTGTATTGCAAAACCGGTATTGTATGCATAGTGAAGTTCAATTGGTTTTGAGGGTGTCTAACCGGTATATGTAGACAACCGGTATATGCAAAAATGGCTTGACACCAGCTTGGAGATTCAGCTAAGATTTATAATGAAGCAAATGGAGGACAATCGATCTATAAGTTGGAAGAGGTTAACTCTTAACCGGTATCAGTGTTCCAACCAGTTTCACTAGTTGTGTGATGAGTTATCACTGGTCGTGATGAGTTATCCCTAACCGACAGATTTGGTGATAATTTGTGATGTGTTATGTTAGATTGTCTCGATACACTGCACCTAGGAAATTGTGATGTGATTCCTCAGCCGACATGAAATCTATTGTCTATATAATGGCATTATGATGAACTATTTTTATGATGCGAGAGAGAAGTTTTAATTTGTTGCAATTTACTGAAGGTGTAGCAGAGTATGTCAGTGATGTAGTTTTGAGTGAGAAGAAGAGGATCTATTAAAACAAGTTGTGCTACTTCTAGATCACATCACCTATTGTTTTCTAATCACTATAATAGTCAAATCCCCTAACCAGGTAAGCTCTAACAAGATTCATTGTAAAAATCCTCTAACCAGGTGATCCATTAGTTTGGTTTTGAAATCCTCTACCGAGGTTACTCCTAAAAGGGTACTACCTTTAACAGGGTATAGCTTGTAACAGGGCTTTGGGATCTTTAATAGGATTTTCTCCTAGCAGAGTTCTTTGTAGACCTTAACCAGTTAGTTACCTATTACTCCAGATAGTTAACTTGTGAGTCCCATCTCACCGTGGTTTTTCCTAGTTGGGTTTTCCACATATAAACACTTGTGTTATGGTGGATATTTCACTTGTTGTGGATGCTTTAATATAATTTTGGATTGCATGCATAGTATTAAGTAAACTGATTAAGTATTTGTACTGGTCTATGTTTAAAGTGGTATTGTTTTTGTTGTCACTGATTCACCTCCCCTCTTAGTGCTTTATAAGTATATCAATTGGTATTAGAGCCAAAATTCCTTAAGGCTTAATTGCTTGGAAGGAAACCCTAAATCTACCATGGGGGATACGAGTTACTTAGAGATGGCAAGAGTGCTTGATGCAACCAAGGAAGAGCTTGAAACCCTAAGGGTCAGATTTAAAGCTTCACAAGTCAAAAGGAGAGAGCTGATAGAGAAATTATTGGAGATATCTGATAATAGTTCTTCAGATGAAGCTAACATTGATGCTTTGGCTGAAAAAGTTGAAAAACTGAATGGTTAAAAGCTAAATCTGAGAAGAGAGTTAGAAGCCCTAACCATCCGCATGAGCCAAGAGCTTGAAGCAAGAAGAGTAGCTGAAGACCTAATCAAAGAAAGATATCATCAGATTGCTAAGATCAAACAAGAGAATGCAACTTTTCATGAGTATTGGCATGAAGAGAAGGAAGAGAAGGAGGCTTTGCAGTTAGATCTTGAAATGGAAACATCTCTAAGAGAGAGACTGACAAAACACAATGATCTTACCAGAGAGCTCACTGAGGCTAATGAATAGCTAGAAAAGTTCAATAAGAGTTATTCTATGCTAGATGAGCAGATCCAATCTCAGAGGATGAAAGGTGACACATCTGGAGTAGGTTTCAATACATCTAAGAAAGGAGAATCTTTCAGTACCAAGAGCAACATACACAAAGGTAAAACTGCTCCTAAGGCTAACAAGCCTACTGGTAAGAAATCTTTCAAACTTGTTTGCTTTATCTATCATAAACCTAGACATACTACTAATATGTGTAGAAGCAGACCTAATGAGAATACAAGATATAATACAAATGCTAGGTATGTATCTAGGAGATTTAAAGGTCATTGTTTTATATGCAACATGTATGAACATAGATCAGTTGAATGCAGATATGGAGCAAACAATCTGACACCTCACATGAATCCAAGACCTAACGGTGACTAGAGAAAAACATATGACAACTAGAGAAAAATGAATTGGTAGAAACCCTATGTCAACTGGTTTAGTCCATTTGAAATGGAAAGGGAAACTAATGTGATTTGCACCATTTGTAAAAATTATGGACATGTGGCTATGAACTGCAGAAGGAGAACTGGAAGAGGTAATGCAGGACCTTGGAGATCGTCTGGGATGGCTTGCTATCATTGTCACCAACTGGGACACATGGCAAAATTTTGTAGAACTAGGAAGATCAAACTAGTTAACCACTCTAAAGATCAGAAAGGTAAGCACAAGGTCAATATTGAGGAAACTAGAGAGGAGATGAATAGCATTTGGAAAAAGAAGAGTGAGGACAAGGCTGTAGAAGAATCTAACCCTTCACCTAGTGTGGAGAATTATGTGCCGATGAATTAAGCCTTTCAAACAGGCCTAAGGGGAGAATAGTGGTAAATCTACTTCTGAACCCCTTGAAGAATGCGTGGTAAGAGAGTTTTGCATTTTGAGTTATTCTATGATAATTCTTGGTATCATTATCTATCAATTTTTTAAAGATTGTCAACCAGTTATATACCTGTCAGTATTGGAAAGTTTTGTTAAGTGGTATATTAGGGTTTGTTACCCTATCGGTGGATAAATTAAAGCAGTGGGTAAGTTTATAAAAGCGAGTTTTACTATGTCATTTTTATCCTAATTGCATTTGAAGAAGAGTTCTTGAGCACCTGTAGAGCGAAAAAAGATAATTGCTAGCTAATTGTAGAAGGATTTGTCTTTCAAATTGAAGGATTAAGTCGGATTCGAAGATTAGAGAAGGCAAAATGGGTGTACATTTGAGAGATCAACTAGAAACCTTGCCAATGTAGAGAAATTAAGGTATTCTTTTGTGAATCTCTCTAAAATCGAGTTTATCCAGAATGGCATCATCGTCTAAGCAAGTAGAGAGACTTATGATTACTATTGAACCTTATGGAGTCCATGAAATCAAACAAAATAGTATCATACAATGCATTGTCTCAAGTACCTAATGGTGTTATGATAAAAGGTGATTTATCCAATTACATTGACTATAAAATTGAGGATTTAGGATTACTATCAATTTATTCTCAACTGAAATCCTTGTGTGATAAAAGTGGGAAAATCAAACCCGAGTACATTAGGGTTTATGAAAAGGGTTTGCACAATGCGGCGTATTTTCTTGAAGATTTTGAAGAAGAACATGTTAGGATAATTCTTAGTCATGTGCATGGAGAAAATATGTATCTTGACAGGTTACACACAATGACGAAGCAAGCAATTCATGCAATGACTGGTTTTTGGCAAACCGACAAAGTTCCAAAGCTGAGAAAAATTTCAAAAGAGACTATGTTTGCACTAACCCAGACCACCTTTGATGGTCATGTGTTTTTAGTCAACAACATTAGAGACCCAACAATTAGACTTGCAACTATGGTCATTGGTTATAAAATATTTTATTCCAGTAGGATGAGCAGTGTGCCATCTATTGTTGTACATGCATCTTATAGGATGATTGCTAAGAATGCATATTATGGCCTATACGAGGCTATAAGGAGCCAATTGATGTTGAACCTACAATCAGTTAAGAAAGACAACAGTCAAAGGTTCAAATATGGTCAACTATTGATTTGTCTATTCTTTTATTTTCAGAATTTCTTACCAAGAATTGGTGACATTCAATGGTCAAAGGACATACCGATAACAACTCAAATCAAGAAAAATATTAAAGTTGTAAAAAGCACATTTTTTGCTATTGTAAACAGGTATTTTAATGAGTTCCAAAAGAAGATGAGCATGAGGTTGAGGCTACTTGAAGATGTGGTGAAACACTTTGCAAAAGACAAATGTTTCACAATTACCAGAAACTTTTGTCTTATGGAGGCCGTAGAACCCAGGGAAGATGAGATGGATGAAATGAGTTATGAAGTCAACTATAAATTATTAATCAGATATGCCAACAACCTTTTGACATCTCCCAAGAATAAGAAGAAGAAAAGACTAGGGACATATGAGGAAAGAAATGTACCTGCTGAACCCAGTACTGCCAAAGAGAAGAAGAAGAAGAAAGTTGAGCAAGTACCTTCAGTGACTACCGGTACAAGGGTGAAAAGAAGTGTTCAAGTCAAAAAGGAACATGCACCCAAAGTGTGTGCTATAAAGTAGACTACAATGAATAAGAGAGGTACGAAACTTATTCTTCAAGCAAAATCTGAGGATACCAACACTAAAGAGGAACTAAAGAAGATGAAAGCAACTGGTAAGAAAGGCAAATCGGTAGAAGAAGTTTCAAAGCCAAGTATTCCTATTAACATTTTATCTTACAAGCCTATGATTGATTTTGAGAAGACATTGAAAACATTAGGGAGGAATAGGTTTGATAATGTAAAAAAATGTTTTGATTCATTTGATGATGATTAGAACCAACAAATTAATCAAGAGACAATCAACCACTTGTGTCAATACGATTGGTTGCCTCAAGATATTGAAAAGGATATTTCTGATTCTTTGTATTCTATTCTTGCAAATAAGTGGAAAATGGTTGTTGAACAAGATCAATAAATTATTGATAGTGTTTTCATTCAATATTTTTCTGAATTATCTAGAGATGAATTATTAGCATTGCTTGATAATTTCAAAGGACAATTTCATTCTAAGGCAAGAAGATTGAAGCTATTGAATGGGAAGGTTCAATCTGTTGAAGTTGAAACTCATCAGATAGCTCAAAATATTCAAAGGATACATGAGTAGATGAAGTCTCATAATGATGACCAAACAGAGACTAGAGATCGACCGGAGCTAGATGATGAAGAGATTATTCCATCGGATATTGTCTATCCTATTAAGTATAAGGATGACACTACTTCTCTACTGGTTATCTTTGTAGATGATAATGATGATATCCAGGACACCATTGATACATCTGGTAATATCATTGCACCAATTATGGAACCTTTACAACAACCGGTCATTACTATTACATAGGAAGCAACTGAAGCACCAGTAATTCAACCTAGTGTGGATATTCAACCACCACCAGAAAAAGAACACCAAGTGGAAAATCAACTTCCACTGGTTACAATAGATTCACATGAGAAACAAATAGAGGTAGAAATAGAGAAATAGGTTAAAGTGAAGGAAACTGAATAGAAAAAGGAGGAAGAGAAAGATAAAATAGAGGAGAAGATACCATCTAAAAAGGAAAAAGAAAAGGTAAAGCAAAAAATTGATGATGAGGATGACTCAATAGGCATCAAAGGGCCTATAGATGTAGATAATATGAGTGCAACTGAACTCATGGAGATTGCAATAGTGATGCAATCTAGAACTCAAAAGAAAAGATTGAAAGAGCAGAGGAAGGAAGCAGAAACAATTCAAACTGTCGTTGAGATTCTGTCAAGTCTTCTACTAGAGACTGGCATTGGAAATTTGTCAACTCCTATCGGCAATCTTGGCTAGTTGGTTGCTAATGCTTCTAACCAACTGAAGTCCCTTGAAGAAGCTACTCAAAATTTAGCTAAGAAGAATTACAGAAAGAAAAGAGGAGAGAAAATAATGAAAGATATTGATATAGGGAAGATTGCTTTATCACTGAATAAAGATCTTTTGAGGACTTCTATTGAAATTGGAGGAAGGATACTAGCCTATACATCTAATGTTTCATTTTTATTTACTGATTTGAAGAAAAGGTAAGAGACAAAATAGGAATTGGAAAGGATATGTATTATCTACACACCTTTACAAGATTCAGCCTTAGCATTTGAGAATGAGTTGATGATTTGGAAAATTGGCTAGATGTCTATGATTATGAATAGGCTAAGAGACCATGATCCTTGAAAGAGCTAAATAACCAGTTAAGACCTAAAGTGGACATCTTACAATAGGCATACAAGGATGCAAAAGCAGTTTTGGCGACTCTGGAGATGAGCACAATGGATGCAATGGAAGAATTTGCTACACAGGTTATGACATCCATTGACATCATTGAAACATTATTGGAAACATGGGAAAATTATTTTACTTAGATGAAGTTTACTTTCAGTGACATTTTCTTGCAAACTGCAATGAACACTCCTTCAAAAGACTCGTATATTTTTGTATATGTATTTTTTGATGTAAATTTTGATATAATATATATGTATTTTACTTTTCAATTTGGCATTGTTAAAGGGGGAGTAGAAATATGTATGTGCTATGAATTTTTTTTATATATTATTAAGGGGGAGTAAGAGTAAATATGTTTGTACAATTTTTGTAAGCACACTTAGTTGTAAAGTTGTAAAATTTTCCAACTATTGCCATCAATGCCAAAGGGGGAGATTGTTGGCTTGATGATGATTGTAATGGATGAATTCATGTTTTTTCATTGATGGCAGATGTATACACACACATATGTTCTTATTGTCTTAGTCATCTTAGTTAAGCCAAACTGGTATTACTCCAAAGTCTTTGTATTGCAAAACCAGTATTATATGTATAGTGAAGTTTAATCAATTTTGAGGTTGTCTAACTGATATATGTAGACAAACGATATATGCAAGAATGGCATCACACTAGCTTGGAGATTCAACAAAGATCTACAAGGAAGAAAATGGAGGACAATCGATTTATAAGTTGGAAGAGGTTAACTCTTAACCGGTATCGATGTTCTAACTAGTTTCACTAATTGTGTGATAAGTTATCATCGGTCATGATGAGTTATCCCTAACTGACATATTTGGTGGAAATCTGTGATGTGTTATGTTAGATTGTCTAGATACACTACACCTAGGAAATTGTGATGTGATTCCAGAGCCAACATGAAATCTAATGTCTATATAAGGACATTAGGATGAACTATTTTTATGATGCAAGAGAGAAGTGTTAAGTTGTTGCGATTTACTGAAGGCATAGTAGAGTATGTCGGTGATGTAGTTTTGAGTGAGCACAAGAGGATCTATTCAAGCAAGTTGTGCTACTTCTAGATCACATCACCTATTGTTTTCTAATCACTACAATAGTCAAATCCCCTAACCGGGTAATCTCTAACAAGCTTCAATGTACAAATCCTCTAACCAGGTGATCCATTAATTTGGGTTTGAAATCCTCTACTAAGGTTACTCCTAATAGGGTACTAGCTTTAACAAGGTATAGCTCCTTACAGGGCTTTGGGATCTTTAATAGGATTAGCCCCTAGCAGAGCACTTTGTAGACCTTAACTGATTGGTTACCTATTACTATGAATAGTTAAATTGTGAGTCCCATCTCACCATGGTTTTTTCCAGTTGGGTTTTCCATGTATAAACACTTGTGGTATGGTGGATGTTTTACTTGTTGTGGATTCTTTAATATCATTTTGGATTGAATGCATAGTATTAAGTAAACTAATTAAGTATCCTTACCAGACTCTGTTTAAAGTGGTATTATTTTTCCTGTCACTAAGTCACCCCCCCCCCCCCACTCAGTGCTTTATAAGTCTATCACAATCAAAGGTTGATATTGCATTGTAATTTGTTGTAATGATTTGTATAATGATATGTGATGATCTCTTATGATTTTAATTTTAAATTCATGATGTAATTAGGTTTTGTGGCCAGCCTAGTTGAGTTGGCTATTTAGGATGATACATTTGATGTTCATTGTGTTGGTGGTCTTAGAGGTTGTGTTAAGCCATCCAAGTGAAGTGTGTGATCTTCCCAAGAGTTGCAAAGTGTTGTGTATAACTAGATCTGATCAAGCAAGTAGATAAGTGCAAATAACAGGTCATTCTTTCACTATTGTTCCCTAATAGTTGCATCAGGTTAAATCCCTTAACCGGGTAGGTCCTAACAGGCCTTAAACATTTAAGTCTCCTAATAGGTCATCTCTCAAAAGAATGTTAAATCCTCTCACAAGGTTGATCCTAATAGATCATCAAGCTCCTAACCAGGCTACAAGGCAAATCCCCTAACCGAGTGACTCCTAACAGGGTCTACTCCTAATAGGGCGTACTTTGAAAGAGTACAAATACTTGTGGGTACCAACTCCCACCATGGGTTTTTCCCTATTTGGCTTTCCACATCAAAAACTTATGGTGTTTATTTGTGGAATTTTTTTCATGTAATGTTCTTGTTTATATTTCATTTCATGCATTATTTCTGACACACCGGTTATGATGTTTTATCAAAAGTTTATCAGAGGTTACCGGTATTGATAAGAAGTTGTTTAAGAACATATTTGAACTGATTGATAAGGTTAATGAGTTTGTAAGTTATCAAGTTTATATGATTGCTTTGGTTGTGAAAGTATAGATGTGGTAAATGATTTGATTAATGTGTTAAGCAAATTTGATCAAGAGGTTATTAGATCTGATTAAAGAAGTTAAGATATTTCTTAAATGATTTTAGATTTGAGATAAGTTTGTTTTTGAGTTAAAGTTTCAATTGGTCTTAGTATTTATCCACCCACCTCTCAGTACTAACCGGATCCTCATAGGATTAACAAGAACTACATAAAACATGCCAACCATAACACAATGATTTATATGTGGAAACCCAAAAGGGAAAAACCACAGTCAGAGTTAGTACCCACAAGATTCACTATCTATAGAGTAGAAACTTCTGATCGGTTAACGTCTTACAAATATGCCCTGTTAGGAGTAGACCCTATTATGAGTCACCCGATGAAGGGATTTTCTATGATGTGCCCTATTAGGAGAAACCTCACAAGAGGATTTAAACTCAGATGTTGAGCTATCCTGTTAGGGGATTTACAGATTAAGGTTTGTCAGGACCTACCTGGTTAACATCATTGAAACTATCAATTGCATCAACATCATTAGTACTGGTGTCATCATCAGTAATGACAACTATCTCTATCTATGTGTTGACTGGTTGATCATCTACTGATTAGTCTCCCATAACAATCTCATCAGGTGTAAAATCACTGATATCAACATTGTCTGAAATATCTTCTATCTCAAAACTCTCTGGTTTCTCTTCCTCATCAATAATCAAACCCAATAATTTCTTCAATATCAGCTCAGTTTCCATATGAACTGATTGGGTCTCACCAATTAACATTCTTGTCAACCTTTTATTAGATCTGAAAGATGATGAAGACAAGAGCTCTGAAGAGCCACCGATACATACATAGATTGTTCCACCATCGGTAAATGATAGTAAAAAGAATAAGGAAGAAGAAAAGATAGAAGAGAAGACAAAGGATCAACTTCAAGAGAAGAAAGAGGAATAAGAGAAGGAAACAAAGAAATTTGAACCTCAAGTGACACCTCTATCCTTTACTTCTAAGAAGAAAATTGATGATGATGAGGATGATGATGCATTAAGTATACAATGACCCATTAATATGGATATGCTAAGTTCTACAAGATTAATGGAGATTGCCATTGCAATGCAATCTAGAGTGAAGAAGAAGAGAATGAAGGAGAAACATAAAGAAGCTGAGACATTCAAACATGCAATTGAAATTTTTTCAAGTTTATTACCAGAGACTGATATAGACAATTTTTCTACACTGATTGATAAGCTAGGTCAATTGGTTAATGATGATGAACATATGAAAACATTTGAGGATGTGACATATGTTTGTGTAGAAAAGGAGTTTAAGAAGAAAAGGACATAGAAGTTAATGATAGATATTGATAAAGCTAAAGTTTCTTTAACTTTTAATTGTTAGACAACTCAGATAACTAGTGAACAACTAAGAGGGGGGATGAATCAGTTGTTAACAAATTATAGAACTTTAAGAATTAAAACCTTATAACCAGAATACATAAACCAAATACTAGAATAGCAAATATAATAGAAGCACAAATATAATCCATAGAACAATTACCAGCCATCCAAAAAAGTTAACACCAAGATTTCTACGTGGAAAACCCGATAAAGGGAAAAACCACTGTGGGAAGCCTACCCACAATTAGATAATACTTCTAGAGTAAGTTTGTGATTACATAAAGAGGGGTTTGCACATGCAGGAAGGCCAACAACTTAGAACGCACTTCTCATCACAAAAGGAGCTTCACTGACTACAAAATAAATCTAGAATACAATCCGCAAAGAAGAATGAACTGCAAGAATAACATCCCTTATGCCTGTATACAGTTTTAGTTAAACTTAGTACCAAAGGTCTTAAACCTCTTTCACCAACCCAATTCAATCACCTATGATCAACCAAAACCTCTACATATGATTACAACCTTATTCACACAGAGATAATCCTATATCCCCAAAACCCATATGCCCATGATCTACAAAGAGATCTTACATCTTGTTTATACCAACCCGAGACCTAAATAATTAGGTCAGCCACCTAAAAGATAATATAATAAACTCATAACATAAACCCGCAATACAATGATCATCCAAGTTGGCCTAAGACCGAAACAACATAACCCAATCAATAGATCCAATCCGAAACTAATGGAATCCAAGAACACTCATAGGGAGGGTGAATCAGTTTCTTTCGGTCTTCAATCTCCTTGGACATCCTCATAGTCATGGATTGCATTTCATTCTTCATCACACCATTCTCCTATCTCAGCTTCTGAGATTGTTCCTTAAGGGCATCCTTCTCTTCATCATCCAAATTTTGTAAAATTTCCCTCGTTTTAGCTTCAATAGATGACAACCTCTCATGCAGGGTAAGAATGAATTCCTTTGCAGGGTTTAATTCATCTTCCAACTTCAAGTTCTTCATCCTTTCAATATCATAGTCCTCAAGTGCTACTTCAAGTTGTTTTTGTAGACTCATTTCCATGGATTCCGGATGCAGGATCTTCCTCAAGCTATTAGACTTACTCCAAGCTTTAATACCAATTGTTGGAATCCAAGAACACTGAGAGGGGGGGGTAAATCAGTGTTCTACTGGTATAATCAATTTTAACTTTATTAACAATGCAATTCAGTAATTGGTAACCATAAAAGAATACAACAACAAATAGAAATGAAGCAACCACAAGAGAATACACCATAACACAATGATTTATATGTGGAAAACCTCAAAGAGGAAAAACCACGGTGGGATTGGAGACCCACAATATCTATCCACTAGCCAAATGAATAAATATTACAATAGGGGCTTGCACATGTAGGAAGGCCAACAGCCTAGAGCACACTACTCATCATAAAAGGAGCCTCACTGACTAGAAACATGAAATGTAGAGTTACAAACAAAATTTTGAACTCTGAGAGTGCATCTGCTATGCTGGATGAGTTCTATTTAAAGCATAGTCTGTATCGGTTTACACTATGTCCTTCCTTACCGATACCTTGCTTCACTTCCCAAACCTCTAAACCAATATCCAAGACTGACTATAGAATATTACATTCACATTCTTTCAATCAAGATTTCTCGTATAATATCACATCACTATATTTCATTACATTCTATTCCATTCTCAAAATAACCTAACCAGACTGACTTAAATACCCTTCCCAAACACAAACATAAATGACTTATATTGGCTTACAATGATATTATATTTTATTTATATGTCAACCTAAATGAAAATAAATTTATTAAACTTCGAGACCTATGCCTTTGATCATTTCTATGTAGACCTATCAGATCAATCTCCCATGTCGGCCTCATAAACTAGTTCCTAGTTTGCCAATTTCCTTTTCCTATTGGTGCTAGTTCCTTGAGTGTCTGATGACATGGATATCGGTTTCCAAACAATGTATAATGGTGAGTACCGGTTAAGTGACCAACCCAAAATGGTGTGTGTTGCCATCAATGACAACACAACTAAGCCAGATGAGTGTCAATTGCCAACAATCTCCCCTTTTAGCATTGATGGTAATACTCATGTGAAAAATGGATCGCTGAAGTGTTGTTTCGGTTTCCTACCAAAAACTCCTAAAATGATCTCAAAAACTATTGGAAGACTACTCCCCCTAAGCTATACATTTATTCTTATGTCCCAATCATTTTTAACATCAACCTCTCCCCCTTTGACATCAATAAAAAAGTCAGGGCAAATAAATGAAAGAATGAGAGAAAAAATATGATTACCAAACATAGATGAACTTGAAAATATCCGAGTAAGCATTCTTCAAAAATCCTATGTATGCATATTAGTCTGTCTTCAATGTGCTCAAAATGGATATAAAACCATTAAGAATATATGCATGAAGCTATTCTTCTGATAGGTCTGCAAGAGTAGGCTTATTCATTAACTCTATGATTTCCCTCTTGCGAAGTAATAGAGTGTTCAATCTGGGACTCACAAAACATCTTAATTCCCTTATAGGTCGGATTAGCCTATCCATGTCCTTCTCTAATCCAAAAATCTCAGAATCTGTTATCAAAATCAAACCATCAATGGTATTGGTTAGTGTCTGAGTACCATCAAAATTGATTCATCTATCTCCATTTGCTCCTTATCATCCATATGTACATAGTAGTATTGTATATTACTCAAAATTCCATCTTTAGTTATTTAATCAATCAACTCAACAACTGAAAGAGGAGGAATGGCTTCAATACTCTTACTAGATTTGAGAGCTATATCTACATCTGATTTATTTTTCTTGTCGGGAGTAGAAGTAGACTCCTTAATCAGTTTCCTCTTCTATGTGGGCTTTCTCTCCTTCAAAATTTTCTTTGGTGCTGCTAGAGGGGTAACCTTCACTTTCTACTTCTTTACTTCCTTAGCCTTCTTCCTTGGTATCTTGATGAAAGTCTTGGGAATCTATGAGGGCACAACATCAATATCAGAACCGGATGTAATAGGGGCAATATAAGTCTTTGGTTTCTTCCTCTTTACTACACCCTTACTGGTTGATATTGTCAGTGAGGCCTGAACTGCTGCCAGAGAAGATCCCTTAGCTAGTCCAATAATCTATTTAATTTCAGAAGACATATTCTATACAGCTTCCCCAACCTTCTTGATCTTCCCTTCCCTTTTCTTCTTACTGAATCCAATTTCAACTTTAGTTTCTTTTTGCTTTTCATTACCAAAGGGTTTCTCTGCTTCATCAATTGGGGCATCAATAAGAGTCTTGGCATACAAGTCCAAGATCTCAACATCTACCTCATAGCCCATTTCTATAATCCATATCTTTCATGGTTGCACTGCCTCCATCAGTGTTTCATCCTTCTTTACCATAAAACAAATTTTAATTGAATATTTATCTACAATATGCTTTGGAACTCTTTCTCTCTTCTTCATTTCTTTCTAGAATGATTTGAAATAGCCCCAAAAAATAGAGTCCCTATCCTATCCCATATTCCTTATAGCATCTTTAATTTTTTTTTCTACCGATATATCAAATGCCCATTGGGTCTTTACTAGTTTCAAGTAACTCATTCAGAAAGAAAACCATTAAACAAACAACAAGGTTTCCATATTGGAAAATACCCTTTTTCTCACCCTTAATCTTCCGTAGTTTTATAATTAACTCATCACACATCCATTGACATAGATCTAGCTTTTGATTCTCAATCATTTTATGAGCACAAAAAATGCATGAACTAGAAACAGAGTTGAATTGATTTGATTGGGTTACCTTGTAATTGATGATCATGCTTGTGAATTGAACTTCTTTGTCTCTGATAGAACTAATTCTCATTGACCGGTTGTACCAGTTAACTTATCCACCTCATTGTTAGATATATTCTTCCTTCTAGGGGTTGGACTGGTCTAGGGTAAACCGGTGATCGCATGAATAGCCTCCTTGGTGATCTTGTAAGGTCAGTCTAGCCATATGAATTTGCCATGCACTCGGCTTAGTGCATACCAGATCAATTCATCTTCAAATTCTGACATGTCCAAAATGTCGATAAAACCCTGATCCTTCAGAATTTTAAATCCCGGTTTCATCAACCCATCTTGGTTTAGCAAGGTGACAATATACATGTTCTTGATCTTAGTAGAACCCAAATCCTCCATTTAGCTGTGAATGTATGCGCAAACATCCTTGACATGCAAAACTCCTTCAAGAACCATAGAAAATGCACCAACTGAATCATTGACCTTTGCAATTTGAGGGTATTACTTGAAAACAAGGTGTGAATTGTCCTTGATGTCAAAAACAATAGGGGTAGCCACACCTACCAGATCGAAAGATGATCCAGAAGCTATTGCGAATAAATGATAGCTTGAAAACTGATAAAATACCTCACAACCTTTGCAGGTGAAAGATTTTCAAAATCTATTGTAAATGCACTGGAATTTGCTTGAAATACGTTTGATCACCTTGAACTCACTCTATTTTTCTCTAAATGCTAGGTGATTGAAAATGAACCAACATTTCCCTTCTATTCTACGAAAAAACCCCAATTTCTCATTGTCATTAATGCATGCCGACATATGATACCAAATTCAAAATCCATTATCTTAGCACCGGTGAATCTCCAGACTGACTTCACCAAGATCTAAAACAAGCTTTCAGACCTCTACCAGGGGCAATGCAGGATTCATCATTAATTTGCCTCCCGCTAAGGCTAGTGCCTTAGTTACTGGATAAGTTTCCTGCTAGTACAGGAACATTCTTCTCCACCAGTTGAGTAACCAAATTGATTGTCTCTTCTGGTTGATCTTTAGATTTCCTAACCCATTTCTTCTCATGCTCCTTCCGGATATCTTCAACCTTTTTTTTTCCTTTCTCATCATTTCCTACTAGATTGTTCTTGCTTCTGCAATATTTGGCAATATGTCCTATTGTTTTGCATGCATAGCAATTGACATTATTTTTCTAAATTGCCTTAATAAGTCCTTGACCATTCTTTGACCTATATTGATTATCCATATGTCCAAACTTTCCACATGCATGACATCTGACATTGATTCACAATCTTTTTTCCTATGGCCATACTTATTACATTTTGTACATTGATCGGGAACAACATTATTATTCTAATTTTCTCTATTTCTGCATTGACTTGCTCTATGACCAAACTTATTACAAACAAAGAATCTACCATTAAATTTATGTGCATTGGGTTTCCTTACCAATGATTCCTGATTCTAATTTTCTGATGGATTCTCCTAATTTGTAGTATCAAAGCTTTCTCCATGCTCAAATCCAAAACCTCTAGTGTCTCTAGTGTCTCTTTGATCCTTCAATAATTCATCAAGCCTTGCAGAACTGACCCTAAAATTTTCTTTGTATTCATTTGCAGCATCTAGATCACTTCTTAGAGTTGACATAATCATTTCCAACTCTTGCTCATTGTTCTGTGATTGCACCAACTCAGTTTTCAACACATCATTCTCATGCACCAACCTAATGCATTCCTCATATCTGTCTTTGAGAGATCTGGCAAGATTTTCTTCATTCTTCTTTCGGTCTTCAATCTCCTTGGACATCCTCATAGTCATGGATTGCATTTCATTCTTCATCACACCATTCTCCTATCTCAGCTTTTGAGATTGTTCCTTAAGGGCATCCTTCTCTTCATCATCCAAATTTTGTAAAATTTCCCTCCTTTTAGCTTGAATAGATGACAACCTCTCATACAGGGTAAGAATGAATTCCTTTGCAAGGTTTAATTCATCTTTCAGCTTCAAGTTCTTCATCCTTTCAGCATCATAGTCCTCAAGTGCTACTTCAAGTTGTTTTTGTAGACTCATTTCCATGGATTCCGGATGCAGGATCTTCCTCAAGTTGTTAGACTTACTCCAAGATTTAATACCAATTGTTGGAATCCAAGAACACTGAGAGGGGGGGGTATATCAGTGTTCTACTGGTATAATCAACTTTAACTTTATTAACAATGAAATTCAGTAATTGGTAACCATAAAAGAATACAACATCAAATAGAAATGAAGCAACCATAAGAGCATAAACCATAACACAAAGATTTATACATGGAAAACCTCAAACAGGAAAAACCATGGTGGGATTGGAGACCCACAATATCTATCCACTGGCCAAATGAATAAATATTATAATAGGGGCTTGCACATGCAGGAAGGCCAACAGCCTATAGCATAGTGCTCATCACAAAAGGAGCCTCACTAAATACACACATCAAATATGGAGTTACAAACAAAATTTTAAACTCTGAAAGTGCATTCGCTATGTTGGATGAGTTCCAGTTAAAGCATAGTCTGTACTAGTTTACACTGTGTCCTTCCTTACCGTTATCTTGCTTCACTTCTCAAACCTCTAAACTATTATCCAAGACCGACTAAAAAATATTACATTCACATTCTGTCGATCAAGATTGCTCACACAATATCACATCATTATATTTCATCACATTCTATTCCATTCTCAAAATAACCTAACCAGACTGACTTAAATACCCTTCCCAAACACAAACATAAATGCCTTATGTCATCTTACAATGATATTATAATTTATTTACATGTTGGCCTAAACAAAAATAAATTCATTAAACTTTGAGACTGATGCCTTTAATTGTTGCCATGTAGACCTACCAGATCAATCTCCCATGTCGGCCTCATATACTGGTTCCTAGTTTGCTAGTTTCCTTTTCCTGTCGATGGCGGTTCCTTGAGTGTCGGATGACTTGAATGTCGGTTTCAAAAAAATGTATACCGGTGAGTACTGGTTAAGTGACCAACCTAAAATGGTGTGTGTTTCGATCAATGACAACACAAATAAGCTGGATGAGTGTCAATTGCCAGCAGAAATGCATCGGGATCATCCAACAACATGTTACATAAACCAGTCCATAACCTAGCCGAATAAGATAGCATTAGGTCCGGACCCAAATCCAACACCACTGATCAATAGGAACATGAACAAGAAAACCAACAACATCCTAAAAGCGATATAGAATCCGCACCAACACCACTTATCACATGTATTAAAAGATCTTCAACAAAGCTCTATTGGTAGAACCCTTATCGATGATCAAAAGGCTTACTAGAACAAATGGTAGCTCCTAATTCATCAGATCCCAAACCAATTGATCCTGATACACATGTGAATAGCATGAATGACAAACCCAAACCAATTCCACAAACCAAAGCATACCAGAGCATACTGGATCAATATAATAATCCAACCGCTTTACTGGAAACCAGTAAACAACTAAAACAGTCTATGTTTTCATCAATGACAAAAAATCAATGCAACACATAATCAATTCCTCCAATTTCCAACATTAATAAGGACCACTTGATGGAAGCATTAGAGACTGGAGATAAGATCCTTTCTACTATGGCAAAATTTTCTTTATTTTGTGATAATGTGGTAAAGAACAAGCAGGAAAAAGAAAAAGAACTTGAAGTTCTAAGTGATTCATTTAAGCCCCTAAATGATTCTTCTATAACTTATGGTATATTTGTTGGTGGAATTCAACATAATCTGAAATCTTATGAAACTAAATAGGTAAAGAGAACAACATCCTTGCAGGAACTACAAATATAGTTGATACCAAAATTTGAACTCTTATAGAGAGGGTATAAAGAGTCAGAAGCTATTCTTTCTACCCCGGAGATGAGCACTATAGATGTGATGGAGGAGCTTGCTGGGTAGATGAGGACACATGTGGAGATAATTGACACTATTTTGGAGAGCTAACATAATGATCTAAAGCAGTTGGACTCTCATTTTAGTGATGTTTTTTTAAAAATTGTATTGTTAAAACATTTTGCACTCTTATATCTATATATGCTATGCAATTTTATTGCAACTTTGATGTAATTGTATGTATTTACTTTCCTTTGTCATTGTTGTCAAAGGGGGAGTAGTTGTTGAAAAAAGTCTATCAAAATTTTATTGTAATCATAATGGGCAGTAGCAGTATGAGTCTTGTAATGGTTTATTCTTTTGTAAAAGCATGTAATTGCTAAGGGGGAGTATGTGTCATGAATAGAGTCAATTTTTGTATTGCACACTTAGACAAAAAATTGTTTTCCTAAGTGTTGCCATCAATGCCAAAGGGGGAGATTGTTGGCTTGATGATAATGTCTTGATGTAAAGAGTTGATTGGTGACTTGTTTTTGATGAATACTAAGAGTGGGGGGTGAATTAGTATGCCAAAAATCAATGCACTAAAACACTTACACAGTCTAAAGATAAACTAGTAAAGTAGTCTAACAGTCAGACCAGTTACCACACATGCAAACCAAAATGCGAGTAATGCATTCACCCACAAAAGCAATACAACCATAACACAAGATATTTGACATGGAAACCCAACTGGGAAAAACCACGGTGAGATGGAACTCACAAGTCACTATCTGCAGAATAGAAACCAGACTGGTTAAGGTCAGACTGGTTAAGGTCTTACAATGTTCTTCACCAGAATAGATCCTGTTAGGAATCTCAATTTCTGTTAGGAGATAAGTCCGATTAAAGACTACCTTGTTAGAGGATTTTAGATTCACAGGTGTGAACCACCTTGTTAGAGGATTTTAAAAAGGCTTTGAGGCCTACCCGGTTAAGGGCTACAAACTTGTCAAAGATGTGAGTAATCAACAAGTGTTTGATCTATCTAATAGCACAAACTACTTGATTAGATCCAGTATTGCTCACAGCTAATGCATTCTAGCATTACTTTAGTCTTCTCTCTCTCTCTCTCAGTTACAACTTGATCTTCTTAGATAAGATCGTTCTTACAACAACTCAACAACCACCTTAAACCCTAGCATGACATTAACCCTTTCAGCAACAACTTAAAACCCTAGACATGATGTCCTTTTAAAGGAATTTGATTTCATGTCGGTCCAATAGGATTACATTACAATTTTCTAGGTTCAATGAATCTAGACATATTTAGTATCATGACAAAAAAAGCACCGTCAATGTGTTAGCACCGTCAAACAATCGGTGGATTGGTAACTCATCACAAAATTTTGGTTGGTAACTCATCACAGAGTATTACCGGTTCATACAGAATACCGGTTGCCGGTTTGACAAAAAATGAAGACTGGTAAGAATGTGTTGTGCCCCTTTGCTCCCTCATACTGCTTGGGATCTACGAACCGCTTGGGGTCGACATGCCACTTCAGACTGGGAAACACATTCTGCAAAATCATCACTAGTCTAAAGATTAGAATACAACATACCGGTTGGAACAAATACCAGTTGAGCACAGGCTCATACATATAAAGGGGATCTCAATACAAGTGTGTGTCCATCAATGACAATCACAACATAAATAAACAAAAATGCCAACAATCTCCCCCTTTGGCATTGATGGCAACACTTAGGAAAATAAAATTTTGACATCTAAGTGTTTTACAACAAAAACTTGCCATTAACGAAATTTCTCCCCCTAAGCATATACACTATCCCTTAATCAACACTGTGTATAGCAATTTTGCATACAAAGCATAATCATTGAGACATCAGAGCATATAGCATATATCAAAATGTCAAAACCAGATACTTCTCCCCCTTTGCCAACAATGAAAAAGTACCACTGAATAACCATGTTTCCATATATATATATAAAAGTTTATGACAATAATGAATAATACTTGTCAAAAACTGATTTATAGTCCTGCAAAAATTGTTTCATGGATAGAGACTAGGACTCAAGTAGGGAGGTTGCCACTTCCTTCTCTATTTGCATCTGGGATACCTGTTCCTCCATGGCATCTACTGTGCTCAGTTCCTGTGTGACTGTCAGGGCATCCAGGTTCAGATAACACTTCTGAAGAATTTGCAGTCATGGAAGTAAAACTAGTTGAAGCTCCTGCAGATCCCTAGACCATGTACTGATCTCTTGCTCCATCTTGGCTGACTGGATCTGGAACTGGTGAATGGTTTGCCCATATGCTGCAAAGGATTCATAAGGTGTCTCAAATGTGCCCAAGTAGGACTGTAAGTCCATTTGAAGCTTTTGCTTCTTGGCTAGCACATCATCACAAAATAGATGAGGTTGACAGATTTTGCTAAGTAGCAAGTTTCCCTCATCCAAGGAATTCCTTATGTCCTTTTGATCTTTCAGCAGTTCAGTCCTAAGCTCATTCATCTTTTTCACTAGAGCAACATTAAGAGCCTTTTGGTGCTCTTTCTTGATATTGGCCTCTACTGCTTCTTCCAGACTCTGCACCTGATCATCCACTATAGTACAAAGAAGTTTGAGCTATGCTAGTGATGATTCAGTGTCAGGAAGATTAGTACTGGGGATTAAATCGGTAAGGGTGTCTATAGCCGCCTGAATTATGTCCTGTTTCTTTTTCCTGCAAATGACTTCAAGGTGCTCTTGGGCAACCTTGATGCTCTGCATAAGCTCAGACTCACTTGCAAATTGGAGATCAATAGGACTTGAGATAGTAGCCGGTTTGGCTTGGCTCCCGGTTGCCTTAGGAGTCTCCATCTGTGTGCTCTTCATTGCTTCAGCTATCTTATCTACTTCTTCCTTCTTTTTCCTCTCCTTCTCTTCTTTCTCTTTCTCTTCTCTCTTTTTCTTCTCTTCCTCTTCCATCTTCTTCTTGTCTTCCTCTTCTTTCTTCTTCTTCTCTGCTTCTTCCTTTTTCTTTGCTTCCTCTTCCTTCTTCTTCTATGCTTCCTCTTCCTTCTTCTTTTGTTCTTCCTCTTCCTTCTTCTTCTTTTCTTCCTCTTCCTTTTGCTTCTTCTCTTCCTCTTCCTTCTTATTCTTCTCTTCTTCTTCCTTCTTTCTCTTTTCTTCCTTATCCTCTTCTTCTTTCTTCTTCCTATCATCTTCTTGCTTCTTCTTTTCTTCATCTTTTTGTTTCTCCTCTTCCTCTTTTCTCTTCTCTTCCTCTTTCTTCTTTTTCTCATCTTCATCCCTCTTCTTCTTCTCTTCCTATTCCTTTGCTACTTCTTGTGTGTCCTTAGCCTGTTCACCACCCTGTTCTACTTGTTGCCCCTATTCAATTCCCTCAGAAGGTATGTCCTGAGTGACATCTTCTACATCTAAGGCATCGACATCGATGGTGTCGATTGGTTCTTCCACCAGGTTTCCTTCCTCATCAAAAACTTCATCTGGTTTGTAAATAACGGGTTCTTTTTCCACTTGGAGGTTGGCCATTTGTGCTTTGTGAGCTAGAATGACATGATTCATGTGTTGATGAGTGTCCTTTTCCACATAATCAATTCCCCCCTCCAACAGCCAGTGTCTTCTCCTTGTGAAGAAGAGACCTTTATATTGATCCAATACATCAAACAATTCTGAATTTGAGTGTTTGGGAAAGTATTGTGAAAGACTTTCTCCCTAATTTCTTGTTCCTTTTCAATGGCCATGTGCCATTTATTATCTAATGCTTTAAATAAAGAAGTCGGTGTCTGAGATTTAATCTCTGATGGCGACTAGTCATTCTTGCACAAATAAACAATGATTTCCTGTAGTATTTCCTCCTTCTCCTCATCACTAAAATCATCATAGTAATCTACTAAATCATGAAGTAATTTTCTCCTCATATTCTTAACTATCCTTTGAAAATGTGTCAAAGGTTTGTATGAGGAGATGTCAATATTTACCGGTGCAGATGCTGCCGGTTCATTCTACTTCATCTTCTTTGTCTGTCGGGCCTTCTTTGGCTTTTCATCAAACTCAGTTTCTTTGGAGTCTAGTTCATTTGTCTTAGTCTTCCTCTTTCTTTTGAATACTTTTGCCGGTGTTACCTCCAGTTTCTTCTTTACCGATGACCGCTTGGTCACTCTTGGAGTCACAGTGGTAGCTGATACCAATGCTGCAGGCACTGCCTTGGCTTTCTTTGCTACCAATTCTTTTCCTTTCTTGACTGATGGTTCTTTAGTCAGTGCAATCCTCCCCAAGTAGGTTCCAGTCCTCTTAGCCTTTGGATCAAGAGGTGAGGCAATAAGGGTTGAGGTATACCCTTCCAACATGTCATACATAACTTCATAGCCCATTGGCTCTACTTCCTCCATTCTAGGCTCAACAACCTCCATTAAACATTTGTCCACCTGAATGGTGAAACAAATGTCATCTTCATATTTCTTCACTATGTCACCTGAGATTCTTACCCTCTGACTCATCTTTCTTCTGAACTCATCAAAATATTTGTTTAGTACTTCAGGGTAGCCAGTTCCAATGGCTTGAATGCTTTCCTTTATCTGTTTAGTTACCAGTTGGTTAGGAGACCACTGGACATCTCCTACTCTAGGAAAGTATCCTTGGAAATAGAAGAACAACCCTACTAGTAGTTGTCCAAACTTAAATCTCAGTGCATTGTCTTGTTTGATTGCCTTTAGATTCAATAGGAGTTGCCTCTACATACCGGTGCATAAGTCAAAAGATGCATCCTCTTTTATCATCCGGTAAGCAACATTTACCGCTGTAGCAGATACAGAATTAATCCTGCTAGTTGAAAATGTTTTGTAGCCTATCACCATGCAGGCGTATTTCACCAGATCATCCTTGATAGGATTAACTATCATACCCTGTGAATCACTGGTTGAACCGGTGAGCTTGGCTATTTTGATTTTTCTCACGTTTCTTAGGGCTGGCACTTCCTCTGTGTTGCAAAAACTAGTGACTGCATGAATTTCCTAAGGCATAATATCATGTGTCCTCTCTAGGTACATCTTGTCATCGTGGACTCTGCTCAAAATAATTTTGATGTGATCCTTCGTTAAATCTTCTAGAAAATATACTACATTATGGGGTTTCTTCTTCTCTAAGATACTAAACTCTGGTTTGATCTTTTTGTCCTTGCCGCAAAATAGACCTAACTGAGTGTTAATAGCTAAAGACCCTAGGTCTTCTATTTTGCAATCTATAAAATCAGAAATTCCCTCTTCAACTATGACTCCAGCCGGAACTTGTGATAAAGCATTATATTTGGACTTCCTCTGAATAAAACTTTCTGACTCTATGGATGTACTCAAACTGGTAAGAGATGTAGAAGCCATTGTAGATTATTTCAAGAACACAAAAAAATACCTTTTCAAACGTGAATTTAGGGCTTCCTGATTTCGCTTCACTCCACTCTTCGTTGATTGCCAAATCACCGCTTTGTGTTCTCCACTACTGCTTGCAAACTAGATTTGAATCTCTTTCAAGGTTTATCAATTTCTTGAAATCTTATCTCAAATCACCTTTTCTTCACTCTGCACTTGAAAACTTTTCTTTGCTCAAAAATAGATAGTGAGAAATGATTTGAAAAATGCATTTATACATGTCTCTCACCTACCGTCATTAATTCTCCCCTATTAGGGCGTAAACCCTAATTTACCTTTTTACCATTTCTGGTCTTCTACCAAGCGATAGGTATCACATACCGGTTAAGGTCTTTTACTGGTGTAAACTGGGGGTTCGAAAGCATTTCATCATTTGCTCCCTCTAAGCCTTTGAGGCTTAGTTTGCCGGTTCCGATATTTCCACACTAGGTACAGAAACTGGTTCCTCTTCCGACATTGTTGGTTTCTTCCTCCATATTTTGTTCATGTCCATTTGAACTATTTCAACATCAATTTCTCCTTCCTGAGTGACCGGTATATCATCAGATATACATTTTTTGCTTCTGCAGAATCTTACAATGTGACCCGGTTTGTTGCAGTGATAGCAAACAAGTCCAGATGCTCTCCAAGGTCCATTGTACATGTTTCCATTCTTCCTTCTGCATGTTGCAGCAGTGTGACCATGACCATGACAGATCATACAATTTTCTCTCCATCTGGTTGCCGCTTGATGGCCATTGCTTCTCAACTGATGATTGAAGACATTAAACCAGTTGTGGTTCCAATTCACAAAAGGTTCAGGACCAGTTCCTTGGGTCCTTAGAGGATATCTTCCAGTGTTATCCATCACAGACCTGCATTCAAATGCTCTATGCCCAAACTTGTTGCATGCATAACAATGACCATTGAACTTATTGGATCTAGGTACATTGTTGATAAAATATGGAAAATTATTGTAGGCTTTGCTCCTACATACATTGGCAGTGTGTCCTTCTTTAAGACAGTTAAAGAAAACAGGTTTGAATTTTTGCTTACCTTTTCCTTTGAGTGTCAATTGCTTCTTTGATGCTTAAGCATTTATTCCCGAGGATTCTCCTTCCTCATGTCCAGAGAAACCAAGACCATTGGTATTCTTTTCCGGTCTAGATGACTCAATCTTTTGCTCTAGCTTGACAGTACTTTTGCCAAACTTAGCAAGTATTTCCTTTGACTCAGAGAGTTCTTTGGAAATAGCAATGTTTGTCTCCATTAGACTTGCATTTTCCAAGATGGCTAAGTTTAGTTCTCCTTGCATGTCTTCCTTTTCCATTCTGCTCTCATGAAGGCGAGCAGTCAGTGCACTAATCTCTTGTTTCAACTTGGAGATCTCATGATCTCTATCCTTTATCCGATCTTCAACTTTTCTCTAGCTCTCAAGCTCTTGACTAAACTGAATAGTCAGTCCTTCCAACTCCTTTCTCAGGTTGGAGTTTGATTCATTCAACTTGTTTACTTCAGCTATCATGGCTTCCATATTAGCTTCATCTTCAGAACTACTTTCAAATAGCTCCATCGGCTTTTCTGCATGTTCTCTCCTTTTTGCTTGAGATGCCTTGTATTTGACCATAAGATCATCATAGGCTTGCTCAGACTTAGTGAGCTATTTAGTAAGTTCCCTCATGGTGTATTCCCTCATATCTCTTTCCAAGTGGTTAAACTTATAGAAAGGTAGGCTCTGATACCAAATGATGAATACTAAGAGGGGGGGGTGAATTAGTATGCCAAAAATCAATGCACTCAAACACTGACACAGTCTAAAGATAAACTGGTAAAGCAGTCTAACAGTCAGACCGGTTACCACATATGCAAACAAAAATGTGAGTAATGCATTCACCCACAAAAGCAATACAATCATAACACAAGATATTTGACATGGAAACCCAACTAGGAAAAACCATGGTGAGATGGAACTCACAAGTCACTATTTGTAGAATAGAAACTAGACCGGTTAAGGTCAAACCGGTTAAGGTCTTACAATGTTCTTCACCATAACAGATCCTGTTAGGAATCTCAATCTCTGTTAGAAGATAAGTCCAATTAAAGACTATCTTGTTAGAGGATTTTAGATTCACAGGTGTGAACCACCTTGTTAGAGGATTTTACAAAGGCTTTGAGGCCTACCCGATTAAGGGCTACCGACTTGTCAAAGATGTGAGTAATCAACAAGTGTTTGATCTATCTAATAGCAAAAACTGCTTGATTAGATCTAGTATTTCTCACAGCTAAGCATTCCAACATTACTTCAGTCTTCTCTCTCTCTCTTAGTTACAACTTGATCTTCTTAGATAAGATCATTCTTACAACAACTCAACAACCACCTTAAACCCTAGCATGACATTAACCCTTTCAGCAACAACTTAAAACCCTAGACATGATGTCCTTTTAAAGGAATCTAATTTCATGTCGATCCAATAGGATTACATTACAATTTCCTAGGTTCAATGAATCTAGACATACTCAGTAACACAACACAAAAAGCACCGTCAATGTGTTGGCACCATCAAACAATCGGTGGATTGGTAACTCATCACAAAATGTCGGTTGGTAACTCATCACAGAGTATTACCGGTTCATACAGAATACCGGTTGCCGGTTTGACAAAAATGAAGACTGGTAAGAATGTGTTGTGCCACTTTTCTCCCTCGTACCACTTGAGATCTACGAACCGCTTGGGGTTGACATGCTGCTTCATACCAAGAAACACATTTTGCAAAATCACCACTAGTATAAAGACTAGAATACAACATACCAGTTGGAACAAATACCGTTTGAGCACAAGCTCATACATATAAAGGGGATCTCAATACAAGTGTGTGTCCATCAATGACAATCACAACATAAATAAACAAAAATTCCAACAGTTTTATGTTGTCATTGATGGCAACTATGTTTTTATAGTCACACAAGGCTTGTAAGCCAACCGGTAAAGCTTAACTGATAGAGAAGAGAGTTTAACAGTGAACTAGCAAATAGGTCCTCAACTGGTTAAGAGGAATAGAGTTGCATTCAAGCAACCGACATAGGAGATTGATGAAGAGTTGGATGATGAGGTTTTACAAGAGCAATGGAGACAAGTATTTGGTGTTATATTCATGAACGCATTAGTATATTCAATAGGATGATTGAGATTTGATGTATAGAGAAGGCTATCTAGAAGAACACTTAACTGGTAGTTATAAAGTCACTAAGATCAGTAAAATGGTATAGTTTTGTTTTATTTTTGGTTTGTTATGTCGATGGCTGACATAAGTTCAGCGTGTAATGTAAGTTTGTCTAGATTCATTGAACCTAGGAAATTGTTCCAAGGTTATGAGATGACTAAGTTGATTTCTATAAAAAGTGTGATGAGTTATGAGATGATGTATGAGATCGAAGGTGAATATTGGGATTCTGATTGTGTGATGATTAGTGAGGCTCTGTATTGATGTTTTGTTGAAGTTTTTGTTGGTCCCAACTGGTGCTAAGAGGGGAGGGGTGAATCAACACTTTACCAGTTTTACACAATTAAAACTTTTAACTCAAGTCTACACTAACTTAATATTCATCAATACAAATAATTACTGCAGAAGAATATGCATGCATGAAAAGATACATAGTGACACCAAGATTTATCTCATGGAAACCCAAATGGGCAAAAACCACGATGTGAGTAGGAACTCACAAAATTTTTACTCTTTTGGAGTATGCCCAGTGAAGAGCCATCCCTATTAGGAGATTACAAAGACACTGTTAGGTGCCACCCAATTAAGGGATTTTGTTTAAGGTCTCTTAGAGCCTTTACCCTGTTAAAGGTAGCCTAGTTAAAGGACTTAGGAACATCAATTAAGATGTCACCTGATTAAGAGACTTTACAAAGGGACCTATTAAAGTCCGCCCGGTTAAGGGATTTGAGTTGCAATGGTTAGAAAGCAATAGAGAGATGATCTACTGGAGTAGCTATTGATAGCTTGATTAGATCATAATGGAAATCATGCTCTATCTACACTAGTTGTGTCTTCTCTGCACAAAAATGGTTTCTGCTTATACCTTTGGCTCTGCACTCTGTCGGTCCTCTGATCCTCAGCTCTTCACTCTATCAGTCCTCTAACCATTGGCTTTGTACTCTGTCAATCCTCTGACCCTCAACTCTTCACTCTTTCGGTCCTCTAACCCTCGGCTCTACACTCTGCCAATCCTCTGACCCTCAGACCCTCGACTCTACACTCTATCGGTCCTCTAACCCTTGACTCTACACTCTGTCGGTCCTCTGACCCTCGACTCTGCACTCTACCGATCTACTTCATATACTCTCTTCTCTGCTAAATCTTTTAGCACTTCCTCTCACTCTACTCTGCACTTTGGATCGCCTTTCACAGGATCTTCTCTTTGCAAATTTTATGATCAAGAATTATTGAATGAAATCAAAAATACTTTATAAACTTTCTGTCATCACCTTCTGGTGTTTCCTCAGTCAAAGCAATCATAGATTTTGGAGGATTTTAAATTCAAAATCTCCCACTCTTTCTTTGTGCTCCCTGCAACAATTCTGCTAGCTACTCAACCAATTCTGCCACCGCGTCCCCCAAAAATAGTGACTTCTAGGTCGAGTTCAATCTTTTAAATGCAAACCTGAAAATCTACAAGTAATCATGGCTTAACTGCATGATGACTGAAGTTGAATTTACCAAACTTTAGTTTGGCATAGACACAAGCTCACCAACTTACCTTTTGCCAACACAACTAAATAACCAATCATCACTCTAAGATTTTAGGCAAACACCTATCTTCCTTCTGCTTAACCGGTGTATTGGTATAACACTGCACTCTTCATTGTTGGTTCATCCCTTGATGTCAATTTGCAGTGCTTCTATCAAGTCTCTTCTCCTATTTTCCAGTGAGGTTTTAGTTTGCATACAACCTCAAGCCTTCTTGTCTAAGTCACCTTTGGTGACTTCATTATCATCATAATGACCAACCTAAAGATCTGACCTCAACACCAATCTTCTTGAGTGGTAGACCAGTTAACTTAGTCTGTCTTCCCTTGAGCTGATTGAACCTTGATCACTTGTATCTTATGATGCTTCCATGTTGTTTACAAGTCATGACCTTTTCTATTGAGATACATCACTCCACCGGTCAGTGTTAGACATCAATGACAAATCTCAACAAATATATCAGTTTTGTGGATTAATTAGTTTTATCAATGCCAATAGTTTTGAAGGAACTGAAGCAGATCTTATAAGTTATAGAAGTGTTATATAAAGATCAGTGAACTATTGTTATCCTAATAGTTATAACAACAAAATCCCTTAACCGGGTAAGTCCTGACATACCTTAATCTATAAATCCCCTAACAGGGTAGCTCAACATCTGAGTTTAAATCCTCTTGTGAGGTTGCTCCTAATAGGGCAAAGCTCCTAACAGGGATCATCATACCAAATCCCTTCATCGGGTGACTCATAACAGGGTTTTCTCCTAACAGGGCATATTTGTAAGACCTTAACTAGTCAGAGGTTTCTATTCTGTAGATAGTGAATCTTGTGGGTATTAACTCCCACCTTGGTTTTTCCCTTTTAGGTTTCCACATATAAATCATTTTGTTATGGTTGGCATTTTTTATGTAGTGTTTGCTTATGTGATTATTTTCCTTGCATGCCTATTGATTTTAAAGTTGTTAAGAGGTGTAATAATATTCTTAAGGTTTTTGCTTGCATTGATTCACCCCCCCCCTCTCAGTGCCTTATAAGTTTATCATTTACATCCTCCTCATGATACAAAATACTTGATTACAATCTCAAATATATAAAATAAGCTCCAAGAATCCATCCATATGGATAAGAGATACAAGTCCATATCCATGCATGCTAACAAACAATGAAGAATATCCAAATGGAAGAAGGTATCAAACCACTTGACCATGTGGAACCCATTATGAGCCACCCGCCATTCAAGGAGATGACACAAGGTTCCAACTAATATTCTGTTGGACATTGCTGCTGCTAGGATATGTTGTTGTCATTGATGTCAACATATTCCTGTGATTTATTTCTCCAGTGGTTGCAGATTGGTTTATTGGGATAATGGTTAAGTATATGGAGTATTTCTAGTATCATAATATCTTTTTGTATTGGTTTCAGTAATTTAGGAGCTTAATTGGTCATATCATATGATCCGGTTTACAATTTGGTTCTTCTGATCAGTGCTTTGCAGAGTTCGATATTTCCTCCGATATATTCCAATGTGATCAAATCTTGTGCTACGATTTTGGGAGATTGTTTGGGATGTTCACGTGTATCTTCATTTTAGATGGATTGTGATTTGGTGCTCTGCAAGTTATCTTTCCTTGTGACAGTTGTTGTTATTTGAGTGTTCTTGAGTTTCAGATGTTGATCGATGGAGATTTGATAAGTGGTGTTGGTGTAGCTAATACAGATGATTCTAATGTGCTTGTTGGTGTTTTTTAATTATGTCCTATTTGTTTTGATGATCTACATTGATCGATGTGCATGTTTTTGGTGTTTTCTTTATTCGGTGGCATTCTTAATGCTATATAAGACCTATTTGGTAGTGTAGTATGTTGCGGTTGACCTTGGAGTTGATTCTGATGGTTTTGTTGTTGGCATTGCACACTCCAATGAGAAATTGTAGGTGATTGAAGGTATTGTCATCGATGGCAACCTTGCAATCCTATGGCACCGACACCGATAGGCTCTACATCGACAGATAGTTTACCAGTAGTGGCAAAGATGATCTGAAGGCTACACAAGTAATCATTCAAGGACTTCAGGAGAATCTTACTATTGCTAGAAGAAAAGGAAGAGAACTTCATGAGAAGATATAGAATGATGATGATGAAAAAGAAACTCTTAATTATCTTGTAAGCAAGATGAAGTAAGAAAACATGACCTTGAGGAATGAGATGCAAGATATGACTCTGAGATTTTGTAAAGACATTGAAGACAGAAAGAAGAATGAAGATGACTTGGCTAGTGAGTGAATATTGTGGGTCAAAAATCCCACCGAGGTTTTTCCCACACCGAGTTTCCTCGTTAAAAATCTTATGTTATGGTGTGCTTTCGATGTTGTGCTTATTGTTCTTATTTACTGCATTAATTCTTGTTTACCGGTACACTATTTTGGAATGCAATTTGTTTAATAAGATCAGAAAATATGTTAACCGGTTAGATACTGATTCACCCCCCCTCTCAACATCTTTGGGAATCCTAACATTTGCATGTTTGAGCATTTTGTTTAGGTCCATATTATGTCATGTATATCATTATATTGGTCTGGTGGTTGATCTTTGTATCGTGTGATGTAATTTTGTAATTGAGAGTTGAGGGTTTGGCTGACTTTATTGTCAAGGTTGATGATGAATATATATAGATGATATAGTCATGTAAATTAGGTGTCAATGGCATTTCTACATTATCAGAAAATGGTAAGGGTGAAAATAAGAAAATACATCCTTCAGTATTGTGACTGAGTCGAGATTGAAGTGTTGCAGAGTAGACAAATGTGCTTAACCATAATTGCCATCAAGCATTTGCAGATGCTATTCTTTTAGTTCATTTGATTTTGGATTGTTGTCCAAATATCTTGTAAATCAGTGAGGCTTCCTTGTAAGGGAGTGAACCTTCCCTGAGGGTTTTAGCCTTTTAGGTTATTATATTTTGAGCAGTGAGCTCTAGGCAGTGAGCCTAAATGCATGTGCATTTTGCATTATAATGATTTTCACATACTATTGTAGAGTATCATCTTATTGTGGGTAGGTTCCCACTGTGGTTTTTCCCTAAATTGGGTTTTCCATGTCAAAATCTTGGTGTTGTGTGTTGTGCTATCAGTTTTCTTATCTTAGTTGTTGTTGCAATGAAAAATGATTCACCCCCTCTCAATTTTCCCTCATTTTTGTTTCCAACAATTGGTATCAAAGCTAGATCCCTCAGAAGAAGCTTGATCATTTGAGGAGATCCAAGATGGAAACTGGATTTGTTTTCTTTAAGAAGGAGATTCTGAGATTTGATAGAAGTAACTATGTTATATGGAAGAGCTTGATGGAGGTGCACTTGAAATGTCTTGGAGATGATTACTAGAAGATTACAAAGGATGCCTATTATGCTCCTCAGAATGGACCGGTTACTGTTGTTGAGATCAAGGATGTTGAAAATAAAATTAGAGCTAAGGAGGTGCCCTGACTGATTCTAATATGGCTAATGTGATGGGACTTCATATTGCACATGAGATCTGGGAGAAGCTTGAGACCTTGTATGAAGGAGATAAACTTGTCAAAGTTGCTAAGTTGTAGAGTTTGAAAGGGAAGTATGAGATGCTAAATATGGGAGAAGATGAGAACATATCAACCTTCATGGCTAAGGTGAATGACCTTGTCCTAGGTATTAGATGTGCTGGTGGAACCCTTGGAGAAGATAAAATTATTGCTAAGGTGTTGAGATCATTGCCTCATGCTTACAAACATAAGGTAGCTGCTATTTATGAGATTTAGAGTGTAACTACCGTGACAAGAGATATGTTGGTTGGAAATATTGTTGCATTTGAACTGAGTGAATTTGGTGAATCACATGGAAAGTTTGAGACAATATTTAGAGCATCTATATCTGGAAAGTAGAAGTATGATCTAGAAGAATGCAGAATATCCAGATATGAAAGAGAGAGAAGAGAGATGGAAGAGAAATAAAGATAATTGGATGAGCTTGAAGCATTGATTGCCTGAAGATTGCCAAAAGGAGCTAGTACCTATGATGGAAAATTGCCTCTGAAATGTTTCTCTTGCTATAAGATATGACATTTTTCTTCTAGGTGCCCGAAGAGAATGTCTAAATATGATAGGCATGATAAATTTGATAAGAATGAAAAGAATGATAGATGTGAGAAGCATGAGAAGTATGATAAGCCTTATAAGCCTAACTGAAATTATAAACATCAGAATAACTCTTATTATGTTATTGATGAAGGTGTTACAGATGAAGAATCAAAAGGAGATGAAAATGTGTTTATTTCTATTAAAGAAGATGGACCAGTACCTGTTGATTTTACAAGATGCACTATTGAGGAGAAAACTATAGCTGTGAAGAGAAAGATGAATGGGTGATTGATAGCGATTGTTCACATCATATGATCGGTGATAAAAGAAAATTTGTAAATATGGAGAAGTCTAATGGTGGAATAGTAAGATTTGGAGATGACAAAGCATGTGTGATCCATGGTAAAGGTTCTATTTCCTTTGATGGAAAGCATAACATTGATGATGTCTTGTATGTTGAAGGTTTGAAGCATAATATTTTAAGTGCTGGATAGATGGTTGAAAAAGGTTATGATTTGCAATTCAAGAATGGAAAATGCAAGATCCTGAATTCCTCTGATATAAAGAATGTGTTAGGAACTAAGATTGAAGGTAATATCTCTCATTTGAATACTAGTGAGAAAAATTGCTTGATTTTTCAAATTGATGAAAGTTGGTTATGACATAGGAGAATGTGTCATGTTAATTTTGACTCAATGATTAAGATCAGTTCTACTCAAGCTATTAGAAATTTGCCTAAATGTGTTAAGCCTACTAATCTGGTATGTAAGTGTAATACCCTAAAATTGGTCACCTAAACCATGGGCCCCTAATCTTGACAACATCACCATGGTCCTAACTAAAGGCAATTAAATCAACTTTGAGCACACAATTAATTAATTCTTCAATCACCAAATGTCACATGGTAAGTGAATTATTCTATATTAATTAAATATTTATTTAATTAATTAAATCATTCCAAGAAAATCATTTTGATCAATTATCCTATTTAATTTATTAAATATCCTAGCATATTTAATTAATTAATAAATTTTTCCATTAATCATAAAAAAGAAATTAATTTATTACAAAAGAGGAAGTAATTGCAAAGAAAGAGTTAAATTGAAAATAAAATAAAAGAATTGAATTGAAAGAGAAATCAAACTTGAGATATTATTTCTTTCTTCTAAATTGAGATAACTTGAAATCAGAAAAAGCAATTAAATTGAATTTAATCATTCTATTGGAACTCAAAGCTTTTGAGAAAAGAAGTTCAATTGCATTGAAAAGACTCTTTTCTTGAATAAATCAAAGGATATGCATAGAATTACCTATTTTCATCTCAAGTGCATGGAATTAATTGAATTATATCTCTAATTCAAACTCAAACTTATAATTTGAATGCATTTCAATTCAACTATAATTGGAATCTATCTCAAGGTTAATTGAATTTGATCTCTCAATTGTTTCAATTATCCTAAATTGTGCTTTTTCTTGATCTCTCTTGTGATTCTCTATAAATTTAGTCTTCATCTCTCATTCAAAACACCCTAGAGATTTATTGTTATTATATAGTTTTTGCTCTGGAGTCATTCATCCATCTAGCATAATATTGCAACCATTTAGCTTAATATCATGCTCATATAAATTAAATCCTTCATCTTGGTTTAGTCTAGTCACTAGTATTGCTTATACAAATCTGAGAGCAAGTCTACACTCGCATCTTTTAGAAGGCAATTGGTTGATTTGTGATGATTTTATTATTCATACTTATATATGTCTAACCATACATGTAATGACTTAATTGAAGTGTTGTGTCTTATAGCTTATAGATACTTATTCCACTTTTCACACACACCATTTCTGGCACCCACTGTGGGGTAGAAGAATACATCTTTTGGCCTCGAAGACTAACCTTTTCTTATTTTTTAAATTTTTATTTTTTTGGATTTTTGTCCATATAGTTACTGTGAAATATTGTACAATTTTTCCCACTCTACCAAATGAAAAAATATAGATATCGTGTGATCTCATACGAATTATCATACGACTCAGTGAGAATCTTCATAAAGTATTCTATGTTTTGGGGTTAAAAGAAGATTTCATTCTTCAGGTTCTTTATTCAATTTTTATCATACTAACACTAACCCTAGCTTGTTGTTCATCTATTTGAAATATTTTCACAGCCTAATCAGGTTTTATAGAATGGTTGTCGAAGAATATGCTTGTCAAACAAAATCAATATGACTACTGAATCATTGTCTTTGTAGGTTTCCTGAGGAGATTCGAGTAAACATTGTGTATTCATTAAATTCATTTTTTAGGCACCTAACTTTCTATCTGGTTAATGAACAAATCTGTCTTTCATGTTTTAAGAAAATTCTGAGAGGTAGGAGAGTATTCTCTTGTCTGCATAGACAATAAAAAATCCGGACCCTTGAGGCTTTTTCCTAAGTTTGATATTTGTATATCTTTAGTGGGCCTTCCCTCCTGAGGATCCTATAAGGCCAAATCCATTAGGATCGGTGAGAGGGGAATGACCTAAGTTGGAATGACTAAATGCCAAGTACTCCTACCCACTATAAAATAAATGCGATTTGATGAAAATCAAGTCAATGGCAGTGCTCAGGAATAGCTCTCCTCTGTACCTTCAGGTATATTAAACCTTGGTTTTCAAGGCTAAGAGATCTCTTAATTCAGTTTATACCCCGACGCGCTGAACGAATCCCTTACTAGTTCCAATTAAGATTAGAAGCTACTCGATTCATCTCCAAAAGGGGGGATAATCTTTGTGCAAGAGAGATAGTAACTCTCCCAAGATATTTGCCATATCATGCCCCCATTAGCATTTAGAGTCAGCTAATACAGTGTTGAGAATCCATTGCATGAGACTCGACGACTGTATTCTAATTAGCTATTGGGTGTGTACCTAAGTCAGCAAGAAAAGGTTTTCTTCTCTCACTAATTTTCGTAGGGTTAGCATATTGTGATTGGAGTCATTATACATATTGCGTGTTTACTGTATTTTCATCCTTGAAACTAAAATTGAAATACCAAAATTGGAGAAAACAATAAACAACTCAGTAGTCAAAACTCTGCCCATGTCAAAAACTAGTCTATCTTAGTCAAAACTGTCTGTGTCAAAAACTAGTCTATCTTAGTCAAAACTCTGTCTGTGTCAAAAACTAGTCTATCTTAGTCAAAACTCTGTCCATGTCAAAAACTAGCCTATCTTAGTCCAAATCAGTCCATCTCAAAATTGGTCATCATCAGTCATTAAAAACCAGGTCTGTCAGAAATTTTGTCTCCTTCCAGTAAACTATCGTATGAGTCTTTTGATTTATCATCTGGATCCTTATTCTATGTTGTATGAAATTTCATTAGGTCTAACAGTTTGTCGTCTGGGTCCTTATTCGATGTTGTACAAAATTTGATAAACTGTCATCCTGCTTAGGGAATTATTGTCTGGTCTCTGATTTTGTGTCGTGCGAAAAACCATTACATTCATCAGTTTGTTGTCTAAGGTATACCCATATGTCATGCAAACATAGGCAGCAACTCATATGAAATTATGTTTTTGTCGTCGTGAAGCTATTAAACTGTCGTTTGGTCGTGTAAAACCCATCATATGAATCTCTGATTCTGTCAGTCTAGAATAGTCAAACTTGGCTAAAACAGTCCACAACGAGCATAAAACTGGTTATCATCATTCTGAGCATAAACAAATCTAAATAGTGCACTTCTTTTAGCTAGTTCAATCAAACATTTATCAAACTTAAGTCACTTAGATAATGTCTTACACAGGATAGATCGTTCCTGAAATCAGACTGATTCTTAGTCACTTCTCTTAAATCAAACTAGGTAACTTAGATAAACATCTTACACATGATAGATCTTTCCTGAAACTAGACTAAATGTTAGTTTCTTCTCTCAATCGATACGTTAAATGAACAACTAGCTCCAAATTTGATCTTGACTTCTACATCACAAACAACTTTAGGTCACATCATTCAATAAAAATGCCTATTCAAACCATAAGTCCTCGTAAGAAAACTATCGAGAGAAAAGGACAATCCTTTTCATATCAAGATAATCCATTTTACATAAAGGATCCTCTCACTGATAAACTGTCATCATCAGATATTCCAATTTATGATCAGTCCTTGTCTCGCACCATATCTGGAACAAAACAAGAAAGACAAGTTTCTAAACAAAAAACTTATGATGATCTTAGTATCCATGATATCAATAGTGATTCCTTATCAAGTGAATCTGAAGCCTCTGACCCTCCAGAAATTGATATACAAAAATGTCAAAAAGATAAAGATTTCTAAAAATTGATGAAGGTTATCATGGCTAGAAAAAAAGAAGACTATTTTCTAGAACTAGCAAAGCAAGGATCTAAACTTCCTACTGGTTATAATGTTGAGTCCCTCATCACTAAAGAGGAAGAGACATCATTAGCAATGGTAAACAAGCAATTACAAGCATTACGAATTGAGATCACAGAATTGAAAAACAAGGATAAATCATCAAAAGAATATTTTTAGACACAATATGCCCATTTCCATTTGACAAAAACATTTACATGCCTCCATTTCTTTCACGAGTGGAGATCCCAAAATTTGACAAATACGATGGTAACTTAGATCCCCAAGACCATATCAGAGAATTTTGTGCTTTATGTATGGAGTTCATGCATGACCAAACATATCTCATGTGCCTTTTCTCGAGAAGTTTAGGAGGAGAAGCTATGGAATGGTTCTCAAGCCTACCTATGGGAATAAAAACTTGTGAAGAATTAATCCAACTATTTCTACAACAATACTCCTATAACATTCATCACCCAGTCACTATGATAGAGCTTTGCAATACCAAATAGAAAACAAGAGAGCCCTTTCTCACTTTTCTCCAATGATGGAGAAAGATGTTCTCTAGACATTCACAACCTCTTCATTCAACAAAATGGTAGATAATTCTCTCAGGATGGAAGATGTGCTTATAAAGAAGGGAGATATCTCACTTTGGAAAGAAACACAACTGGGATCTAGTTCCAAAGAAAATAACAAATATTGGAAATATGGAAAATATAGCAACAAAAACGTTGTTAATGATGGAGTGGTAGACACTGTTAAAGAAAAATCAAAATCCATGATATTTAACTTGGCTAGTGGCATGCGAGCACTCAAACTAGCTGAAACCGCAATAGAAAATCCTCCGAAGAAAGTAAAAGAGTGGTTTAAAGAGAAACCTTGGCTTTCAAAACCTAAACACAAATTCAATCCTCTGGAATAATCATACGAATCCGCTTTCAAAACTTTATTGGCAAATGATCTGATAAACTTATCAGACAATTCTAGGCCATATGATCCAGAAGTCAAACCAAAATGGTAGAGAGAGAATGAATACTGTGACTACCATCAAAACAAAGGTCACAACACAAACAACTGCATGAAGCTCAAGCATGAGATTCAAGATCTCATTGATGCCAGAAAAATTGTTGTTGGAAATCACACAACTAATGCTGATCACAAAGCTTTCAAAGATCCCTTACCTGTTTATGAATATTGCCAAAGTTAATTACAGCTATACCAGCAATGACAATGTGATTAACATGATTGAGTCTTCCCAACTTGAATATTGCAATGTGATTATAATCAAAGATAAACAAAATGAATCACAAAATGCAAATGTTGTGACCCGTGCTCAAAAGAAAGTCACTCTCCAATGAGATAGTTCTTCAACTACTGCTCAAACGACGTCAAACCTACCAACCTCATCAAACAAACAAACAGATACAAAGTTTGCTAAATTTAAACAACTAACTTCATCATCATCCCCTGGATATAGCATTGTCGAACAACTAAAAAGAATGAATGCTCAAATCTCCATCTTTGAATTGCTCAAAATGTCTTCTGCTCATAAAGAGATCCTGGACAAAGCATTACTCACAACTAATGTCCCAAAATATTTAGATATCGATCGGTTTCAATCTGTCATGCCCAAACTTTAGGGCAAAAATGGAACAACAAATTTTTTTTCAACAACATAAACTCATAATATAATCTACATTAAAATGAAATCAATTAAGTTTTGTCTTAACTAAGGTGTAAATAGAATTGTTTACTAAAGTTAAAATAATTAACTCGATCAATAAAGCGACAATGATTAATGAAGACTAATTATTCCCTAAGAGGGTCATCACAACTTAATTAATTAATCTAATCAACCTAATTTATTTTCCATTTATTAAAGTTGAAAGACATTTAAATATCTTGATTGTATTAAAGATATTCCAGGCTAATTAAAATAATGATAATGTTATCTTAAATTAAAATTAATTAATTGGGCGCATGAAAATTCACTTTTTAAATATAACCAATAAGGTTAACAAATTCCATAATGATATTTGCCAAATACATATAATTAATATTATAGTCAATTTTAAATCCCCCTAAACCTTCAAATTTTTTACTATTAAATTCTTGGCCAATTTTGACCTCCTAGGCTAGATTTCGCATAATATAATTAATAATATTCAATAAAAAAAAAAAAACTCCCCAAAGGAATTTTAATCCAACATCCGTATTTAATTAAATATATAAAAATAATAATAAATCTCCTCTTTAGTAGCCCTAGTTAATAAAATTAACTCAAATATGCAATTAATAAAACTATATTATATCTAATCCCTAATTTTAAATTTTACCTTGATAAAAAGACTATATTAAAATAAATTAATCTTCACCTTAGTCAAATAAGGAGCTATAATTAAATTCCACATATGGCTATAATTAAATGGAGGATAATTCTTTTTCAAAATTTAAAAGGAATTCCCCCTCTACTTATTTTAATTATATTTAATATCAAACCCTAAATAGAGTTGAGTTATCCCTTTACTATATTTTAAAAACAGTCCTAATATTTCATTTTTCTATTCTAAACACTAACCCTAACCTGAATATGGGTTAGGGTTACATATTTTACACTTCATGCTCAATTATTTTTATTTTTTTGCTAGGGTTTGCCCCCCCCGTTTTTTTTCCGTGTGTGTTTTGTGTGTGCAGGGGACCTGATAGGGTGGCGGCCATACCATGGTGATGGTTATGATTTTGCAGGGGGCGGTAGGTTTGGAGGTTGGCGGTGCCGTGGAGAGAGAGGGAACCATGGATGGTAGCAGGGCCACCCGTAGTGGCCCGTAGTGACGCCATGGCGTCCCTGTGAGACGTGGCTCGTAGCAGCAACCACGACCGCCTCTACGAGTCATGACCCACAACGGCGACCACAATCGCCTCTACAAGTCATAGCCCACAACGATGACCACGACCGCCTCTACGAGTCGCGGCCCGCAGCAACGCTGTGGTGTTTCTGTGGGTCACAACCCACAGAGGGCCTGCACTGCCCAGGGGGGCTTGCGAGAGCCTCGGCTCCAGGGATACCCTTGGGTAGGGTTTGCAATTTTTATTTTTATTTTAAATATAAATACATATTTATATATATCCATCTCAAAGGGACATCTAGGGTTATATTTTTAGATTTTTTTTTTTTAAACATGCAGGAAATAAAAAATAATAACATATAAAAGATATACATTTCATTTCTTGTTAAATTGATGTAAAATGTGATCTAATTAAACATGTATACAAATATTCATTAAGTTAGGTTAAATAGATTTTGAATATGCAGCATTATAATTATTAGGACTATTAGATTTAACAACATGATAAATATATCAAAAGTTCATTTCTTCATTTAAATTAGACATAAATCTATTAATCATGTATTAGATTTATTTTTGTTGTATTCCCTTTTTTATATATATAGTAATAAAATAAATTAATGGCTGACTGAAAGCAAAATAGGACAAAAACACAATAGTTATCTTTTCCTTTCATTTCTTATCTATCTGTATTTCTAGATTTCTCTACTATGTCTAAATCTATATATATATATATGTTTTTTATAATCACATAAAAGTAGATTTTCTAAAAACTAACAAATTTAACTAACTGCATCTCTTTTCATTTTAAACTTCTAATAGTTAACTATAGAAAAAGATAAATTTGTCTACCTTAACTTTCTGCATTTTTTTTTGAATAACTAACAGAAGTAAATAAAATTACAACATCCTTATAACAGTCTAGAAATCATTTAAAAACTTTAAGAATGCAAACCTATTATTCCTCTAATATATTTTTAACCCTATTTTTACACTAGGATCTAAATAACTAGGACTAAATGTTATTTCTAGCTTACTAACATTCATGCTTTCTTTAAAATAAATTAACTTATCTATCTAAATTTCTTGTATTATTTAGAAGGAAAATGACAGATTTCAAATTAATGATAGTAGCATTAACATTACAGAATTTATTCAAAATACTTTCTCCCTACTTTAAAGATCAACATCTCTAGTAAAATACACTACATTACATGGTAAGCCTTTTTGAATAGTACATTTCCTTTTCAAAATAAATACAACATAAAACTCTGCTCTTTCATTTTTGCAACTGAAATACAATATTATATTCCCTTTTTTTTTTGGCAACTAAAATAGAATCAGCAAGACCATATCCAATCTTTTCCTTCGATCCCTTCCCAAAGCAATTTGCAATATAAAATCTTAAGGTTGTGACCATGGAGGGCTCACCTCCCAACCTAGGCTTACTAGAAGCCACCCCTAATCTTGGAGAACCAAGACCTAGATGGGTTACACTCAAACAATATAAAAACAAGCAACAAAAAGCTCAAAACAAACACATTCCCATCCCAAGGTTGAACTTCATCACATAATGTGATTTTTACATGGGTGGAAGTGGACCAAGTACCTTGAGGAGAACTGCAAGATAGTAGATCACAAGCCATCTCATGACAACCAATAACACAACACAAGTACATCTTGACCCAACATCCTTATGACCCCCAAGGCATACATGCCATAATTTCTCCCCTTATGACCCCCAAATGCATAAAAAAAACTATGCAGCAAGGGTCACATAAACAAACCCTTGAGATCACTCTCTTAAAGCGAGCCTCTCACTCTAAGGCTGTCAAACAACCTTCCACCCCCAAGACCATTCTACCCTCCCAAGGGTAAGATGGCTTTGGATACTCCCAAAACAAAAGAAAATGCATAACAAAGAAAACAAGTGAGAGCTCACATATATATCTTCACAAATCAAATACAAGCGAAGAAAACAACTACATTCAAGCAATCTTTCAAAACAATTTTCAACACACAAAGTAAGAGATTCAACCAACCTTGAATCTGCCAAAGGTTTACTAGAGATGGTTTGGAGAAAAGCAACCTTAATCCACACTTCTTTTCTTCCACACCTAGCCAAAAATTCTATTCTAAACTTGTTTCAAAACTGCAAGATCTCATCTCCAAAGATGGAGAGTGGGTGATTAACTTCCTAAATCTCAATCCCTTGTCTCAGAAGGCTTCTCTCACTCTTTCCAACCTCTTGGATAGAGTGAGAGCTCCCATTGGTTGGTCTTCCCTAGGTCTTACACACTCCCTAACCAAGTCACCTCAAAAAGGGGAATGGAATGGGGAAAAGGAATGACACATACCAAGAAGGTTATCTAACCAAGAATGGCTCTCCTAAAGATGAAATTCGGCCATCTTGGGAAATCCACTTTTTGGGGAGGTTAAACAAGTCCTAGGGAGTGGACACATGACCAAATTTGGCCTTCACCCATAGGTACCCCATAGGGCCCACTAAAAATGCTCCAAAATTGACTCTAGGAATTGGTTTAACCCTTTGAAAGTCCACCCAAAGTTTACCTACGGGTCAACTCTGAGTTGACCTCCTAATGGCTCACTATCCTAGATTACTTGGGAACTTCAAGGATAATTTGAAAATATATCATTGGTAAAATAAATCTCTCAAAAGGTGACATGACAATGCCAACTCAATATACAAGATATGTGTCAAGTGACACTACATAAAGAATTCCACATCACAAATACACACATGGCAATTGTCTCTTGTAGGATTTAAACAAATTAATAAATACAATTTAACACACATGCAAACATTTATGTTTATGAATAAAATATGATACATACGGGGTGTTGTCTCTCCAAATAGACAACCCCTGGTTTTACGAACGTATATAGGTCTAGGCTTGATTCTCCATAATGTCTCCATGGTCACATGGATAATTTTCCTGCACATCTCAGTTACACATTAGTAATTCCCAAATAGCCTCATATAATATTAAACACATAAATAAGAATACAAATCAATCACTTTGCATACAATTGTCATCATACAAATCAATTTACCATATATAAAAGCAATCCACATAAGCAATTTATGATAATCCTCATAATTTTAATCCATTCATAAGATATGCATCATATTTCTAGCATCATAATAAAGTCCTACAAATCAAATAAGTGACATACACCATCTCAATGTTATCCTATCCTAGAATCATATAGAGTTCTATATCCATAATGCATAGAAATGAAGCATCAATATATTAATGTTATCCAATCTTGGGATCATATAAATTTCTATATCCATAATGCATAAAAAAAAATCATCCATAATAGCTCCAACATGAAAATCACTGAAATGCTAGGATGGGTTGGGGTAGGGCCTCACACCCTCCCCCTCTAGGCATGAACTTCCTCCTGGAGTTCATCAAAAAGATGAGGGTACTGTGATCTCATACGTGCTGCATCCTCCCATGAAGTTGTAACCTTATCATAGCAATCCCACTGGACTGTAACTTGGTCTAGCTCTCAACCTCGAAGGGCCAACATCCGGTGAGCCAAAATGCGAATGGGCTCCAAAGCTAGCTGCCCATCTGACTCCACCTGCAAGGCGTCCCAATATAAAATATGAAACTCATCATAGATATACTTCCTCAGAACTGATACATGAAACACATCATGGATGCATGACAAGCTAGGTGATAAGCAACTAGTCTTATCCTCTCAAGGATCTCAAATGGTCTGACAAAGCAAGGTGTGAGCTTAGAACCCTTTCCATAATGGATTGGACTCTTATGCGGTTGCACTCTTAGGAAAACTTTGTCCCCAACCATGTAGCTCCAGTCTATCCTCTTCACATCTGCATACTTCTTCTACCCATCCCGTGCCTCTCTAAGGCGCTATCTAATCAAAATCACTTGCTGCTCCATATCATGAACCATATCTAGATCTATGGCCACTCTATCCTCAATACGGTCCCAACTCAAAGGTGTCCTGCAAGGTCTACCATACAAGGCCTGCAAAGGTGGTATCCCCAAAGAAGTGTGATGCCCATTATTAGAGGAAAACTCTACTAAAGGAAGGTACTCCTCCCATTTGGTCTGATTATCTATGACATACATGTGGAGCATATCCTCTAACAGCTGGTTAACCCTCTCTATCTATCCATCCATTTCCAGATGATAGGTTATGCTAAAATTGAGCTTGGTGCCCATTGATGCCTATAATGCCTTCCAAAAGGAAGAAGTGAAGAGGGAATCCCTATCAGAAATAATCTTGCGTGGGACACCATGAAGTCTAACAATGTCTCGCAAGAACACCTATGTCACTGCTGGTGCTGTGAAGGTAGTCTGAACTGGTGAGAAGTGGGCCACTTTGGTCAACTTGTCAATTGTCACCAAGATGACATCATGGCAACGAGATGACATGGGAAGACCAATGATGAAATCCATGGATTTAGTATTCCACTTCCACTCTAGTATAGCATGGGAATGGAGCAACCCACTAGGATGGTGGTGCTCTACCTTGACTCTCTAACACTCAAGATATCAGGCTACTAACTCAGCAATAAGCTACTGCATACTTGGCCAATGATATAACTGTCTCAAGTATACATGCATCTTCTTAACCCTGGGATGCGCTGCATAAGGAGCTCTATGCACCTCCATGATAATGAACTCTCGCAATCCCCTAGGAGAAGGTACATAGATGTGCCCTCTATGGCATAATAGTCCATCAAACTAAGGAATAATCCACATACTTCCCCTCCAGGGTCTCCTATGATCGAATCACTTGACAAACCTCTAGATACCATCCATCCTTTGGCAACCGCTACAATGTATGATCTCTCAAATCTATGCTCATAGATATGGAGTATACCTCATGATGTCTCCTACTCAAGGCATCTACAAATACATTCTCTTTCCCCTTGATGTAATGGACTTCAAAATCATACTCACATAGAAACTCCATCCATCTCCTCTGATGGGCATTAATATTAGGCTGGGTGAAGATGTACTGCAAGCTGTGATGATCTGAATGAAGCTCAAAATGATGACCGAAAAAGAAGTGTCTCCACCTCACGAGTGCATGCACTACTTCTGCAAGCTCAAGGTCATGCGTAGGGTAGTTAAGCTCATGAGTCCTAAGCTTCCTAGACTCATAAGCTATAACTCGACCCTCCTGCATAAGGACTGCTCCTAATCCATCCAAAAAAGCATCTGTGCATACCATGAAATCAGTCGTGGGGTCTGGCACAATAAGAATAGGTGCACTAGTGAGTTCCCTTTTCAGGTCCTAAAAATCCCTCACACCTTTTTGTCCATTCAAATTTCTTTCCCTTTCACTGAAGCGATGTAATAGGATGTGCAACTCTGGAAAATCCCTCAACAAAGCATCTATAGTACCCTGCTAGACCCATGAAACTCCTGACCTCTATCACACTAGTTGGCACTGGCCAATCCATAATAGCTTTGATCATTGATGGGTCAACTAAGATCCCATCATCGGATATAACATGCTAAAAGGTACTTGACCTCTGACCTAAAGAAAGCACACTTCGACAAACTGTCGTACAACTGGTTGTCCCTCAAACACTGCAAAACCTGCCTCAAATGCTCCTCATGCTCCTTCTCATTCTGAGAATATATGAATATGTCATCGAGGAACACAATCACAAATTGGTTAAGAAAAGTGAGGAATACCCCATTCATGAGACTCATGAATATAGCTGGAGCATTCGTAAGACCGAATGGGACCACGGTGAACTCATAGTGGCCATATCTAGTACAAAATGCGGACTTGTGGATATCACTCTCCATAATTCTCAACTGATGGTACCCTAACTTCAAATCTATTTTGGAAACACTTTAGCACCCTAAAGCTGATCAAACAAATCATTGATCCTGGGAAAGGGGTAACGGTTCTTGATGGTCACTTTGTTTAGCTACCTATAATCCATGCATAACCAAAGAGATCCATCCTTCTTCTTCACGAAGATGACTGGTGCACCTCAAGGGGAGATGCTAGGATGAATGTGACCCTTCTCTAAGAGTTCCTCAAGATGCATCTTGAGCTCATTAAACTCATTTGTGGTCATCCTATAAGGTTCTCTCGAAACTGGCTCGGCTCCTGGTACAAGATCTATGTGGAAGTCAATCTCTCTACTAGGTGGCATACTAGGTAGCTCGGTTGGAAACACATCTACAAACTTCCTCAATGATGGGATGATCATCTAGGTAAGGCTCCTTCTCATTTTCTTCCTCTTTATCACTGATGGTGATAGAAAACAACTGGTATCCTTTTCACATGCTCCGCTTAAGCTGCATAGCAGAAATCATGCGAAGAGACATGGGCCTCTCAATCCCAGTGATTACTATGGGAGCACCATGATCATCCTCACACTCAATCTTTTTCTAGCAACAATCCATCTTGGCTCTATGGGCGTAAAGCCAATCCATGCCAAGTACGATGCCATAGGATCTGAGTGGTGTAACTCTAAGGTCTACTAAGGTGGTGGTATTACCAATCTGGAGCTGACATCCCCTAACCTCTGAATCCACTGACACTCTAGCCCTTAAAGCTAACTCCACTTCCCAACTAGCACCTTGCCTAATTGCCACTAGTCCGCAACACTCCACAACCAATGGAGATATAAAGGATTTAGTAGCTCCTGAGTCAAACAATATAGATACACTGATACCACTGATCATACCTGCAGCCTCAATAACTATGGCCTAGTGCTCTACCTGGCGGTTGTCAATCGCTGCGAAGACCCTATGGGACTTGCCCATATCCCCAACCATAGGGTCTGATGCTGCCATCCTCTGACTACCTGCCATTTGACCCTGCAGACACTCTCTTGCCATGTGCTCCACCGCATGCCTAAAATTGTGTGTCCTGAGGCCTAGAGAAAGACTGTCCACCTGTCCTGCTCGAACCAGTGTACCCACCCCTAGAGGACTGTTGAGTTCGTGCCAGAGGTGTGTAAGTAACCTATGCTCTCTGGTCATGCCTAGGACCCTGTGAATGCCACTTCTTGGGCTTAAAGCCCTGTTGTCCCTGAGGGGACCTCTACCTCTGATTCTGCTATGACTGCTGTGGAGGAGGGGGTTTAAAGGATCCCAACGTATTCCTGTGGGGTTTCTGAAATCCAAAAGACTGGGGTGTAGGGTTTCGGTTCTGAAACTGATCCCTCATGTCCTGAGGCCTGACATGAATTTCCTTTGCTATCAAGGAATTCTCCACGATAACCCAAAGGCTTCCTGGAGTGGCCATCCTCACCGGTCCTACTATCTCGGCATTCAGTCCCCTGATAAAATGGTTGATGAGAAGCTTCTCGTCCTTCAGGTAATCCACATATGGTAGGACCTTGATGAACTTACTCTCATACTAGGTCACTAAGAGGCCTTTTAGCTAGAGATCGTGGAACTCATATATCCTACACTGCCTGAAGTGCTCCTACAGGTATCTCTCCCTGAACCTCTCTATAAAGATCTCCCATGTGAGGGTGTCTGTAAGTAGGCCACACTTGTATTCCTCTTGTCTCCACCATGTGGAGGTCGTTCCTCTCAAAACATGAACTGCTACTCATGCCTTCAGATTGCTTTCATAGGAATGCAATGCAAAGCACTGATCTAGGCTCAAAAGCCAAGCCTCAGCTTCTAGCCCATTACTAGATTCCCCAAAAGATGGTGGTTGGAGGTGCAAAACCTCTCTAATCAGATCCCCTGGATCACAACGTGCTCTCTCAAAATATACAGGTGCTGCTACTGGAGGTGGTTCGGGTAGATGAATGGACTCAGGCTCATGCTCTTCCTGGTCCTCTAAGGGATTAGGAGGTGGACTCCTACTCCTTCCCTAACTGTTGATCTATGGCTCCCTAAGTTCTGGTTTTCTGCATGATGGTCAACTGTTGGAAGCCTATCCTGTACTATCCCAATCAAGTTTTGAAGCGCTAATAAGATGTCTCGGTTTGGGTCAACCGGTTCCTCCCTATCAACATCTTTGCATGCCATACATGCATGCCTAGGACCCCTACTGTGCTTGCGAGTTTGTCACGTAGTCGGAGGCATCCTTATGAGAAAATAAAATAAAATAAAATAAATAAATAATTTTGGAGAGAAATTTAATTAATTAAATAATTAAAGCGAAACCTGATGGAGAAAGGTTCCTAGTGTTGGAAACCTTGCTCTGATACCACAATGTCATGCCCAAACTTTAGGGCAAAAACAAAACAACAATATTTTTTTGACAACATAAACTCATAATATAATCTACATTAAAATGAAATCAATTAAGTTTTGTCTTAACTAAGATGTAAATAGAATTGTTTACTAAAGTTGAAATAATTAACTCGATCAATAAAGCGACAATAATTAATGAAGACTAATTATTCCCTAAGAGGGTCATCACAACTTAATTAATTAATCTAATCAACCTAATTTATTTTCCATTTATTAAAGTCAAAAGATATTTAAATATCTCGATTGTATTTAAGATATTCTAGGCTAATTAAAATAATGATAATGTTATCTTAAATTAAAATTAATTAATTGGGTGCATGCAAATTCACTTTTTAAATATAACCAATAAGGTTAACAAATTCCATAATGATATTTGCCAAATACATATAATTCATATTATAGTCAATTTTAAATACCCCTAAACCTTCAAATTTTTTACTATTAAATTCTTGGCCAATTTTGACCTCCTAGGCTAGATTTCGCATAATATAATTAATAATATTCAATAATAATAAAAAAATTCCCCTAAGGAATTTTAATCCAACATCCGTATTTAATTAAATATATAAAAATAATAATAAATTTCCTCTTTAATAGCCCTAGTTAATAAAATTAACTCAAATATGCTATTAATAAAACTATATTATATCTAATCCCCAATTTTAAATTTTACCTTGATAAAAAGACTATATTAAAATAAATTAATCTTCACCTTAGTCAAATAAGGAGTTATAATTAAATTCCACATATGGCTATAATTAAATGGAGGGAAATTCTTTTTCAAATTTTAAAAGGAATTCCCCCTCTACTTATTTTAAATATTCTTAATATCAAACCCTAAATAGGGTTGAGTTATCCCTTTACTATATTTTAAAAACAATCCTAATATTTCATTTTTCTATTCTAAATGCTAACCCTAACCCGAATATGGGATAGGGTTGCATTTCCTATTTCACTCTTTAATCTTATATGCTAACCCTAACCCGAATTTGGGTTAGGGTTGCATATTTTACACTCCATGCTCAATGATCTTTTTTTTTTGTTAGGGTTTGCCCCCTCCCTTTTTTTTTGTGTGTGCAGGGGACTCGATAGGGCAGCGGCTATACCATGGTAGCGCTGTGGAGAGAGAGGGAACTACGGATGGTAGCAGGGCCGCCCGCAACGATGCTGTGGGCACCACTGCTGGTCGCAGCCCGCAGTGACGCCACGGCGTCCCTACAGGACGCGGCCCGCAGCAGCGACCACAGCCGCCTCTGCAAGTCGCAGACCATAGCGGCATCGTGGCACCTCTGTGGGTCATGGCCCACAGAGGGCCTGTGCCGCTTGGGGGGGCCACGGGAGCCTCGGCTCCAGGGATACCCTCGGGTAGGGTTTGCAACTTTATTTATTTATTTTAAATATATATATATATATATATTTCCATCTCAAAGGGACATCTAGGGTTAGATTTTTAGATTTTTTTTTTTTGAACATGCAGGAAATAATAAAATAATGACAACATATAAAAGATATACATTTCATTTCTTGTTAAACTGATGTAAAGTGTGATCTAATTAAACATGTATACAGATATTCATTAAGTTAGGTTAAATAGATTTTGAATATGCAACATTAAAATTATTAGGACTGTTAGATTTAACAGCATGATAAATATATCAAAAGTTCATTTCTTCATTTAAATTAGACATAAATCTATTAGTCATGTATTAGATTTATTTTTGTTGTATTCCCCCTTTTTTTTAATAAGTAATAAAATAAATTAATGGCTGACAGAAAGCAAAATAGGACAAAAACACAATAGTTATCCTTTTCTTTCATTTCTTATCTATCTTTATTTTTAGATTTCTCTGCTATGTCTAAATTTGTATATATTTTTTTTTATAATCACATAAAAGCAGATTTTCTAAAAACTAACAGATTTAACTAACTGCATTTCTTTTCATTGTAAACTTCTAATAGTTAACTATAGGAAAAGATAAATTTGTCTACCTTAAATTTCTACATTTTTTTTTGAATAACTGATGGAAGTAAATGAAATTATAGCAGCCTTATAACAGTCTAGAAATCATTTAAAAACTTTAAGAATGCAAACCTATTATTCCTCTAATATCTTTTTAACCATATTTTTGCACTAGGATCTAAATAACTAGGACTAAATGTTATTTCCAGCTTCCTAACATTCATTCTTTCTTTGAAATAAATTGACTTATCTATCTAAATTTCTCGTATTATTTAGAAGGAAAATGACAGATTTCAAATAAATGACAGTAGCATTAACATTACAATATTTATTCAAAATACTTTCTCCTTACTTTAAAGATCAACATCTCTAGTAAAATACACTACATTACATGGTAAGCCTTTTTGAATAGTACATTTCCTTTTCAAAATAAATACAACATAAAACTCTTCTCTTTCATTTCTACAACTGAAATACAATATTATATTCCCTTTCTTTTTGTGCAACTAAAATAGAATCAGCAAGACCATATCCAAGCTTTTCCTTCAATCCCTTCCCAAAGCAACCTGCAATACAAAATCTTAAGGTTGTGACCACGGAGGGCTCACCTCCCAACCTAGGCTTACTAGAAGCGACCCCCGAGCTTGCTGAACCAAGACCTAGATGGGTTACACTCAAACAATATACAAACAAATAAGGAAAAGCTCAAAACAAACACATTCCCATCCCAAGGCTGAACTTCATCACATAATGTGATTTTTACATGGGTGGAAGTGGACCAAGTACCTTGAGGAGAAATGCAAGATAGTAGATCACAAGCCAATTCATGGCAACCAAGAACACAACACAAGTCCATCGTGACCCAGCATCCTTATGACCCCCAAGGCATACATGCCAAAATTTCTCCCCTTATGACCCCTAAATGCATAAACAAAACTATGCAGCAAGGGTCACATAAACAAACCCTTGAGATCACTCTTTTAAAGAGAGCCTCTCACTCTAAGGCTATCAAACAACCTTCCACCCCCAAGACCATTCTACCCTCCCAAGGGTAAGATGGCCTTTGATACTCCCAAAACACAAGAAAATGCATAACAAAGAAAACAAGTGAGAGCTCACATATATATCTTCACAAATAAAATACAAGGAAAGAAAACAACAACATTCAAGCAATCTTTCAAAATAATTTTCAACATACAAAGTAAGAGATTTAACCAACCTTGAATCTGCCAAGGGTTACTAGAGATAGTTTGGAGAAGAGCAACCCAAATCCACCCTTTTTTTCTTCCACACTTATCCAAAAATTCTATTCCAAACTTGTTTCAAAACTGCAAGATCTCATCTCCAAAGATGGAGAGTGGGTGATTAACTTCCTAAATATCAATCCCTTGCCTAAGAAGGTTTCTCTCACTCTTTGCAACCTCTTGGATAGAGTGAGAGCTCCCATTGGTTGGTCTTCCCTAGATCTTACACACTCCCTAACCAAGTCACCTCAAAAAGGGGAATGGAATGGGGAAAAGGAATGACACATATCAAGAAGGTTATCTAACCAAGAATGGCTCTCCTAAAGATGAAATTCTGCTATCTTGGGAAATCCACTTTTTGGGGAGGTTAAACAAGTCCTAGGGAGTGGACACATGGCCAAATTTGGCCTTCACCCATAGGTACCCCATAGGGCCCACTAAAAATGCTCCAAAACTGACTCTAGGAGTTGGTTTAACCCTTTGAAAATCCAGCCAAAGTTTATCTACGGGTCAACTTTGAGTTGACCCTCCTAATGGCTCACTATCCTAGATTGCTTGGGAACTTCAAGGATAATTTGGAAATATATCATTGGTAAAATAAATCTCTCAAAAGGTGACATGACAATGCCAACTCAACATACAACATATGTGTGAAGTGACACTACAAAAATAATTACACATCACAAATACACACATGGCAATTGTTTCTTGTAGGATTTAAAAACATTAATAAATACAATTTAACACACATGCAAATATTTACATTTAAGAATAAAATACAATACATATGGGTTGTTGTCTCTCCAAACAGACAACCCCTAGTTTTACGAACGTACATAGGTCTAAGCTTGATTCTCCATAATGTTTTCATGGTCACATGGATAATTTTCCTGCACATCTCAGTTACACATTAGTAATTCCCAAATAGCCTCATATAATATTAAACACATAAATAAGAATACAAATCAATCACTCTGCATACAATTGTCATCATACAAATCAATTTACCATATATCAAAGAAATCCACATAAGCAATTTATGATAATCCTCATAAATTTAATCCATTCATAAGATATGCATCATATTTCTAGCATCATAATAAAGTCCTACAAATCAAATAAGTGACATACACCATCTCAATATTATCCTATCCTAGAATCATATAGAGTTCTATATCCATAATGCATAGAAATGAAGCATCAATATATCAATGTTATCCAATCCTGGGATCATATAAAGTTCTATATCCATAATACATAAAAATAAAGCATCCATAATAGCTCCAACATGGAAATCATTGAAATGCTAGGATGGGTCAGGGTAGGGCGTCACACAATCTATGGTGGGTCGCCTAACTTCGCCTCATTATCTTACTTTCTCTGAAGAAGATGACAACTGGCTGAATCACCCACATAACTAGCCATTGCACATTGAAGCTATGATCCATAAACACCGAGTTAAACGTGTTTTGATAGATGGAGGCACTGGGTTGAATATTTGTACCTATAATTTGCTTACACAGCTGGGCTTCTCTTAAAATTTCATTGATCCGGCCAAGAAAATAACAATCAAAGCTTATGATGAAGAAGAAAGAACCTCTAAAGGTCTACTACTATTACCAATCAGGGTAGGACCTGTAGAAAGAGATTTTATTTTTCAGGTGCTTGATCTTCCTCTATCATACAAGATTCATGAAATGAAGGCAGTTCCATCTACATATCGTCAATGCTTAAAATTTCCTTATAACGGAGTTGAAGTCAATATTTCTGCTGGTACAAGCTCCCTCTGTAATGCATTGACAAAGAGTGTTGATACCTTTGTGCCTCATAATAGAGCAACCTCTATAGTTGAAAGTTTAGAAACCTTGATGAAGGACTTAAAAAAGAAATTGAAAATCACAGATACTAGCATGGATGGATACAAGATAGAACCAATACTTTCACTCATTTCTCTTCCTCCATCACTCAGACAATCAAGAAAACCATTAGAGGTTATGAAGCCATGGAATTCCACTCCAAATGTCATATATGACAGTCTCTTTGTACAATCCTCTACTTCCCTTGCAGATGAAATAGAAGAGGATGATGTTCTCAAATGGCTTTTCAAAGAAGATAGTGAAAACAAAGAAGTAAGACATTGTGAGATTTCCCCAGCACAATATGGTCCAGGATATAAAATGATTCAATGCATGGGATATTCAGGTACTGGTCCTCTAGGCAAAAATCAAGAAGGTATTATTGAACCCATTCATCTACAAATGAAGTCTGCAAATGACAAAGATGGATTGGGATACAATCCAGGAAAGACATCAGACCAAAAACATGCTTCTAAGTCTAAGTGGAAGAAAAAGACACTCCCTTCACTATCACAGGAAGTAAACACTCAACAGACTCAAGAAGAGTATGAAAAAGAACAAAAAGAACTATCAATCAAGAGAGAGGAAACAACTGGTAATCAAGTCCCAATGATATCATCTACAACATTACAAGGAGTAGAAATTCCAAAGGATATGAGAGAAGAGGTAGAAAGAATCAGAGAATTGTTTGCACCACTAAAAATTCCAGTCACATATACTGGTAGACAACAAGTAGATGATTCAAAAACTGACTCGAATGAATATGAATGGGGTCCAAATCATCTATCAGATACATCTTGTACAGAAACTCTGGAAGAGTCCAATGATATCACAGATAACACACAAGAGTTGATACACTTAAAACTACAAATAGATATAGAAGAAATTAGACTAAAAAGATAGGTAAACTATGAACAAAAGCTGAAAAAGAGGAAGGACACAAGAAAATTCTTCACCTACTATGTCTCCTTCTAATAGGACAGAACAAATCAAGTATGGAACTACACAAGAAGAATTGGAAGCTATAGAAACAGAACCAGTCATTAGTCCTGAGGAAGCTGAATGGAGTAGAAGACAAATTCATAGAACCATCAAGGTTATGTCAACATGTATGTCAGATACAAGTGATAAATGAACCAAATCATGAAGGAACTTGCAGCATCAAAGATGTAGCTGTTGACACCATACATACATTCACTCAATCACTTGAAGAAGAGTTAGAAACTTCCTCTTATGACTCTGATGACTTCGATAATAGTCCTATTGATGACAATACCTATTTAGCATCAAACTCTAACTCCTCTATCACGAATGTTAGGAATTTGTCTACCGATCTTGTTATTGTCAAACCATGATATGTAGTCTAGTCTGGCATAGAAAATGGTGCTACGAGTAGGTCTATTGGATTTAATCAACTAAATATTAATGTGTACTTCAATGATCATGTTGTAACTATTCTTGGTCTTGAGACATTTACGCAAGGTAGTCTTCTAGAACTCAACTTGTCGGTCCGAAGTTATGATGATACTATTGTGCTCCCTCAAACCCTTGGTACATCCTAAACTAATTGACTGTAGTCTCCAAAACCAACCTATGAATGTACCTATCTTTGCCAATGACTATATGTTAGCCTACTACCTTAATGCAGTTGAACCAATGGACTCTTCCACCAATGAACAAAGCGAGAACATGACTGAAATAGATATCAAGTATCTTAGTCACAAAAATAAAAAAAATAAAAATAAAAGATCTGATGGTGAAAACCACATTGTGGCGGTGTCAGAATAAAAAAAGAAAAAATAAAGGACGTACCTAAGGATGAAAACCTCTCTGAGGCACCTGAAGGTGAGATACTTGATATACTGCCAAGTCATTTCTAGGAAAGGTCTTCTATATTGATTGAACCAACTCAACCAATAAATATTGGGAGTCAAGAGACACCACATATCATCCACTTAGCTCAATCATTATCAGGAGAAGAGTTGAAATATGTCAACAATCTCTTCCTAGAAAAGAAGATCAACTTTGCATGGACATACTCTGATATGCTAGGTCTAGATTCTGATCTCATCATGCACCATCCTTCTATTACACTAGGAGTTAAACTAGTCAAGCAAAATCTTCGTAAGATGCACCCTCATGTGGAATTGCTAGTTAAGGTTGAGCTAGAAAAATTGCTAAAAGCTGGATTTATCAGAGCAATAGACTATGCTAAATGGATATCCAACATAGTACCTACATAAAAGGTAGACAAATCTATTAAGGTTTGCATAGACTTCAGGGATCTCAATAAAGCATGTCTGAAAGACAATTTTCCATTACCTAACATTGATATGATAGTGGATATGACTGTTGGATATGAGATGTACTCACTAATGGATGGATTCTCTAGTTATAATCAGATCAAAATAGCTCCTGGAGATCAAGAAAAGATAACTTTCACTTGTGCATGGGGAACCTTCTGCTGGAACGTCATGCCATTTGGGCTAAAGAACATAGGAGCAACTTACCAAAGAGAAGTAAAAACTATCTTCCATGATATGATGCATAAGAATATGGAAGATTATGTTGATGACACTTTAGTGATGACTATGAAGAGATCCACACATATTCAAGAGCTAGGCCTTATACTATATAGAATGGAAAAATTCAAACTCCTGATAAATCCTAAAAAGTATGCATTCAGAGTGACATCAAGGAAATTACTTGGTTATATCATTTCATAGAAAGGAATTAAGGTTGATCATGAGAAGGTCCAAGCTATAATGGAAATGCCACCTCCAAAGAATATTGGTCAAATGAGAAGTTTACAAGGACGTCTCTAGTCAATCAAACACTTTATTTCTCAGCTAGCAGATAAGGCTCAACCCTTCACAAAAGTATTAAGGAAAGGAGTAACATACAACTGGGATCAAGAATGTGAATAACACCTTTATTAAATCAAAGAATACCTATCTAATCCACCAATATTGATGCCAACAATTCAAGGTAAACCATTGATTTTATACATATCAGCTACTGATTCATCATTAGGGGCACTTCTGGCACAACAAGATGAAAATAAAAGAGAGAGAGAGAGCTATATATTATATCAGCAAAACATTGGTGTCTTATGAAATAAACTATACTATAATAGAAAAAGCATGCTTGGCATTGGTCTTTGTATCACAAAAATATTGACACTACATGTTATCACATTTCATCAAGCTAGTAGCTAAGATTGATCCACTCAAATATCTTCTCAACAAAGCAACACTTATAGGAAGATTGGCTAAATGGGTCATGGTTCTTACAGAGTTTGATATTGAATATGTAGAACACAAACCCATCAAACGACAGGTAATTGTAGATCAACTTGTTGATGCTCCACTTGAAGACACTCAACCTCTGCATATAGAATTTCTAGATAAGTCAATCATGCGCCTTACTCAACAATCTTGGAAGATATTCTTTGATGGGTCTTTCACTCAACATGGTTCTGGTGCTGGAATACATTTTATTACTCCTCAAAGGTATTGAATCCCAAAGGCTTACAAGATTATTTTCCCTTGCACAAACAACATTGCAGAGTATGAAGCTTTGGTAAATGGGATCAAGCTAGCTATCAAATGGAAGGTTCTGGAATTACACATCTATGGATATTCTCAACTAATCATCAATCAAATCAATGATACATATTAGATTTGAGATGAGAAACTGATGTCTTATAAGAGAATGGTAGATGATCTCAATAAATAGTTTACTTTTGTATCATTTTAGCATATCCCCAGATTAGCAAACAGAGCAGCAGATGCTATGGCGACTTTGGTATCCATACCAGAGTTACATTACCCTACCTATGATTCTCTTGAGTCCTAGATGGTCTGTTCTATTATTGGACATGACTCTTCTCACTACAGCCATATTTACTCTTATCTACGAGACCAAACTGTCTCAAAAAATATTACCTGTAATGACAAAAGGAACTTAATCCAAAATGCTTCACGGTACATCATCATCACTAACAATCTATTTAGGTGAGGTTTGGATAGTAATTTTCTTAGGTGTCTAGAAATTGAAGAGTCCCAATGTGCATTATCAGAAGTCAAGAAGGTATTTGTGGATCTCATTCAAATGGTCTTACTTTAGCTCGGAAACTACTAAGGGTTGGCTACTACTGGCCAGACATGGAGAAAGACACTATAAAGTTTTCTTAAACTTATGAGAAGTGTCAGCTACATGGGAATCTCATACATGCTCTAGAAAGGGATCTCATACCCTTCATTATGCATTAGCCTTTTTCAGCAATGGAACTTTGATCTCATTGGTCAAATATATCCTGCATCATCCAATGGACACAAATTTATCATAACTGCCACTAAGTACTTCACTAAGTGGGTAGAAGCGGTCCCGCTCATCAAAGCAACCAGTAAACAAGTAGCTATGTTCATCCTTAACTATATCATCTGCAGGTATGGGATACCTTCATCCATTGTGACTGACAATGGAGGACAATTCAAGAATAAAGTTCTAGACGAGTTCTATGAGAAATTCAAAATCAAACAACATTGGTCATCTGTATATTACCCTCAAGGTAATAGACAAGATGAAGCATCTAACAAAAAACTATTGACTATCTTACACAAAATCATAGACAAATCTTGGAGGGATTGGCATCTGCAGCTCAATCCTGCACTATGGTCTTATAGAACAAGTATTAGAACACCTACTGGGGCTACACCTTTTTCTTTGGTGTATGGATCCGAAGCAGTCTTACCTATTGAGGTGGAAATACTATCTTTAAGAGTTTCTTTGCAAGGTCTTGTTACTGATGAAGACTACAAAATATCTAGATTGTAGGAACTCGAGTTGCTGGAGGAATGTCGGCAAGTGGCGTTTGATCATTTGAGAGTGTATCAAAAGAGAATGTCTAAAGGATATAACAAGAAGGTTCGACAATGAGAATTCCAGGTTGGTGACCTTGTTCTGAGAGAAAATCCTAAAAATCGACAGTTTCGAGACAACAAAGGGAAGTTTGAACCCAACTGGTTGGGTCCCTACATCATTACTACAGTCTTTGGCTCTCGTGCCTATCAACTCTCAACATCGGAAGGAGAATAGCTCCATGAACTGATCAACACAATCCACTTGAAAAAGTTCTTCACTTATTATTATCTACCCCAGCAGCTTGTACAGATAAAAAGTCCTGAAAAAAAATCACAAAAATCATAAAATGTCCTTAAAAAAAAAAAAAAGTCTTTGCCAAGTAGGTGAAAACCTGGCAAACAAGAACCTCTTGTACTCAAGTGCTCCATCTATCAAGGCAACTTTGGCATTTATCACTTTCCCACATCTTTGATTTCACTTGTACATATCTTTTAGTCACTTTTGTGAAATCTTGGTTCTTTTAGGACCCTCATGACTTGAAACTGATCAATGTCCTAGTCTTAGGATAATCGACTGAGAAATTTATGTCTCCTAAGCAATATCAACCAAGTCATCATTCTGTTAGTGATACCCGATCATCCAATATGAGTTAGTCACCTATCTCCTAACTACTAAAGAATTTTATCACTTAGTACACAAGCAAAACAACATTACTAAAAATAATCACTAAACAATTTGAGATATGCATGGAATTTCTTTTGTGTGTTGTCTTTTATATTGGTTTTCGATTGTTATTCCCTATGAATAACTTGAGGAAGTCTATCTTGACTAAGAGGAGAAAGGATTGGGGGCATAATATTGTCTTTATTTTTTGCTTGTAGGAATGATTGTAATGATCTGGAAACATCTAATCAGTTGGGTGTCTATGATAAGTGCCTTCACATTAAGGTGAAATTGCCACACATACCTCGACTCTGCTTATTTTTATGCTACAAGGAGGTTGGCATCATTTCTTTGTCTTTTTTGATGGAATTTTCTTAAATGTGCAATCCAGATGCATGCGTAATCTGTCCAAGGATATGACTGAAAAAAGGGTCATTGCAGACAAGATAATTAATATTGCACATGAAAAGGAAGAACCTCTATTCAGCGTGCTATGTTTGTAAATGCTCAGTGATGAAAATTAAGCATTCCAAATCCAGTGACTAGTTTTTTAGTTTTCATTCATTTTGCATTTTCTGCATTCAAGTGAAGTCTGCATGATAACAATGATCTCCCTATCTTTTGAATGAGAGTTTGAAGTATCATCATTTCTCAACTGAGTGGTCTCTATTTCATCATTTCTTTGATCGATTACTTGTGTATTAAGGTGTTAGCTACATACATAAGCATCTTATATAGATTCATACACTCATTGCATTCATCTTATTGCATAGAAAAAAGAAAAATAAACAATTTGCATTACTAGTTACTCATTTTCATCATTTATTTGCATATAAAAAGAAAGAAAAATAAACATTCATATTCATTTGCATTACATACATCCATACTGAACAAATATGCATACATATAGAACAAAGCATATAGAAAAACATCTCATAAATCAATTGACACAAGTACAATTAAATCAAATCAAGATCTCGTATATATAATCATCAATATCTCAAAGTACAAGTGATATAACTATCATATACAATCTCCCATCAAAGAAATAATCGTATGGGCTACAAAAAATGGGGTATCTAACAAAATTAAGAGCTATAAAAATCTAGCTCTCAGCCTCTACCTCATCACTAGGTGGTGGAGGAGGTGGAGCCTACAGACCGACATATTGCCTCAGTGCCTGAGCTCCCTCAGATCATGCCATGTACTGAGAGTAGGGGACAACCTGCTGAGCTAATGGAATAGATGCGCTATACGCTACCACATAATATGTTGCCCGGCTAGTCTGGTGCAAAACCTCCCACTAAAGAGCGTCTTTCTCTGCCTTGACCTTAGCCAACTGTCGATCTCTCTCATCTCTGAGCTCCACCAGCTGTCGGTCCCATTCTACAAGTTGTGTCCGAGCCACTGTCAACTGTGACACCAGACCTGCTAATCTCATTCTCATTGACCATGCTGCATCAGCTGCCCCTTGCTCCCTCATAGGCTCTTTGCCTCCATCTCTACCTCCATCTCCACCTCCATCTCCACCCTTCTCATCCCTCCTCTTCCATACCTATCTAGGAGCTACTCACTCCTCCTCTCCTCCACCCTCCATTACCCTAGCACCACTCATCCTCACACCAACAACTCCTAGGGATCCACCCTCTCCTCTCTATTGTTGTCTCCCCCCAGTTGGTACCCTCTTGCTGCTCACACTAAGATCACCACCAACCCACCTAGGAGCTTTTTCTCCTTGTCCCTATGCCTGTGTAGGGCATCATCCTCAATCTCCTCTATGAGAGGTGCCTTCTCAGCTAGATCCATAAACTTAGGGAATGGATGTTCCTGGAACCAATCCCTGTACTGAGGCAATACCCTCGCATCTCCAATTTCATCCAAATAATCCCACCAAAGTCATTGTAACCCTGTTGGTGCATGCATGCTCAAAAATGTAGGACAACCTAGGGGGGCCTATCCTCATCTCTCCTCATCTGCATAATGAGCGTAGGCGGTAAACTCCTATGAGATCCCCTGAGACCTACCATACTATCTCAAGACCTGAGATACAACAAATCACTCAATAATCGCCACAGACCTGTCGATCAGAGGATGAGTCAAGAACATATCTCTCTGCACAGCTCTCTAGTCATCCCAAAGCTCAAGGCCCCTATACGGTCTCCATACAACTATCAAGTCATCTAGCTATTGTCTCCAGTACTTTGTCTTGCCCAGATGGGGCCGAGTAACATATCCAGAATATCTACAAACTATCATCTGTTGTGGATCTCTGGCATCATCCACAATAGGTCTGCAAACTGGGAGATGCTCCCAGGCCCATATCTGTAAACCAAGACCCCTGCTACCATGCTCTACCCCTCCTTGTACACAACCTCATGCATCTCACAATGCATGTGAGCTAATAGATAAGAACCCCATCCTAATCTCTGAGGATGATCCAACAGTCTCTTCGGCATCCTGGCCCGATCGCATAAGAAACCTTTTTGTCCCCTATCCGACATAATGAAGCACCCAATGAATCCTACCAAGACACATGCCAAGGGAAACTCCTCACTGTACCTGGCCATCATATCATCCCAACTGATAGCCCGCATAAGGATGTCCTCATCATGAAATATGCATCTCAAGGCTAATATACCAGGACGCTAAGTCAAATCATAATCAACCTTATCCCCAACAAATGGAACCCTGAGAATCCTATAAACATCCTTTGGAGTGATGGTCATCTCCCCAACTAGTAAATGGAACGTGTTATTCTCAGAATGGAATCTCTCAACTAGTGCAATGAGCATCCCATGATTCACACGGATATCTGACATCTGTAAAAGGTGGGTAAACCCACACATGTCAATATGTGTTGTATCTATATCAGATAACTCATGAACTAGCCTCATAGTAGGAGGATAGATGCATCAGAACAGAACATGTGGAAATCAAACCTACAAGAATAAAATAATAGAGCATCAAAAAGTCATTCAAAATTTCTATAAGACAACCTAAACATCACGCAAATCCAAATACATCAATTGCCAAATCAAATTTTCATGTTTGCACCCTTAAAAAAGCTCACTATTTTTCATACAACATTTCATAGTGTAGGCAGAAAATCATATGAGTCAGGAATAGCTACAACATGACAAAAGACTCCTATACGATGAAATACATATACCTGCATGATAAGAGAGTCTTCTAAGCAAACTTTTGTATGATACATGGGGATGTCTCACACGACAAAACTAATGGCCTCAAATAATAAAACACTAAAGCATGGTTTGTCGTACGAGACACATTGTCATCTCACACGACAAAATGACATGGACCAAATTTTAAATGACTAAAAAGCAAAAAAAAAACAACAAAAAATTCAAAATTGATGGCTTAAACAGGCATAAGATTAGTCACTCACTGTTGGCTCGTAATTTCGTAGTCAATTATGACGTCTCTAGCACTCGAATCGGTGCTCCTGGATTGGAATGACCATTTTTGCTTTGCAAAAGGCTTTTTCAAATTTCAAACTTGGGAGGTTAAAATGAATTGAAAATGACACTTGGACCCCTTATATAGCCCAAAACCCTAATTTTTCAACTTTCTCCAATGGACATGAAAATCGTACCCTTAGCTAATTTTCCCATCCTGATTCCATTTTTAGGATCCAAATTGAAATACAAGATTGTTCTTCTAGTCAATTTTGCACAACTGTGCCCACTTAGTGTTTTCCTCAAATTCTCATTCTTTTCTTCAATTTACACTCAATTTCTCATCAATCAGTGCTAAATCTTCAAATATTCCTCTAACAAAATCTTTGTGCTCAAGTCATTATCATCACCAACAATTTCCTAAAATCATGTACCCTCATTCTTTTTCGATTTTGCTCCTGAGGGGGCATACTCGTGACCTCATGACCTCACATCTTTGAAGTCGAGAAATAATTTCAAATCTTCATCAAAAGTCGAGCAAAAATCTTTTCAACTAAAGAAAATTAAACAAATTCTTATTGCTAAAGGGGCATCTCAGCTTCATTGCTTCATATCAAGTTGAGATCTCTCGATCATCTGAGTCGAATCAATCGCTAAGGGCATATCAGTTTCATCACTTCAAATCAAGTTGATATTTGTCTTCATTTGAATAAGTCTCTTAACGTTAATCAGTTTCATCACTTTTCATCAAGCTAATTATTCATTTAAACTCAATCAAAAGTTTAAAGAGTATCTTTGATCACACACTCAATCTAAGTAGGTGTTCAATTTCATCGCTTCAAATCAAGTTGGACAGTTTATCTTCGTTCATCATGTCTTGATCCATCAAGTTCAAGATCGATTTTATCTTTGCTCACTGTGTCTATTTTAATCAAGTTCTAGATTAGTAAGATCTGCTTCTTGATCAATCAAGTTCAAGTTAAGTATCTTTGCTCTTCATCGGTCCTAGTTCAATCAAGTTCAGGATCGATTTCACTTTAATCAACTCTGTTCAGCTTCATCACTTCAAATCAAGCTAAACACTTTGCTCTTCATCTGGTTCATGATTAATCAAGTTCAGAACTGGTATCTCCTCGACATCAACTATTCTTTGAACCGGCATGTTGCTCGCACATTAATTCAAAGAGGGGCAAATGTAATACCCTAAAATTGGTCACCTAAACCATGGGCCCCGAATCTTGACAACATCACCAAGGTCCTAACTAAAGGTAATTAAATCAACTTTGAGAAAACAATTAATTAATTCTTCAATCACCAAATGTCACATGGCAAGTGAATTATTCTATATTAATTAAATATTTAATTAATTAATTAAATCCTTCCAAGAAAATTACTTTGATTAATTATCCTATTTAATTTATTAAATATCCTAGCATAATAAATTAATTAATAAATTTTCCATTAATCATAAAAAAAGAATTAATTTATTACAAAAGAGGAATTAATTGCAAAGCAAGAGCTAAATTGAAAATAAAATAAAAGAATTGAATTGAAAGAGAAATCAAACTTGAGATATTATTTCTTTCTTCTAAATTGAGATAACTTGAAATCAGAAAAAGCAATTAAATTGAATTTAATCGTTCTCTAAAATTGGAACTCAAAGCTTTTGAGAAAAGAGCTGCATTGAAAAGACTCTTTTCTTGAATAAATCAAAGGATATGCATAGAATTACCTATTTTCATCTCAAGTGCATGGAATTAATTGAATTATATCTCTAATGCAAATTCAAACTTATAATATGAATGCATTTCAATTAAACTATAACTGGAATCTATCTCAAGGTTAATTGAATATGATCTCTCAATTGTTTCCATTATCCTAAATTGTGCTTTTTCTTGATCTGTCTTGTGCTTCTCTATAAATTTAGCCATCTCTCATTCAAAACACCCTAGAGATTTATTGTTATTACATAGTTTTTTCTTTGGAGTCATTGAAGATATTGTGCTTGCTTTTTGAGATTATTACATCTTAGTTTAATTTGTTTTTGCCTATTTAGTTCAATTATGATTGCTTGAATTCATATGGCATACTATTCATCCATATAGCATAATATTGCATCCATTTAGCTTAATATCATGGTCATATAGATTAAATCCTTCATCTTGGTGTAGTCTAGTCACTGGTATTGCTTATAAAATTCTGAGAGCAAGTCTATACTCACATCTTTTAGAAGGAAATTGGTCGATTTGTGATGGTTTTATTATTCATACTTATATCTGTCTAACCATACATGTAATGACTTAATTGAAGTGTTGTGTCTTACAGCTTACAAATACTTATTCCACTTTTCACACACACAGTAAGGAATGTCAAATGGGAAAGAAAACAAGAATTTCTTTCAAGAGTAAGCAATATACATCTGATGGATTGCTAGATCTTGTGCAAAATGACCTATGTGGACCTACAAGTATAAGAAGCATGCAGGGTGATAGATATTTCATGTTACTGATTGATGATTATTCCAGGATGATGTGGGTTGCCTTTTTTAGAGAAAAATTAGAAGCATTGGACAAATTTAAGATATTCAAAGCAAAGTTTGAGACTAAGATAGGAATGAAGCTGAAATTTCTAAGATCTGATAGAGGAGGAGAGTTTTGTTCAGGTGAGTTTGACTCATTATGTGAGAAGCATGGAATGAGAAGACAATTATCTGCTCCTAGAACCCCACAGAAAAATGGAGTTATTGAAAGGAAGAACAAAACTATCTTGGATACTACAAGGACTATGCTGATTGAAGGGAATGTTCCGAAGATCTATTGGGGAGAAGTTGCTATCATTGTTATTTACAGATTCAACCGAGTGCATATAAAAGGTGATTCTGGTAAGACTCCTTATGAGCTATGGTTTGGTCATGTTCCTATTGTGAGATATTTTAAAATTTTTGGAAGAAAGTGTTATATCAAGAGAGATGAGAATATAGGAAAGTTTGATGCAAGAAGTGATGGAGTTTTCTTGGGATATTCTATAAAGAGCAAAGCCTGCCTATGCTACAATAAGAGATTGAGAAAAATAGTGGAAAGTGCAAATGTGAAGTTTGATGAGAACTATAGAAAAGAATTCAGAGCATGCAGATATGATGATGATTAGAGTGTTCTTTTAAAGAAAATTTAGATAGAAGAATTAAAGTAGAATAATTTGTAGAGACTGTTAATCTGGATATTGTTGCTTCTGGTGAAGAGGTGCAGGAACCTAAAACATTAAAATAATCAAAAGACTCAGAGGTATGTGAGATTGAATCATTCTGAAAATCAGATCATTGGTGATAAAAATAAAGGCATAATGACCAGAAGAAGGCTAGTTGTTGAAGAGGTATGTTTGATTTCCAAAATTGAACCTAAAGATGTTGTTGAAGCTTGTAAACATAAAAATTGTATAAAGGATATGGAAGAAGAATTGAATCAGACTGAAAAGAATAACACAAGGGAACTTGTGCCTAAACCTAAAGACAAGAATGTTATTGGTACTAAATGGGCATTCAGGAACAAATTGAATGAAGCTAGTGAATTTGTCAGAAATAAAGCAAGACTAGTGATGAGGAGGCAACAGACTAGAAGTATAACCTTGAACTAACCAACCTATAAGGCTCACAAACTCAACCAAATCCCTACTACCAAGGATACTTACACAACACCAAGTCAAAAAATGGTCCAATGACACTAAATAGTGCCTTGGAAGCCTCAAAGGCTCCAATATGTCCCTTTCCAAACAATTAATACTTCTCAAGGCCTATGTGACTACACACACCCTTGAATTCATATGTGGGCTACTACTAGGATTTAGGGTTTGAATAAACCACTTGACCAATTCAATACAAATATCCTTGGAGGGGTGTTCTCACAACACCTAAACACAAATAAAATAGGATTTCATGGTTTAGACCCATTGGAACATCAATTTTGACTCACTTGCCCATAAATAGAACCGATTGCAATTAGGCCTCCATTTGAAGGAATCTGGTGATAAATTTTGACACCCTAAGGATCTAGGAAAACAAATTATATTTTCAAATAGCCTTTTGGGATTTCTCAATAATATCTCAATTTATGGTACTGAACCAACTTGTAGATATCCCAACCTATACTGCACTAACAAACCTAATAGGGCTATTAGACCTATTTGACTGAATGCCTTCCACAAACTGGTTTGGTTTTCCTAATGGGTGACCATCACTGACCATGAAATGCTATGTAAACCTCCAAAGTTCTCTTCTGCCACATTCAAAACCCTTTCCAATGCTCTACCACTCAATTCTCACGCACTACACTCATCAAACCAGTTTGTCACATAGAAATGCCAGACCTAGGGTTAGTTCTCCATTCTCCTTGCCCTGTTGTGTCCTCTTAATGGATTTTGGAACTAACATATGATATAGTGGCCTATCATCTCCTATAATGGCAAAGTTTTCAGTTAAGGATTGATAGGCTAAAACCCATTATTGCAGTCAAACCCTAGGGGTTTGAGGGTTTTAGGCTACCCAATAGAGATTTGCTAGTAGAATGGGGTAGCGATAACTTCAAGACTCCACACAAAATTCAAAACAAAGGTAAAACAATATAGTTTCGGGAACTATGCCATGAGAATTCTTACCAATCCACCTATAGTATGCAATCAACCAAAATTAGATGATTTCCTAAGTTTCCAATAGTTCTTGATGCTTTAATTTCCTTTTCAAAAAAAACCAAATAAACCCAACTTACATCTTTCAATGTTTGGGGTCCTTAAAGGTGTCACCCAAATGGACACAACCCCCTCCATCCATTTTTCAAACTGAACTGACCATTGGAGAATCATGACTTACAAAAAGTGCAAAATTGTCATGAGAACAAATTGACAATATGACAACTTTTGTATTATTCAACCAACTTAGACTCTTGACTATCAGAGTCCCCCAAAATGATTACATTTGATTCTAAAACATAAAAAATGACTCAAATAATCTTTTCACCACTTTATCCCTCAATTTAGACCATTGTGACCCTTATTGACTCAATTTGCTCTACAAGACCCTAGATGACAATTTGACCCAAACATGGACAAACTTGTCACACTCCTAGGACATGGAATTTAAAAAAGGACCCATAGGGTCTTATTACATTCCTTCTAGACTAATAGAAGATCATCTTGTTCTTGGTTTATTTCTTCATAGGTAGGTGCTCCTACACCATACTCCTGTGGGAAATTTGTCTCAAGTACTCTTAGAGACCAACTACTGCAAATCACCACCCTATTTTTTGATATCTTCCTCAAGCATCCATGCAACTTCTGAGTTAGGTATGGTCTACACAACTTGGAAAAACCCAAATTGCTCACTTGCTCAATAGGCAACACTACCCCTTTGGGAAAAGAGGTTCTCCCAACCAGACCTCACACCTTACAAGAACAAATATAACATCTCAACACATATTTTTCCTTCCCCATAACCCCCCATTGAGACATTTCAGAAAAGTCACCATTAATGGATTAACAACCCCACAGGCAAAATGCTCAAAAAGGGCTCAAATGGCTCACTCCCCTCCAAGTAAGGTTTATATGTTTCCCAAAGCCTTGTACAGGTTTGATAGGTCTAATGGATCATAAAATATCCAAATCCACCCTCTGGTTTTCTCCTCCAAGTCCCCAAGGTATCCAAGCCCAATTTGGCTCTCTAGGCCCACTAGTCTCCAAAAACAACTTTTTGGCTTACAACACAAAATCTCCAAAGGACACCTAGATTTTATTGCACACATCAAATACACTCCCCTGGGCAGCACTTTTTCCAAAAGGAAAGGGCTTGAAGGCTTCAACAAACCACATTTCTGTCAAACCCTCAATGATGACAACAAGGACTAATTCAAGCACTTAATGAAGGAAGTACCATTTTTACACACCATATTAGAAAAGTATGACTTTGAGAATTTATGGGAATCCAAAATAATACCAATTCCAAGGTTTTATACACTGGTTAACAATTCACCAATAGTTATGGGGTTTTTTTGTGTCTTTTTACTACTTTTGCATTGCCAGCCACATAGAGATGTCTGGCTTCTTTTAATTTCTGCTCTTTCCAAACACTTCCTCCAGGTTTGAAACAAAGAAAATCTTAAAATACAGTCCCAAATCTTCCATCCAACTGAGTTTTAGATTTTTTTCATGGTTAAAATGGAAGAAAAGGGAAAAGAAATGTGAAACCCTAGGTTTATGCCCTTTCACGGGCTGTCTTCACTAAAACTTTGATATCTCGCTTATTTCTCCACTTCAAATGCTCTAGTTGGACTCAAATGAAAGGTATTTCACCCCTCTAACTCATCATGGAATAATTTTTCAGTTTTCAGATCGTACAAGCCCGTACCAACCAAAATAGCAGCAAATTTGCAGGAAAATACAGAATTTTTATTGCTTCAAATTATCAACTTTCACATTATTCTTCAACCAACCTCCAAATTGGTTTGTTGAGGCATAATATAGCCATCCCAACATGTTCCAACCGAAATCAGGTGGTTGTGAATGTTAGGAACTGATTTTAACAACTTTTCAAAAAGTTGTTCACCAATATTGACAACATTTGTCAATTTTTTGACAATTTTGTATTTTACTAACAAACTATCTTCAAACATAGACCTAGGAGCCTAAACATATTATTTTGGACCTAATTAGACCAAAATACACTTGAATCACTAAATCCACACATCCTAAGTCCTTTTGACCATTTGTGGGTATGGCTTTGACAAGATCAGAAAGGAGACAATATGTTCTTGTGATTGAAGGTTGAAGACTGAGAGATAGGAGTTGAACCAATATGGAAGAAGATGAAGAAATGTGGGCAAGGTATGGTCAAGGGCACTCTATATTCCGGACACATTGTAAATGCAGGGGTAAGGTATGCAAGGTTGTTGTTAGCAGTGGTTCTCTTGAAAATCTAGTCTCAGTAGAGATGGTTGAAAAGTTGAACCTGCCAAGGATACCTCTTGAGTCACCTTATAGAGCATATGGGGTAAGCAATGATTTATGGGTTGATGTTAAAGAGCAAGCATATGTTTCTTTCAACATTGGTTCATATTATGATACTATTTTATGTGATGTTATGCCTTTGGGTGATTGTCATATGATCTTGGGTAGAGTATGGCAAATTGGTATCAGAGCTAGAAGAGCCTGAGTGTGTGGGTAGAGCGCCGAAGGAGGCAATCCACACCAGGACCTAGCCCAAGAAGAGTTGAAATTTTGTGTTGTTAATGTGTTTGGTTGCAGGTGCTTGTCCATCTAGCTGCAAGAGGAATTTGGTGTTGTGTGTGGGCAGACAAGGAAGGTCTGTCAAGGGCCAAAGAGATGGTCCAGGGCCATGGGATGGTCCATTGATTGCCAAAAGACTAGGGAGAGAGGCAAAGAGGAGAACTCCTAGGTGAGGCATAGAGGTTGTTGGTGAGGTGATGCAGCATGGAGAGGTGGACAAATGGCTGGTAAAAGCACTTGGATGGCAGCCACTACAAACTCTATTGGTAGGAGTCACAAAGAGATTGTTTGAGAAGGAAGCCACAGCATAAAGAGGCATAAAGAGGTAAAGATGAAGACAAAGGTGAAAATTTCACTCAAATTTTTTTCCTTGCAGGTCATTGTACCCACGTTTCCAAGGGACTTGGAAACTTTTCATGATGAGAAGAGAGTGAAGTTTGCAAAAACAAAGCTAAGAGGTACTGCTTTAACTTGGTGGACAAGTTTACAAAATGATAGAATGTGTAGGGGGTTGACAAGAATCACAAATTGGGCAAGGATGAAGAACCTTATCAAGGAGCAATTCTTGCCTTCAGATTATAGCATACATGTGAAGAGGATGAGACAAAATTTGAAACAAAAAGACATGGATGTAATGGCATATACTGAACAATTTCATAAATTGAGTATTAGGGGAGGATATGAGGAAGAAGATGAGAAGGTAGCTAGGTATATCAATGGCTTGAAGTATCATTTGCAGGATGAGATTGGTCTACAAGTACCAAGGACTATTGGTGAATGTTATCAATTGGCCATTAGAGCAGAAGAAAAGGTGAGGAGAAGACAAGAAAGGTCAGAAAGAGGAGGTAATACAAATAGAGGAAGAGGTGGAAGAGGTCAAGGACCAAACAATGATGACAAGGGCAAGGAACCATTTTCAGAATCAAGGGGTGGATACAATCAAAGAGGAGGAAGAGGATTTGGTCAAGGAAAGGGCACATTTAGATGTTACAATTGCAATGAACCAGGACACCCATCATTCAAATGTCCCAAATGGAGTGAGGATAAGAAAGAAAGGAGGGTTAATTTGACACAAGAAGACAAAAAGGAAGAACAAGAAGAAGAAATCATGATACCACCAGAGGAAGGAGAGTTGTTACTCATGGAGAAAGTACAACCATCACAACAAGAAAGGATCTTCAGGACAAATTGTAAGATCCATGGCAAGGTATGCAATTTGATTGTTGATTCAGGGGCTTGTCACAATTTGGTTGCTTATGAAGTAGTCAAAAAGTTAAATTTACAAACCCTTACACATCCTAATCCATATTTTGCTACATGGGTCAATGAAGGTCAGAATATGTTGGTAAAGGATCAGGTAGTCATTAATTTCTCCATTGGTCAGTATGCTGATAGTATTTTGTGTGATGTAATGGATATGAGTTGTGGTCACTTGATTTTGGGCAGACCTTGGCAATACTCTAGAAGGATTATACATGATGGGTATCAAAACACCTATGTGGTTCATAAGGGTGGAAGGAAGTACAAATTGAGCCCATTGATGGGGAAGGCAAGAGACACCACTGTAATGTGTTTTGGCAATGAGTTTTCAGTCAAAGAGCAGGGTAAGAAAAGTGCAGATTTGCAGCAGTATGACAGTCCGGTTCATGAAGGGCTTTGTGAACTTGATCACGTACTAGTTGGTACAGTAAAATGTCCTCTCATTGGACAAGTAAAGGACAGCAAGTTTGGTAGGTTGCAGATACCTCAAGATAGAGGAAAAGGGGCATCCATGAAGCAAATGTCAGCCATGAGTACCATTGGTTTGGGACAGCCAAATCTTAAAATTTTTGTTTCTAATGATTGGTGTATGAATGCAGGTGTTCATAGGAGGAAACAAGTCACATTTGGGGACTATCTAGTTCCTAAGAATCAGATGCAAGCAAGCAAACATGAAGGCAAGGCATGGATGACTTCTTGGGACAAGAAGACTTTCATTCATGGGGAGTATGGTGCAGGTGCACCCAAGCAAGCTATCAAGACCATGAAGAGTTATGAATCAAGACAAGTGAATTGGAATGTTTTGAAGCCAATAATGTCAATTTGTAATGATCAATATGATTTTAAAGTTAAATGTCTTGAAGGTCTTAATAAGGGCTTTAGGACCAAAATTATGTAAGGGAGGCCAATAGTGCCTAAATAGGATTTGGATGGTTAGATAAGTTTGTTTGGATTCTAGGAGTAATAAAACATTAATTTTGATAGGTTAGACTTTAAATTATTCAATAAATTGTAAGTTAGAAATTCAAATTTTTGAATTCTAACGGTTAGTTGTTTTTAGGTGGGAAAATGGATTTTAGAGTCTAAACAAGTCTATAATGATAAATAACTGATTGATTTCAGTTTGGGGAGTTGGGGGAAGGTATTATAAAATATTTTAATTCCATTTTGGTGTGGTTGGATGCTACAGTACGGATGTTGTACGGATTTAACAGGAAAAGTGGAAAAAACCTTCATTTTCTTGCAATTTCTTGTGTTTTGTTGCTTGAAAGTGATTGATCTTTCATGATATAAGCCTTGGGAAATCATTGAGCATTGTAATAAGTGTTTTTGAATGCTTTTGTAGAGGTTTTTCATCAGATTTTTCCATTTATTGCTGACTGTAGTTAAATTTCTGGGTTGTGTCATTGGCATTGAAGGCCCAAAATGCAATTTGGAGCCCTTCTATGGATGTAAGGTCCTGTTTCTCATAGATGAGGCTCTATCTAACATGTACCATATGAAACTAACAAGTTCCATGCAGGAAAGTTAACAAAAATTGGGTGTACACCATTGGAAAGTGCAGGTTGAGAAGGGGAAAGTGGTGACTAACTTGTAGCAGCAGAAGATCTACCCAAAGGAGGCATACTTTTTATGAAAAACAGTCAAATATAAGGTTGTATACATGCTATATGATCTTTGGTTGAGGTCTGGAAGTGCCTAAACAAAAAGGCCCTTGATTTTGGAGCAAGATGGTGAGGGGTTTGGTGTTTGCACATAAAACAAGATCATAGAACCTAAACAATTGGATTTTCCTTGGTTTGGAGTCATAAAAAACTACTGTTGAAAGTTGTAGGGTTTGAAGATAAGTACTTCTTATACTTGCTTTGTAAAAGTGGGGTTCTTGCATAGGAAAAATAGTCTCAGTCTTAGGACAGCAGAGGTATGGTCCAAAACAACCCTATCTGATTTTGATATATGTTGTAATACTCCAAAATGGGTGTTTGAAAATATAATTTTTTTGGTGAGTTCTTTGGGAAAATCTAGAGAAAACTAATTTTTTTAGTCTCAGGTGGCTTTGTAAGGGCTAGTAGCCTAATTGAGGCTTAGAAGGGTTTGAGTGTTTATTGGTGGGCTGGAACTTTGTAACCTATTGATTATTGTTGAAATAGGTGTGAATAGGTGTTTGAAACCATTTGGAACCATTGTAGGGTGTTGGAGTGAGAAAAGCCTTTCTTTATCCATTAAGAAGCCTTTGAAACACTAGGTGAATTCAAGAAGTTGGAAGCATTGAAACAAACACATTGGCTTAGATCAATTTGACCCCTAAACCCTCTACATCAGATCTTATTGTAATATCTTTTAGATGGGTGACCTAATTGGTTTAGGCCTTAGGGTTTGTATAAAGTGATATAAGATCTCATTATAGATCATGAATGGGAATGGTATGGAATGAAAATGTAATATCATATGCGAAGGATTTTTGGTCGATCATTGAGGATCAAATTGGGTTTAAAGAAGAGGTCAAAGGCCTCCAGTATTGAGCTTAATTGGGACTGTAATCAGGCATGGTAGATGCTATCTCTGGCAGTTCATTCTTTTGGATTGTTGTCCAATTATCTCGATGTGGTTATAACCTCTCTGTAGTCAGTGAGACTCTTTTGTAATGAGTAGTACGCTCTAGATAGTGTACCTTCCTACATGTGTAGGCCCCTCATTGTATAACATATTTTCTGTAGAAGTATCATCTGACTGTGGGTAGGCTTCCCACCATGGTTTTTCCCTTTCCAGGTTTTCCACATATAAATCATGGTGTTATGTGGTACAGTTGCATTGTGTTAATTATCTAGTTTATTGTTAAGTTGTATTGTCTACCAATAACTATTTCTGCTATTTCGGTACTTAATGTTAATATTCTCTAGTTAAAAGTTATTAAGTGGTTTGATTGATATAATCTGTTAACAATTGATTCACCCCCCCTCCCCCCTCTCAGTTGTTCACCAGTTATCCTAACACAATATAGATAGCATTGTAGATACGAATTTGGAAATCATCAAAGCAAGTAACAAATTAGGCTAGTTCAATCACGAAAACTAAATTGCAATGACAAATCCTAAAAACATTCAATAGAGACATGAAAACAAAACATTCAAATCAAATGCAAACCATCGCAAACATGAATGTCTCCTCTAGAATTCTCCATTGTCCTTCTTTCTCCTTCAAATTGCTTTGTTTGTGGATCTCACCTACAAGTGCATAAGCATGAGATGAAAGCAAGATTGACAAAACAACATAAAGATACTAGAAGCATGATTAATTGATCGATCGGGGGCCATGATTGAAGAAATTCATCCAATTTATAGATAAATTGGAGAAAAGACAAGATTAGCATGAAATTGATTCGAATGGAAATTCGAATCAATTTCATGCTAATCTTGTCTTTTCTCCAATTTATCTATAAATTGGATGAATTTCTTCAATCATGGCCCCCGATCGATCAATTAATGTAGATAGGAATTTGGAAATCATCAAAGCAAGTAACAAATTAGGCTAGTTCAATCATGAAAACTAAATTGCAATGACAAATCCTAAAAACATTCAATAGAGACATGAAAACAAAACATTCAAATCAAATGCAAACCATCGCAAACGTGAATGTCTCCTCTAGAATTCTCCATTGTCCTTCTTTCTCCTTCAAATTGCTTTGTTTGTGGATCTCACCTACAAGTGCATAAGCATGAGATGAAAGCAAGATTGACAAAACAACATAAAGATACTAGAAGCGTGATTAATTGATCGATCGAGGGCTATGATTGAAGAAATTCATCCAATTTATAGATAAATTGGAGAAAAGACAAGATTAGCATGAAATTGATTCGAATGGAAATTCAAATCAAGAATAGAAAAATTATGACAAGTGTATGACAAATTGCTATGCAAGGAGTTATGACAATTTATGACAAATTATGACAAATTGCTATGCAAGAATTATGACAAGAATTTGAAATAGAAATAGACATTTAGAGAAATTAGAAAATTAGGTTAGAAATGATGACTTGGAATTTAGGAAATTGATGAAAATTAGGTAAATTAATTAATAATTTCTCATTCATTAATTAATTGACAAAAAGAGGAGGAATTAATTAGCCAATTAAATAAATATTTAATTGTGACAAGAAGACTTAGGATAAATAAATAAATCATTTAACCTATAGAGAAAATGGAGAGAAAATGACAATCAAGATTAAATGAATAAATCATAAAATCCTCGAAGATGAATTAGAAATGCAAGGATGACAATTAGGTCTTGATGTAGGATCGACTTGATCATGATTCTGACTTGATAAAAGACCAATGTTGATAAATGATTTGATTGATAAATGTGCCAATTGATGAGGAACAATGACTAATTGATCCAAATTGACATGATTGAGAAGGACAACAATCGATGACAAATCGATCACAAAATGACAAGATTGAAAATGACAACGATTGATGAGAAATCGATCATAAAATGACAAGATTGATGACAAATTGATCGCAAAATGACAAGATTGACCAGAGGGACAAAACCCTAATTCTATATTAGGATTGACGATGTCCAAAATGAAATTGAATTGACGATGTCAAAATATGCTAAATGAGCATGCACATTGATGCGACAGGATAAGATCGACCAAAATCATGACTGAAGATTGTTATCGACAAGACCAAATTCAAAAGCGAGACAAATGAAGAATGCAGAAGAAGGACTCGACGCTCGCAAATGATAAAGACCAAGTGTGCAACATAGGAGAAATGTTAATGCGACACAAAAACCCTAAAATAAGGCAATGCGCAAATGTTAAAGTATGACTCCGCAAGCGTTGACCATTTTTAAACGTCTACATTTTGCCCCTCTTTGAGACAATGCGATTCTAAGCATTGTTTCAAAGAACAATAATGAAAATGCCCCAAACACTGACAATGACATATGCATGCCCCCTCGAGGAATTGGCCGAAAACATCCAGAAAAGAGGCCAATTGATCGATAAGAATGATAGAAAATGATAGGAGCAAACAGACTGAAAATCGGGGATCGGATACACAAATGACAAGAAATTGAAGGTGCAAAAGACCGTGACTAGCATAAGATGGAGAGAGTGCAGGTCCATCTATGCACTAACAAAGATCTATAAATGAGACAAAGAGAGTGAAAAGAGCTCATTTGCACTAGCCAAAGTGGAGGATTTGTTGCTCTGGAAAAGGACCCTTGCATAGAGATGGTGAACATTCCAATGGTAGATCACCTTGAGGAACATGTACACACCTACAAATGAATGAATGACGTGGGAGCAACAATATGTATCTCAAAAACCCATATTGTCAATTTCATGAATTTGGCTTGCTTGCGAGACATTGCAAGGCCCACAGGGAATGGAGAAAAGGAATTTTGTGCCTGTGTGGGCGCATCTTGCACTTGTGTGGGATGTCTTGCACTTGTGTAGGGTACACAGGCACAAGTTGATGCTAGACATGCGCAGAATAGGGTACATAGGAGCAATTGTGCACTAGGAACCCTAATTTGACCAAAAACAGCATGCGAATGATCCCGAAAAGGGGAATAAGAGTAGGATAGGTTAAAATAGATAAAGAACACACTGATTTGTGGATGAAACAAGGAAATGCAACCCATAAGAGCAAACACTAAAATTGACAAAGTGTGCCCCAATTGTGATGCAGAGTCGACAGTATCCACTGATTACGTGGGAGAACTGCCCTAACTACTTCATGTTATGACATAGACTCAGGAGCATGGACAAAGATACATTAGCAGGGATTGAATTATACTATATTACATTCATACCCGAGATTAGGGCAAACATAGGACTACTAACCGCATTGGCAGAGTGATGGCATTTAGAGACTTCCTCTTTCCATCTGGCGACTGGAGAGGTGACTGTGACACTAGAGGATGTATGGCACATCCTCTGCATTCTGATTCATGGGGAGATGATAGAGTATGACCCAGTGATAGGGAGAGACACTTTGTGCAGATTATTTGATTGCGACGCAGATGACCTAGATATCATAGAGAGGGAGATCGGCTGGGAGACCATGGCATCAGAGTACGATCAGCGATATGTGGTGATAGCTATGGTTATAGCATGCCTATTAGCAGGGGACAAATGAGGACATGGATTCCCTATTGGATGGGGAAGAGTGCTAGAGCAGATGGCGACAGAGGGGACTGTGTATGCATGGGGACCATGTGTGCTTGCTATGCTATATTTTCAGTTGCATCAGATAGCATATCAGGGGGTGCAGACTTTGAGTTGTGGGGTCATGCTATTACAGGTATGGGCATTTGAGCACATAGCCATATGTTGACCGATTGCAGAGAGACAGGTAGTACCACATTGACCATATGTGTATGGCTATGGGGGAGCACTGAGATAGGGTCCATTTGGATACATATTGTATTGGCGACATGAGCTAGACAGATTGAGAGAGTTCACATGGAGGCCATATCTTGATTTCCCTGGATGGTCAGATGATAGTGATAAGCTACCATATTGTAAATAGGAGAGATACCTGATTGGGTGACCAGTGAATCGCTAGAGAGTGATTGAGATGTATCTGCCAGAGAGAGTCAGATGACAGTTTGGAGAGAGGCAGGATGTACCTAGAGGGACTGCACACTTTGCCCGATCTCACAGAGAGACGAGTTAGTGGGGGAGGATGATTCAGCCACACATAGCATATGCCAACTTCACACAGCTATAGCAGAGACAGTGGGACTGGAGATCAGATGTGGTGGATGCTGAGATGATAGAGGAGTATGAGCGATGGCCAGTGCCATTGATAGATCTTGATATTCTAGTACCTAGGAGACAGGAGGACTTCCCACTCATTGGAGAGGAGGAGGGAGATGATGAGGACAAAGATGAGGATGAGGGAGATGATGAGGATGAGGGGGATGATGAGGAAAAAGGGGATGATGAGGATGAGGATGAGGATGGAGAGGATGATGAGGATGAGGAGGAGGATGAGGAGGATGAGCCAGAGTCAGCTGATCAGGAGTCATTGTAGGATATACCCATAGAGCTGGAGACGGTTAGCATAGAGGAGATGGAGATATGTAGGGCTACCATAGCGAGCTAGTAGGATCACATTGGAACATTAGAGAGACAAAATACTATCTTGGGGATAGAGTAGGATCAGTTCAGAGCAGAGATAGCCAGACTTGCAACGGCTTGAGATACGGAAATAGCCCAAGCACAGCAAGAAGAGTAGAGAGTCACCGAGTATATTGGGTCTATTAGGGATGCCAGTGCATGTGAGATGGCACAGATGTTGGTAGAGACCAGAGAGGAGATACGCCATTGGAGGACACTATATGAGAGTGCAGTTCCACCAGAGCAGAGAGAAGCATCATATCAAGCACAATCGAGGATAGAGAGCAGGCCACATTCTCAGAGGTCAGTGAGCAGCATGGGGGTGAGTGGACCTATAAGACCACCATAGCTAGGACCTGGGGTAGGAGGGACTTCATCTTTGAGACATGGCAGGGATGAGGAGACAGAGGGAGCACCCAGTGATAGAGGCACGTGCTCCTTATGACAGAGACAGATATAGTGTGACATTATGTACTCAGCCTGCAGGCCATACTTAGGATAGACAATCCAATTTTGTACTTCGATACTATTTTGATATATGATATGATATGCAGCTATTGGGATGCAATGTGTTATGGCTTATGGTTATTTTCCATGTATGGATGTCTTATGCACTATTTATGTACTAATGATGGAACATGTATGAATATATTTTGATGTGAAATGGATAAAAATGATTGGTGTGATGCTTGATATAATGCAAATGTACTAATCAATGAATGCAGGAAGCAACATATGGGTTTGGAGATTAGAGAACTAGACTGAACTGACTACCCAAACTGATAGAAGAAATGTTAGTAGGAAGAAATTAGATAGAGAACAGGTAGAGATGAAGAAAAACTTGCTTTCACCAATGCACTTTGTAGGTGAGAACCTTTATTTAATGTAGCAAAACGGATGCAGAGCATCATGGCATTGAAGGCCAGAGCTGAAACACAACCCTTTTTGCAAAAAAATAGACACATCACACACAAGGAATGAGTGAAGCATCCTAGGGTGCATACATCAAGGGTCGAGGCATGTGCAGCATTCACAAAGCGAACGTACTTATCATAGACACCCAATGATATAGTTGCCCCAGTTTGTAACAAACATTCCACAAACATCAAACACCACAAAAAAAAGGACCATGAACCATCCTAGTCACTCTAAATCACTCAGTGACATCATCAAGCAACATAGGAACATGATCAAGGATAAATCAATAAATGATAAGACTCGCTAATTCCAACAAGTCAAACAAACATCTTGATCTTCATTGTCAAAAGTTGAAAGTGTTGATAGGACAATCATGCTGTCTAGTTTTAGGGAATACGGTACCCCCTCTAAGACAGGACACAGTCTGGTTTTGAGTGTACCACACCCTGTATAAGACCCATGATAGTAGTGACAAGGACAAATGATATTGATGTTAACATTCAATTAATATGACAATTGTGATCAGTTCAAATGTCTGGTTTGATTGGAAAAGTTCATCTGTTAATGCGTGATTAAGAGTCATTGGATGTATGCTCAGCGATCTGTCTATTCAGAAAGGGATCATTTATTGCAAAATGCTTGTTTTTGGATTTGGAGTTTCTTTAGGACATTAGTTGATTTTTTTTTTGGATTTTTTTTAGGACATTATTTGATTTTTTTTGGATTTTTTTTTTTCAGGACATTATTTGATTTTTAGGGATTTTTTCAGGACATTATCTGATTTTTAGGGATTTTTTCAGGACATTATTTCAATTTTTATGATTTTTTTAGGACATTTTTCAATTTTTATGATTTTTTTAGGACATTTTTCAATTTGAAAGCTCCAGTAATTGAGCATGACAAGGGGCACACACCTAATGAAATTTTGAAAGACATATACAGTGACCAGGACTGAAACATATGCACAAGGACTAGAAACCTGAGTATGCAAGACAATGATGTTGACCAATCACAGGCCTAGAATAGAACATTAGGTCAGGATAAGGATAAGCATGATAAACCTGCAGAGAGAAAAGTATAGCTAGGGGTCATGATAGATGACAGAGCAATAATCTTTTACACATGGCACTTGTTTGCCAGGTTTTCACCATGGTACTTGCCCAAAGTGCCTGTTTGCCAGGTTTTCACTAGAGGGCGAATTATTTTACTTTTTTTTGTTCCTTTCAATTTTTCACTTTGTTTATATTTTTTAGCTTTTTGATTTTTTTTGTATTTTTTTCACTTTGTTTGTATTTTTTAGCTTTTTGATTTTTTTTGTATTTTTTTCAGGATCATATTTGAAGAACGGCTGATAGAAAACTATGCCCAGTACTTGCGAAGGTGCATACTATTGACTGGATCTGACAAAGGTTCACCTTCTGCGGTGGCAAGCTGATATGCCCCCGAGCCATAGGCTGCAGTAACTATGAAAGGCCCAACCCAATTAGGTTCAAACTTTCCCTTGATAATGTCAGTAGATTGTGCATTCTTGGGGTTTGCCTTTAAAACCAGATCTCCCACTTCGAAGTGTCACCCTTTGACCTTCTTATTATAAGAGCGACGGAGATGGTTTTGATATGCCTGCAAATGTGTCAAGGTTGTCTGACATTTTTCATCTAGCATCTCAAGCTGATGCAACCAAGAGACTCTGTGCATTTCGTCATCAATCAGATGTTGCAAGGAAACACGCAAAGAAGGAATCTCCACTTCCAAGGGTAAAATGGCTTCCGCACCATACACCAAGGAATAAGGTGTTGCGCCAGTAGGTGTGCGGATAGAAGTGCGATAAGCCCATAATGTTGGATTCAACTATACATACCAATCTCGACCAACGTCATTGACAACCTTTTTCAAGATCTTGATAATGGTTTTATTTGATGCTTCTGCTTGACCATTACCTTGTAGATAGTAGGGACTTGAGAAATGGTGTTGAATGTGAAACTTTTCACAGAGTTCCTTGACATCTTTGTTCTTGAACGGACGGCCATTAGCTATGACAATTGCAAGGGGAACCCCATATCGGCAGATGATATAATTCAATAGGAATTTTGAAATTGCACACCAGTGATGTAGGTCATAGGAATAGCCTCGATCCATTTTGTAAAGTACTTTGTGGCTGTAATGATAAACTTGTGTCCATTTGCCGATGTCGGGTGAATCTTGCCAATAAGATCCAATCTCCATTGAGAAAAGGGCCATGGAGATATGATAGAATGAAGTTCTTGGGTTGGCGCATGAATGTAATTTCCATGGATTTGGCATTTCTAGCACTTCTTGACAAAATCATGAACATCTTTTTCCAGAGTGGGCCAATAATACCCAGCATGAACCAACTTTTTGGCTAAGCTCAGACTATTGAAATGGCCCCCACATATACCATCGTGAACCTCGCATAAAGCCATTTGTGCTTCATCAGAATCCAAACACCTGAGGAGGGTATGGTCAAAGGAATGACAGTAAAGGGTGTCGGCAATGATGACATATTTGGCTGTCTATCAGATGAAGGCTCGGCATTGGTTAGAGGAAAGATTAGGTGGTAAGGTTTGGGATTTCAAATATTGATAGATGTCATTGTACCATGGGGAATTAGGACCAACAAGAACACCATTAGTCCATATTGTGGGGCAGATTTATCATGGAAGCAATAGTGGCTATCGCATCTGCCGACTTGTTTTGAATTCTAGGAACTTGACTGAAATGGATAGCCATAAATTTTGTCTTGAAGAAATCTACCATGTGCTTGTAAGGAATAAGATTTTCATCTTTTGTTTCGTAGTCATCATTCACTTGACGGATGACTAACTAAGAATCTCCATAGACTTGTAAATGTGTGATATTCTAGTGGACTGCTACTCGGAGTCCTGTGACCAGAGCTTCATATTCTGCAATGTTATTGGTACAATGGAAAGTTATTCTATAGGATTTGGGAATAGCATCACCTTGAAGGGCGACAAACAATATACCTGCTCTGGACCCGAACTTGGTATGGGATCCATCAAAATATAACTTCCATTCATTAGAAGATGTGAGAGCAAAGACTGATTCATCTAGAAAATCAGTCAACATGGGATGATCATCATAAATAGGAGCCTCGACAAGTTGATCCGCTATGATTTGTCCTTTGATTTCTTTTCTCTCAATGTCCTCAATATCAAACTCACTGAGGATCATAACCCACTTGGCTAGGTGACCCATCAAAGTTGCTCTGCTAAGCAAGTATTTCAAGAGATCAATTTTTGCAACTAACAATGTCTGATGATTTAACATATAGTGTCGTAGCTTCTATGTTGCAAATACCACTGCTAAACATACCCATTCAATAGTTGAATAATTCAACTCATAGCCTACTAGTGTTTGACTGATATAATAAATAGCCCGCTCTTTGCCTTTCTCATCCTGTTGGGCCAAGAGAACTCCTAGTGCCGTTTCAGTTGCAGAAATATACAATATGAATGGCTTCCCTTCTATAGGAGGCATTAGAATAGGTGGCGACAACAAATAATCCTTAAGAGTTTGAAATGTTGATTGACATTGCTCAGTCCATTTAAAAGCAACTCCTTTATGCAATAAATGCTGGAAGGGATGACATTTGTCTGCCAATTGAGCTATAAACTAGTGGATTAACTGTAGCTTTCCTTGCAGACTTCTCAGTTGATGGAGATTGGAAGGAGGAGGCATGTCCATTATTGCTTTAACCTTGGCAGGGTCTACTTTGATGCCTCTATGAGAAACAATGTACCCTAATAATTTGCCTACTGTGACACCAAAGACACACTTCTTTGGATTGAGTCTAAGTTAGTAAGTTTCCATTCGGTCAAATATTGGGCCAAGGATGGCTAAATGACTATCTCTTGTGACGGATTTGCATAATAAGTCATCAACATAGTCTTCCATCAAAGTATGCATAAAATCATGGAAAATTGTCATCATAGCTCTTTGATATGTTGCTCTAGCATTTTTAAGACCAAAGGGAATCACATTCCAGCAGTAAGTACCCCAAGCACATGTGAATGAAGTCTTATGTTGATCTTCAGGAGCAATGCAAATTTGATTATATCCAGAAAAACCATCCATCAATGATAGCATCTCATATCCGGCAGTCATGTCAACTATGATGTCAATATTTGGTAGTGGAAAGTCATCTTTAGGGCATGCTTTATTAAGATCCCTAAAATCCGTACAGATTCTGATGCCCCCAGTTACCTTGCTAACTGGTACCAAATTTGAAATCCAGTCTACATAATCAATGGGTCTGATAAAGCCCACATCTAACAATTTTTTTAGTTCTACCTTGACCAAGAGAGCCACCTGAGGATGCATCTTTCTGAGTTTTTGTTTGATAGGCTTAGCATCTGATTTTAATGGCAAGTGATGGAGGACTAATTTTGGATCAAGGTCGGGCATATCTGCATAGGACCATGCAAAACTGATCTTCTTCTCAAGAAAGAAATTGACAAAATCTATCTTTTCCTATTTTCATAGAGAAGCAGCGAAATGAATGACCTTAGGGTTGTCAGGTGTACCCAAATTTATCTCTTCGGTCATTTCCACAAGCAATGTTGATTTATCCTGACTTGACGAGGGTGTGTCCAATATTCCACCTTTGGGCTCCTCAGAGAGGTTTTCACCTACAGGTAGGTCTTTTATTTTTACTGTTTCATGATCAGAGAGTGCCTTACGGTTTTCACTCAAAGACCTATTCTTTTGATTTTTTACTTTTTCTTTTTCATTCTTATGACTAGAAGATGGAGTTGACTCCCCAAAATATGCTGTGGAGTCCAGATCAATAGAAAATCCTACCTTATGATCACCTTGTGGTATGCCTTCTCAGAGTCCCAGAAATTCGGCAATTGCTTCATCATTTTGAAAACAATCTAATGTGAGTGGTTCTTGTTGGTCATGTTGGATAAGCTGAGGATAGACAAGGGGCATCTCATCATTGGTTTGAAGGAGAGAAAGGGCTGAGATGGTAAAGATGTAAACATCCATGGTATCACTATCTAAACTGCTCGTATCTGATTCAGAGCTTGGGTCCCAAAATGACTCTATCCAGGTGTTAGGACATGTTTTGGGAGGGGGAGTTATTTCATGTTTGTCTTCCATGGGCAAATCATCAGGGTCAAGGAAACATGGTCAAGGGCATAGGAGCTAGAAGAAAAGGAACTCCACTCCCATTCACTGGAATTAGTTTTAGGTCGGGTATCCTCAGGTGTCGTTTCATCATCAGAGTCACACCCCTTTCTACACATAGTCACTTTGGTAGCCGAGGGTCCAATTCGCAATGGTACAAAACCTAACCCTAAAGTTGGAGGTCGCATCTTGGGTATAATAGGTTCTAGCCTTCCTTTCTTGTCAGGGCCCAAACCACTGCAGCTATCATATCCTTTCTTTTGTAGCATAGTAAATCCTTTGCTATACCGCTCCACTGGCAACTTGACAGGTGGGGTCTCAGTTGGATCCTTATAAAGCCAATCTATGACATCATCATCCAAAGTTTCTTTGTCAAGTTCACCCCATCTTGTAAATGTAGTGGGGGGCTGATATTGAATGACTATCTTAGGTTCCTTTTGCAACAAATGTGGTTTGCCATGTGATTTTGGAGATATTGGTAAATTCCCAATGAGGAATGTTTGAGCCATTGAATACTCTCTGCATCGTTGGTCCTATATCTTGAATTTTCCTTTGATAGCATCTAACAATTCATTAGGATCCACATAACTATGTGAGTGAGCCTCTCTATTGATTGGGACTTGTTGCTGCAGGGAATCCTTTAGATTAGCACAAAATTGAAATGGATTAGGATCTCCTGGAATTGTTATCTCAGTCCCATTGTAAGAATATTTTAAACATTGATGATAAGTGGATGGAACTGCTTTCACTGCATGGATCCACGGATGGCCAAGAATCATATTGTAAGGGAGATCAAGGTCTAGGACCTGTAAGAAAGTGTTTTCTATCACTGGACCAACTCTGATAGGCAATGTAATTATCCCTTTAGATGGGCACTTAGCATCATCATATGCTTTGATTGTTATTCTTCTGGAAGAATCAATGTCATTTTCTGTATAACCAAGACCAATGACCACTCTCAGGGTACAAATGTTAAGACCTGCTCCACCATCTATCAAGACTCATCGGATCTTGCAATTATGGACAAAGACTTCAAGATGTAAAGGATCATTATGCGGGAGTTTATCAGGTGAAATATCATTATTAGAAAAGGCAACATGTTGGGAAATGGCTAAATGTCCAATTCGGGCTTGAAACTGGTCAACATCAATGTCTGTCGGGATAGTAGACTCAATTAAAGCTTTATCTAGGACTGCGCAATGCATAGGGGACATTTTCAACAATTCAAGAATTGATATTTGTGTAGGTGTCTTCCCCAGATGATCTAGGAGATTATATTGACTTGTAGAAGTTGATTTCGGAGGAACTGCGTGAGCTCCTTTCAGGACTATTTTGGATCGATGAGTGGTGACTGTGCAAGAAGGATCTTGTCCCTTTATTCTTAGGGTGGAAACATATTCATTTGAGGCTCGAAAACAATTGATGACATTGTTATAACCAGTATTTGTATAATTTGTTGTTTGGGTAGAGTTTGAAGAAGATGCTTTACCCTTGTCATGATCAAGCAAAGGAGTTTTGAAAATTGTCTGATCAGTATTAGAGGTCGCATTGGGTGGGTCTACCTCAATTACTCCTTGATCCAACAAGTCTTGAATCATATGTTTCAATTGAAAACATGATGCAGTTTTATGTCCTTTTGACCGATGGTATTCACAATATGGATTATCATTCCACCAATGCGGCTTTACCAATGGTTCTGCCTTGATATCTGGTAACTTGATAAATTTTTCTTGAATTAATTGTTTCATTACTGACTCAATAGGCTCTCCCAATGGCATAAATTGTCGAGGAGGTCCATCCCTTGATCAGAAAGGTTTTCATTGCTGATTTTGTTGCTGACCTTGTTGTTGATTATATTATTGAGTGTATTGTTGAGTAACATTACTTGCTGGTGTTTGATTTTGTTCCATAGTTGACATATTAGGAGCACTCAATTTCTTTATTGTGAATGGGGGTTGATTTGCATTCACCACTCTTGCATCAACAACTCCATTAGTGACATTCTTGTTTTTGTACCAAAATCTATTTTTGTCGCCTGAATTGTTTGTGTTGTCACTATCTTTGTTGAGCTTAATGATTCCCTTAGCTACAAGAGCAGTTTCAATGTTCATCCCTTTCTTAATGAGTTTCTCAATGGTACTGGAACTTTTCAATTTGAGTTCATACATCATTTCTGGGACTAGATTTTGAATAAATAAGTTCACTTATTGTTCTTCAGGTATATCTAGGGAAGAACGACTATACAAGCTTCACCATCATTGCAAGAATGTCACTAATGGTTCACCTTGCTTTTGGTTGGTGTTGCATAAATCTAACATGGTCATGTCACTGTCGATGTTGAATGCGAAGTGAGATATAAACTTTTGAGCCAATTCCGACCAAGTCTTTATATTCCCTAGCAAATGCGAATACCAATCCATGGCTTGTCTGATGAGACTTCGTGCGAACAAGCGCATTAAATATGTTTCCTCGTAACTCACTTCAGTACATGCCATGAAAAATGCTCGAATATGGTCTTTTGGATTGCCATTCCTTTTATATTTCTCAAAATTAGGTGCCTCAAAATGCTTAGGGAAGGGAGGCATGTACAAGCTCTTATCAAATGGATTACGACATAAATCTTGATCTGTGTAAAACTTCTTTGTTCCTTTGGTTTCCAATGCGTCGACTTGTCGTTGTAACTTCTCAAGCTATTGTGCAAATGCATTAGGTAGTGAAGATTTTGGAAGTTCATCATTTACTCTTGGGTGTATGCTTTGTCGATACATCCGGTTTCCCATCGGTTGTTGATGCTCTAAAATTGTTGTCTTTGGTGTCTCCGGCATATAATGTTCTTGGTACACCTCTTGTTGTGGTGGTTGTGCCATGCCTTGATATTGACCTTGTTGCTATGCTTCTTGTGGTGGAATCATCATTTGTAACCTAGGTTGATATTGCAATTGAGGGTGTTGTTGATATTGCACAAACATCAATTGCAGTTGTGAAGTATCATAACTTGTTTGTCTTGGTACATATTGAGGCACATGTTGTTGTTGATGCTAACGAATTAGAATTTGCTGACTTTGTGCCAATTGTTGTTGTCTCGGTGTAAATCCCATCATTTGCAAAAAACTTTGTTTGGGAGGTTTTTGTTGTTTCTCCTTTAGATGGGGTATGGCACTTGCATTGACTTGTTGTGTTGTTTGTCCAATCCACTATGGCGGTTGCAAGTTTGAATTAACTTGCAATGGTGCAGAAGGCGCTGAAACTTGTTGTTGAATGCGATATTGGTTTTTTTGTGCATTGTTTGTTTGCACATTCGATTGTGCCTTTTGTGTATTACTCAATTGTTGTAACATTTGTTGTTGGTGCAAACCACTATTTGTGGCTCTTTGTGTTGCCATTATCGAAGGATCTATCACAATAGTTTGCATAACAGGTACTTGAGTATTTGGCAAATATATTGAACTTAATGGGACATAGGAACTTTGTTGCATTGTGGAATTTTTTTGGACATTGGTGAGATCAGGCATTCCAATCGTAAAGCTTTCTTGCATCTTAGATTTTGATCCAATTTTATGCATGCGAGGAACCACTTCTTGTTGAGGGACAACTATCAATATTTGTGTGGTCGTCATTTGATCTTGTGTTACAGGTGTTGTGTTAAATAATGGATTATTTATTGTTTCAAATGGTGACTTTTGAGGAATAGTCACTATCAATGCCTTTGAAGCACGTTTACTCATCAAGGTAGGTTGAGTTTCTTGTTGCACATTTTCTTCATTTGGATGTGGAGAGAAACTTAATAGCTCACCGCCTTGTTGTTTTTGCACATTGATTTGCTCACTTGAGGAGGTCACATTACTCATCATGTCAAGATATTTTTGTGGGAACATCTTAAAGACCTTGTTCAAGAATTTATCCATCTTTTTTGTCATCTTAGGATCTTTAAGGAATATTTCAACATCATCAGAAGCATCGGAATCTGATGAAGAATCTGGTAAAACATTTGGATTTATTTCTTGTTGAATGCCTTGATCTAAACCAAATCCTTGTGAAAGAGTTTGTTCCTCATGTAATGTTTGAGTTTGAATGTCATGTTGTAGGTTTGGTTGATTCCAATCAAAAGGTACATTTCCTCTTGGTGTTGGTGGAACACTCCCATGTCCTGGTTTCATGGGTACAAACACTGGTTCATATAATGGAGGTGGTCCAAGTTGAACCATTCCATATGGTGGTAATGATGTGTTTGACGAACCTTCAATTTGTACTGTTTGTCTAGTTTGAAACTATGAGTTTGATATGTTGTCAATGGGTTGATACGTTGGTTCACCCAACTTCTTAGATTTTGACCTTGTTTCAACAGGCATGTCACTTATGCAAATGCAATATTTTTGGAAATTTTCAAGGATAATATATGATATGCAACTAAATTCAAACTAAATAAATGAAAATGCAACCTATTGTTTTTGTTATTTTTCAAGATTTTGACAAACCTTTTGGAATACAAATCTAAAAATGAGACCCTTAGGAAATTGAAATGATGTCTAGACCTCAAAGGACAAAAGGACCAAGTGACAAAAGGAAAAAATGACCATGTCTCCCCTATATGCTTGGATACTAAGCTAGGTTTGATAAGGTCTAGACTTCTTAACAATGACTTAGGGTTTATTCAAAGATTTGTACTACTCAAGTATGGCAAAACCTAGTTTTGACACTATATGCAAAGGGAAAATTACTATATAAATGACCCTAATATGATATGATAATGACCTAAGCTTAATGAAGAGACCTAGGGTATGCAAATGTGACCTAATGTTATGAGGACAAGGATGCAAATGCAAATGTATGACAATGTCAACCTAAGGCAAAACCTAAGGTTGACTTATGAAATGGTATTGCTATAATGCAAGAGGACAAATGCAAATGGATGACCCTTATTGATATGAAAAGGGGTATGACCTAGGTGAAACTTAACCTTGGTAATTGACAATGAATTTGCAAAATGCAAACCTAGGATGAACCTAAATCTAAGTGACATGAATGTTGAGACAAGATTTTGAAAAATGTTTGACAACCATGTTTGAAGGTGTTTTGAACTTTGTTGAATGAAATACTCTTGTGTTTAACCTTGTTTTGAATCAATTTGTCTTGTTTTTGAAATGAGACACAACTCAACTTTTGACAAGCAAAGAAGACAAGATATTTTAACTTAGACTCAAGACAATCATTGTCATTCACACATTTCTTATGGTAGGTAAGGACAGTAGGTACTTGAGAGGTAGACTCATTATGAGATTCAAGGGGAATACATAGATGCTTGACCCCACAGGCTCCCCTCCATGACACTCACTTCTCAGGGCAGCCAAGCATCAGTCCCCATGGAAATCTCCCCATGGAAAACTTAGTATCTCTTCCAAGTATCCGAACTCCTCCTTCTCAAGCAACTAGAAGGATTTTTGGCCTCTAAATACAAGGTGTTTAATAAGGATTTCTATTAAGCGCTACTCCTTGGTGTCACGCAAGCATGTTTGAGACATAGGCCCACCAAGATACCAAATAAATGTAGTCACACAAGCACGATTTAGACCGTGAGGCCCTACTTAGATGTTGATATGAGAAAGAGTCCAAGGGTCATCACTTCCCAAGTAACTACAATTTCAATGTAACCCTTCCTTCAAAGCTTTCGCCCATCAGGTATTTATTTATAGTGAGTTAGAATGCCAAGGTACTCTGGCTGTGCTCACTTGGGGTGTTCCCTTCTCACGATTGTCACTTGCTTGCAAAAGAAAGCAAATGGTTGGGAAGGCAGGCCCTCTAAAGGTAACACACAATCCAAAACATGAGAATGGTATCGAAGATCTGGATTTCTGATCACCCTAAGAAGGATGAGAGCATACTCTCCTACTACAATGTCAAACTCAACAAACAAAGCAAACACATGTTCATTCCATCCTACTTAGAAAACATACTAGGTGCCTAATTATGAATTACAAACACAAAGTTTGGTTGGAATATAAGGCAACCTGCAAAACCACTGAGTTAGAAGTTTGATTTGTTTGGTCTTTGACTAGCAAATCTGCATAAGATTCTTTAGTAGTTTTCATTCTTAGGCTTCGTCACCCGTAATGCCAAGGTGCTGCATAGAGAATTAGTACCAAAGAAAACTAGAATACAAGAACAAAATGCAAAACAAAGTAATTTGCAAGTAAAAACACTAATTTTCACCTTTGTTTCTGTCCTTACATAGGCGCAGAATGCCTTGACACGGGCCTAGAATGACTTGACACAAGCACAGATCCCTTTGACATAGGTGCAGAATGCCTTGACACAGGCATAGATCCCTTGACACAGGTGCAGATCCCTTTGGCACAGGCGCAGAAGTGCCTAGAAAGCCCTGAGTTGCCCTGTTTCTTGGGTTTTTACCTACAAATCAACTCAAAAGGCACTCAAAACATGGTTAAATGGTTAGTTCACATCAGGTTCACCAATTAATGTAGATAGGAATTTGGAAATCATCAAAGCAAGTAACAAATTAGGCTAGTTCAATCATGAAAACTAAATTGCAATGACAAATCCTAAGAACATTCAATAGACACATGAAAACAAAACATTCAAATCAAATGTAAACCATCACAAACATGAATGTCTCCTCCATAATTCTCCATTCTCCTTCTTTCTCCTTAAAATTGCTTTGTTTGTGGATCTCACCTACAAGTGCATAAGCATGAGATGAAAGCAAGATTGACAAAACAACATAAAGATACTAGAAGCGTGATTAATTGATTGATCGGGGGCCATGATTGAAGAAATTCATCCAATTTATAGATAAATTGGAGAAAAGACAAGATTAGCATGAAATTGATTTGAATTTCCATTCAAATCAATTTCATGCTAATCTTGTCTTTTCTCCAATTATGACAAGTGTATGACAAATTGCTATGCAAGGAGTTATGACAAATTATGACAAATTGCTATGCAAGAATTATGACAAGAATTTGAAATAGAAATAGACATTTAGAAGAAATTAGAAAATTAGGTTAGAAATGATGACTTGGAATTTAGGAAATTGATGAGAATTAGGTAAATTAATTAATAATTTCTCATTCATTAATTAATTTACAAAAAGAGGAGGAATTAATTAGCCAATTAAATAAATATTTAATTGTGACAAGAAGACTTAGGATAAATAAATAAATCATTTAACCTATAGAGAAAATGGAGAGAAAATGACAATCAAGATTAAATGAATAAATCATAAAATCCTCGAAGATGAATTAGAAGTGCAAGGGCGACAATTAGGTCTTGATGTAGGATCGACTTGATCATGATTCTGACTTGATAAAAGACCAATGTTGACAAATGATTTGATTGATAAATGCGCCAATTGATGAGGAACAATGACTAATTGATCCAAATTGACATGATTGAGAAGGACAATGATCGATGACAAATCGATCGCAAAATGACAAGATTGAAAATGACAACGATCGATGAGAAATCGATCACAAAATGACAAGATTGATGACAAATTGATCGCAAAATGACAAGATTGACCAGAGGGACAAAACCCTAATTCTATATTAGGATTGACGATGTCCAAAATGAAATCGAATTGATGATGTCAAAATATGCTAAATGAGCATGCACATTGATGCAACAGGATAAGATCAACCAAAATCATGACTGAAGATTGTTATCGATAAGACCAAATTCAAAAGAAAGACAAATGAAGAATGCAAAAGAAGGACTCAATGCTTGTAAATGATAAAGACCAAGTGCGCAACATAGGAGAAATGTTAATGCGATGCAAAAACCCTAAAATAAGGCAATGTGCAAATGTTAAAGTATGACTCCGCAAGCGTTGACCATTTTTAGACGTCTACAAGCATAATTTGTGGTTTTACAAGGAATAAAGTGAGCCATCTTACTGAACCTATCTACCACAACAAACACACTATCATGAATTGTCTTTGTCTTGGGTAATCCCATCATAAAGTCCATACTCAAACTTTCCCATGGTCTACTTGGTATAGGCAAAGGTTGGTACAACCCTACATTGGTTGAGACCCCCTTTTCTCTCTGACACACAATACAACTCTCCACAAAATTTCTGATATCAGTTTGCATCCTTGGCCAAAAGTAAAATCTCCTAACTAGGTCCAAAGTCTTATTTATCCCAAAGTGACCTCCTAAACCACCACTATGTTTCTCCTTCACTACATTATCCCTCATTGAACACCTAGGGATACATAATTGACACCCCTTGAACAAAAGGCCATCCCGCAAGGTGTAGTCAGAAAAATTTCCATGAAAATAATTTGAAAACTCACAACATACCTTATATACCTCCTTGAAATCTTGGTCCTCTTCATACAATCCCTTGAGTGCTTCAACACACATACTCTGCAATTGCACTTCTTCCACTGTCAACACCCTCCTACTTAGAGCATTTCCAACCTTATTGGCTACCCCTTTCTTATGCTTGATGATGAAGGTGTATGCTTGAATAATTTCAACTCATCTCATATGCCTATGATTGAGCTTCTCCTATCCATTCAAAAAACTAAGAGCATGATTGTCAGTATACACAATAAACTCCTTAGGAAGCAAGTAATGCCTCCACTTTTTTAGAGCTTCTACCATGGCATACAACTCTAAATCATATTAGTAATACTTCCTCTTTGCTTCATTTATTTTTCACTAAAAATGGTTGTGGGTCTCCCATCTTGGCTCAATACTTCTCCTATAGCCAACCCACTTGCATGACATTCAATGGTGAAGACATTACTAAAATCATGTAATACTAGGACTGGGTACTTGGCAACTTTCTGTTTTAAACACTCAAAACTCTTATCCACTTCTTTGGTCCACACAAACTTCACCTTACCACCACCCTTGATGGTTTCTAACATAGGTGCACAAATATCACTATAATTCCTAATGAATTTCCTATAAAATGTTTCTAAACCATGAAAACTTCTTACCTCTCCTACTATCTTAGGTGTAGACCAATTCAAAATAGCTAACTTAGAAGAATCCATCTTCAAGTCACCCTTAGAGATGACAAATCCTAAGTACACCAACTCTTTCTTCATGAAGTCACACTTTTCTAAGTTTATCATCAACTTCTTCTCTTGCGGCCACTTCAAGACTACCTCCAAGTGTTTCAAGTGCTCCTGCTTGCTCTTACTGAACACCAATATGTCATCAAGGTAGACTACCACAAATTTCCCTATAAATTCCCACAACACTTCATTCATTAGTCTCATAAAGGTGCTAGGGGAATTTGAAAGACCAAAAGGCATCACAAGCCTCTCATAAAAACCCTTCATTTGTTTTAAATGCAATCTTCCACTCATCCCCCTCTCTTATCCTTATCTGATGGTACCCACTCTTGAGGTCAATCTTGGAGAAATAGGTAATTCCCCCCAAATAATCCATTAAATCCTCTATCTTAGGAATAGGAAACCTATATTTGATGGTTATCCTATTGATATCCCTAGAATCAGTGAAAAGCATCCATTTCCCATCCTTCTTTGGGGCTAAAATAGTAGGTACTGCACATGGGCTAAGGCTCTTTCTCACCAACCCTTTATCTAGGAGCTCTTGAATTTGTCTAGCTATCTCTTCATTCTATTGTGGGATCATTTTATATGTTGGCTTGTTAGGAAGTACTTCTCCTAGGATGAGGTCAATCTAATGACTAATATCTCTGATAGGTGGTAGGGAATTAGGTATGTCTTCCGCAACCACTCTATTGTACCTCTCTACTAGTTCCTGACCTCCTTAGGTCCTACCTCACTCACACCCTTCTTCCTTTCTTCCTTGGGCTCCACAATCAAAGAAAAACCTACTCCACCTTCCTCCTTTAGTGTACTTAGGAACTCTTTTTCCCCCACCATCATTACACTAGATCCTACAAGTTGTGGGTCCCTTTCTACTACTGACTATATTCTGAAAGTCACACCATCCTTTTGGAAAGAGTAAGCATTCTTTTCTCTATCATGATGATCTTTTTTGTCAAACTGCCATGGTCTACCAAGCAAAAGATGGCAAGCATCCATTGGAAGGATGTCACACAAAATTTTATCCTTATACCCCCCAATACTGAACTCTACCCATGCTTGTTTATTGATGAGTATGTGTTGTCCTTTGTTCAAGCAACTAACTGTATATGGACAACTATGCGGTATCTTCTCCAAGTTCAACTTGCTTACGGCTTCCAAATATACAATGTTATTAGTAGACCCTGAATCTATGATAACTTTACAAACCTTACCTTGAATCTTGTAGTTGACTCTAAACAAAGCCTTTCTTTGGGGTGGCTTAGTCTTCACTTGTTCCTTGAGCAATGTCCTTTTGATCATCAGGTTCTCTCCCATCTCTGATGTCAAATTCACTTCAGGAGATGTCACACTCCTTGCATCTTCTTGAGTCAAAGTGGTTCTCCTCTCACCATCATGACAAGTTGAGGCCTTCTCTGGACACTTATAGGTTGGGTGCCCCATCTGATTGCAGTTATAGCTATCACATGTATAAATTCATCAAATGTAAAGTAAACTAGGAATGAAAGGGAAATCACGAATCCCTATCCTAATTAGAATTCAAACAAACAAGACAATGAAATAAAACAGAAGCAAGAAACATGAATATACTTAAAATCAATCAATCCCCCTATTCCAATACTGCATATAGCTTCCATTGCTCTTCTCCTCTTTGTGGTATGGTGGCTCTTAGATATCGCGTTGGCAACCTGCAAATGACACAAAGATTTGAAGTTCATGATTGTTGAAAATGGAGATTAAATGCTCAATTTATAGATTGTTGGAGAGGATTGAATGAGAGGTGGAACATATTGAGTAAGAGGTGGAACTCAGGTGAGCTCACATGTTGATTGATAGTTGAACTATTGAACTGGAGGTGAAACAGAATAGATTGAATAGATTAATTGAGTCAACTGATTGAGAAAAAGATGACTGAAAGATGAAAAATAATGATTGGAATAAATAAAGAGGAGATAGTTAACTGATTGAAAATTGACTGAGAGCTTTATTTAGTAAAAGCTAACTAAAAGACAGAAATAGGAATTGGAGAGATAGTTGAATTAATTAATTTAGCATGTGCTTGAACTTTGACTTGGATTTTCAATTTAATCTTTGTATGAGATTTTAATTCAAATATTGAATTTATTTTAAATTCAATTTGACATCTGAATATATTTAGAACTTGACTTTGATTTTCAATTTGACTTTTGAAATCATGCACATGTATTTGAAACTGGAAGAAATTAGAAGTTAAATGAATTTGAATTTCAATTTAGAGAAATTAGAAGAATTAATGAAATTAGATGAAAATACAAGAATACGAAATTAAATGAAATTAGAAGAATACGAAATTAAATGAAATTAGAAGAATAATTAGTTAATTAAATGAAATTAGAAGAATAAGAATAGTTATTTAGTTAATTAAATAATTTAAAGAAACTATTTAATTATTTTAGAAATGGACTTTAATTAAATAATAAAAATTATTTGAATTAAAGGAATTAAATCATAATTAATTAAATAATAGATATTTAATTAATATTTAGAAAAGGGTTAATGATTAGGTGAGTAGAGATAGAAATTGAAAATTGATTTATTTAATAATAAAGATTATTTAAATTGGGGAATTAATAAGAATTAATTAAATAATAAATATTTAATTAGCATTAGAAAAATGGTTAAAATGATTAAATGATGACAAAATTGGAAATAGAAATAATTAGTAAGATGATGAAGATATGTGAAATTAGAAGAATAAGATTAATTAACTTAATTAAATAATTAAATAATTATTTAACTAATTTAGACGAATAATTAGTACATGATTAATGAGACATTTTTAGGTGTCTACAATAGCATCTTATATTGGAGAACTTGGATCCTCCTTGATCCATTTGTCCCACTTCTTCCATTAGGTTTTTTCCCATGGTAGCCTCCTCTGCTACTTGAGTCCCCAACTTGCTCTCCTTGGGTGGACTCACCACTAGACCTTTGGTTAGGACTTCTTCCTCCAAAACTGCCTCTGCCTCTGAAACTTCTCCCTCCTTTACCTCTATTACCATGCTCACTTCTTCTCTTTAATTTCTCTTATGCCCTTAGGGCCAATTGAAAACATTTGTTCACTGTCTCTGGTGCCAAAATATTGATCTCATCTTGGATGTTCATTCTTAGGCCGTTCAAGTACCTGGCCACTTTATCTGATTCCTCTTCTTGTCTCTTTGATCTGAGATTGAGTTTATGAAACTCCTTCATATATGCATTCACATCAAGGTCTTTCTATCTGAGGTTCAGCAAGTTTTTATACATCTGCACTTCTTAGTCAATGGGCATGAATTGTGCCTTGACTTTAGCTTTCATCCTTTCCCAAGAGGTTATCATACTATTCCCCTCCTTAACTCTCTCCCCTTGTACATAGTTCCACCATGTAAGAGCAGACCCCTTCAACCTTTCTTTTTCCAACTTAACTCTCTTATCTTCAGGGATTTCTTTGTACTCAAAATGACTGGTCAATGCCTCAATCCAGTCTATCACCTCTTCTTCTTCCATACTTCCGCTATAGATAGGCAACCCATCAATGGTGTCCCTATTGATTGAACTCAAGGCATCTATAAATTCCCTCTGATCTATAGGTATCTCCTCTACCCTCTTAGAGGATTCCCCATATTCTTTATCCCCTTCTTCATCAGTGTCACTTCCATCTTCCTTATCCTTAGTCTTTTTCAATTCTGCAAGCTTGGACTCAAGCATCTCTTTAATCAACTTCTTCACTGCATCTTGTGACATACTCTTAGGAGGAATTTTGTTAGCCCCTATTTCAATCTCTTCCTTTGACATACACTAAGACCACACCACCCAAGTGATCTTCAAAATCAAGCTCTGATACCAATATGATGAAGAGGCGACAGATGAGAAGAATAACCTTGAACCAACCAACCTATAAGGCTCACACACTCAACCAAATCCCTACTACCAAAGATCCTTACACAACACCAAGTCAAAAAATGGTTCAATGACACTAAAAAATACCTTGGAATCCTCAAAGGCTCCAATATGTCCCCTTGCAAACAACTAACACTTCTCAAGACTTGTGTGACTACACACACCCTTGCATTCATATGTGGGATACTACTAGGATTTAGGGTTTGAATGGCCCACTTGACCAATTCAATACAACGATCCTTGGAGGGGTGTTCTCACAACACCTTAACACAAATGAAATAGGATTTCATGGGTTAGACCCACCGGAACATCAATTTTGACTCACTTGCCCACAAACAGAATAGATTGCAATTAGGCCTCCATTTGAAGGAATCAGGTGATAACTTTTGACAACCTGAGGATCTAGGCAAACAAATTATATTTAGATACCCTTTTGGGAGTTCTCAACAATATCTCAGTTTCTGATACCGGACCAACCTACAGATATCCCAACCTATACTGCACTAACAAACCTAATAGGGCTATTAGGCCTATTTGACTTAACGCCTTCCACAAATTGGTTTGGTTCTCCTAATAGGTGACCATCACTGACCATGAAATGTTATGTAAACCTCCAAAGTGATCTTCTACCACATTCAAACCCCTTTCCAGTGCTCTACCACTCAATTCTCATGCACTGCACTCATCAAACCAGTCTGTCACATAGAGATGTAAGACCTAGGGTTAGTTCTCCATTCTCATCGCCATGTTGTGTCCTGTTAATGGCTTTTGGAACTAACATATGATGTAGTGGACTATCATCTCCTATAACAACAAAGTGTTCACTTAAGGATTGATAGGCCAAAACCCATTATTGCAGTCAAACCCTAGGGGTTTGAGGGTTTTAGGCTACCTGGTAGAGATTTGCTTGTAGAATGGGGCAGAGATAACTTCAAGAATCCATAGTAGATTTAAAATAAAGGTAAAACAATCTAGTTTTAGTAACTATGTTGTGAACATTCTTACCAATCCACCTGCAATATGAAATCAATAGAAATTAGACGGTTTCTTGAGTTTCCAACAGTTCTTGATGCTTCAATTTCCTTTTCAAAAACAACCAAATCAACCCAACTTACATCTTTCAGTGTTTGGGGTCCTTAAAGGTGTCACCCCAAATGAAAACAACCTCCTCCAACCATTTTTCAAACTAAACTAACCGTTGGAGAATCACGACTTACAAAAAGTGCAAAATTGTCATGACAACAAATTGACAATATGACAACTTTTGCATTATTCAACGAACTTAGACTCCTGACTATCATAGTCTATGATAGGAGAAATGAATTTTTTCTTAGGTTTTTAGATTTCATAGGGTAGAAAAGGTATTTTTATATCTCAAGCTAAATATGTGAAGGAATTACTGAAGAAGTTCGGGTTAGAATATTCTAAACCAGTTGGAAGTCCTATGGTTACTGGCTACAAATTGTCTAAGAAAGATGAATCTCTGAAAGCTAATTAGACCTTGTACAGATCTATGGTTGGTGGACTTCTATACCCGACTCAGACTAGACTTGACATTATGCATGTTCTATACATGGCTGCTAGATATCAAGCTGATCCAAAAGAGAGTCATGTCACTGTTGTAAAGAGGATATTCAGATACTTGAAAGGGATTGTGGATTATGGTTTTTGGTATTCAAGGAATGATGATTTTATGTTATGTGTTTTTATGGAGTCTGATTGGGTTGGTGATGTTGATGATCAGAAGAGTACCTCTGGTGGTGCATTCTTTTTGGGTAATAAATTGGTTTCATGGGCAAGTAAGAAACAAGATTTGGTTTCCCTATCTATTGCTGAAGTTGAATACATTGTTGCTGCTAGTAATTGCACTTAGGTAGTTTGGATGAAACAAGCATTGAAAGATATTAGAGTTTTCTATGATGATCCTATTGTCATATATTGTGATAATTACAGTATTATTAACATGTCAAAGAACTCAATGCAACATTCAAAGACTAAACATGTATCAATAAAGTATCATTTCTTGAGAGAAAAAGTTAGTGACGAGGAAGTGAAGTTAGATTATGTGTCTACAAAGGAAAAAATTGCTGATATTTTCACCAAGCTTTTGCCTGCAGATACATTTGTCTATTTGAGAGACAAGCTAGGGATATCTACCCCTCCTGATGGGAACTAGATGCATTGAGTTGCATCAATTTGGTGGTCTTCATAGTCTTATCTTTTTGTCTAGATTGATGATTTTATACTACTCCTCTGATGGAGTAGTCTGTTTGTGGTTCAATTCAGCTAGTTGTAATCATGATTTGTTTATCTAAAGGGGGAGAGTTTGGTTTTTTGTTTTGAGAACCTTTTCATTGATATCAAAGGGGGAGAGGAAGCATGTGAAAAATGATCTTATCTACTATTGGTGAGCTTGATCTTACGAGGAGTTTGTTGGAGATATTTTCTTTCTTTACATTGATTTTTTTTCACATCCATGTTGCCATCAATGCCAAAGGGGGAGATTGTTGGAGATTGATGCTGCTAGGATATGTTGTTATCATTGATGTCAACATATTCTTGTGATTTATTGCTCCAATGGTTGTCGATTGGTTTATTGAGATCATGGTTTAGTATATGAAGTATTTCTAGTATCATTATATCTTTTTGTACTAATTTCAGTGATCTAAGAGCTTAATTGGTCATATCATATGATTCGGTTTACAGTTTGGTTCTTCTAATTAGTGCTTTGTAGAGTTCGGTATTTCCTCCAATATATTCTAGTGTGATTAGATCTTGTGCTGCAATTTTGGGAGATTGTTTGAGATGTTCATGTGTATCTTCATTTCAGATGGATTGTTATTTGGTGCTCTGCAAGTTATCGTTCCTCATGATAGTTGTTGTTGTTTGAGTGTTCTTGAGTTTCAGATGTTGATCGATGAAGATTTGATAAGTGGTGTTGGTGTAACTATTATAGATGATTCTAATATGCTTGATGGTGTTTCCTAATTGTGTCCTATTTTTTTTTATGGTCTACATTGATCGATGTACATGGTTTTGGTGTTTTTCTTATCCGGTGGTGTTCTTCATGCTATATGAGACCTATTTGGTAGTGTAGTGTGTTGCAGTTGATCTTGGAGTTGATTTGGTGGTGTTGCATTTTTGAGCATTTGGTTTAGGTCCATGTTATGTCATGTATATCATTATATTGGTCTTGTAGTCGATCTTTGTATTGTGTGATGTAATTTTGTAATTGAGAGTTGAGGGTTTGGCCAACCTTGTTGTCAAGGTTGATGATCGGTATGTATAGATGGTCTAGTCATGTAAGTTAGGTGTCAATGGTGTGTATGAATTATCAAAGAATGGTAAAGGTGTGAACAAGAGAATAAATTCTTCGGCATTGTGACCAAGAAGAGATTGAAGTATTGCAAAGCAGATAAATGTGCTTATTTGGAACTGTCATCAGGCATTTGCAGATTCTATTCTTTTAGTTCATTTGATTTCAAAATGTTGTCTGAATATCTTATAAGTTAGTGAGGATTCCTTGTAAGGTAGTGAACCTTCCCTGAGGGTTGTAGCCTTCTGGGTTATTATATTTTAAGCAGTGATCTCTAGGCAGTGAGCCTGAATGCATGTGCATTCCCCATTGTAATCATTTTCACATACTACTGTAGAGTATCATCTTATTGTGGATAGGTTTCCACCATGGTTTTTGATGTAGAGCCCTCCTTTCACCATGAAAAAAACTCCAATATGTATGACACTAACCCCTCAAAACAACAATAGGATCCTATCAAGGCAAGGCTCTACAACATTAGTTCAACACCTCTCAATCTCCAAGACTCATACTTACTCAATTTGGGTAATTTGCTCCAACATACACTTTGAAGCCTCCAAGGGTTACTGACCATTACCACAACTATTTTAGGTCAAACATGACTCACTTGGACTAGATCAAAGACTAGTTGTAAGGATTCAACACCATTCCCTATAGCACCTTCACAAGTAGGCCTATTTGCTAGAAGCCCTTTGAAACAAGTAAAGGGAACTTAAGTCCAAAATTTTCCAAACACCCTGACAAACAAGTCATAGATTCAAATAGCCTTTTGGGCCTTACACAATTCCCCAAAAGGAAGCATCAAGGTCTGACAAACAAAGGTCTAAAACCGGTGAAGGTCAATTGTCCTAAAAGGCTAATTAGGTCTCCATTTGTGAAGCAACTATGTCCAAATGAACAAACCATACAATAAAAACCCCATGAGAATGTGGGTAACCATAAACCATCATGGATTCTAGGGTTACATGCCTAGAATCATCCCCATTAGCATTCTAGGGTAGCTTTGTTGTTTAAGGACTAGGTAGCCACATAGGGATGTCTACCTAGGGTCGGTTCAAACACACACCTCCCTTGCTCCTCCTACAAAATTATTTTGGAATCTTAGAATACACTAGCCATAATTTCATTTCACCCAATCCCATGAGTCTTAGATTGATAAATTGCAAGTTACGGCCATGGAGAAGCAAAACCCTAGGTAAACCCTAGTTTTTCGGGTACCTACAACAAAATTGGAATAACAGGAGCAAAACACATAATTTGAACCTCAAAACAAAGCCAAATAAAAGGTGAATCACTATTATAACAAATTCACATAATTGGGAATTGATCCCAATCCGCACAATGCCGTACCTCGTACCAAAACTCCAAAATTGTAGGAAAAACTTAGAATTTCATTAGTTTGCAGTCATCAAAACTTTCCTTTGTACAGTCTAACCTTGGGAATTGGATCCACATGGTGTATATACCACTCCACAACTTTTCTCAAATTAAAACAAGAGGTTAGAGTCATTGGAGGAGTTCAAACAAACAAAAATGCAAAAATTGCATAAAGAGTTGTTGATGACAACTTTTGACAACTTTTGACAAAGTTGTCAAAATGTCATTTCTCGCCTCCTAATGCATTGGGTTAAGACTAACCCATCCTAAAAAACCCTATAATCACTAAAACTACTAGGATAACTATGTCCTACACACAATTGATCCCCTTTTGTCCAAAAGTCCTAATTGGCTTATCAAGATGCCAAAATAGGAGTTTGGCTCACAATATGGAGTCTTTTATTACAAACACACAATGCATAATTGAAAAACATGTAAAACATCCTAAAGACATGTTTGATGCCTTATCATTCCTCCTCTGAGCCTTATTATCAACTTGAAGGGGTGCTCCTACACCATACTCCCCAGAAGAAGAAATCTTAAGTCCACTTTAGATGAGAGCTTGTAGGTCTGCACCATGGTCTTTTATCTGTTGTTCTATCATCTAGATGGCTTCAGAATTAGGTTGACCCTTCCAAGCCACCAAATATTTCATATAAACATTGTTCCTTGTTCTCTTTGCAACCTTGGTGTCTAAAACCTTATGCAACTTTGGTGGTGCATGTTTGGGAATGTCATCATCTGCAATAACCTAAATTGTGTCTTCTCTTTTATTAAGAGTAAATTTATAAAGAGTTAAGTCGCATACATTAAAGATAGGTGACAAACCAAGATTAGGTGGGAGTTGAAGCAAATAAGCATTTTGGCCACATTTTTTCAAGATTTGGTAAGGTCCAATCTTTCTTTACATAAGCTTTGTATATCTACCTTTTGGAAGTCTTTCCTTCTTCAAGTGAACCCACACCAAGTCTCCCACATCAAACTAGACATCCCTCTTCTTCTTGTCAACATGAGCTTTATATCTTTCTACAGATTGGTGAGGGTGATTTTTAACTTGGTCATGAATCTCCTTTATGGTGATAGCAAAGGTTTCCCCATCAACACTAATGACTTCTCCTTGAGATAGTTCTCTTAACTCCAACACACCCCTTGGGTGGATGCCATATACAACCTAGAAGGGTGACTTACCAGTACTTCTATTCACTCTATCATTATAGGAAAATTATGCCTGAGATAATATGATATCCCATCTCTCTACATGTTGTCTAGTCAAACACCTTTGCAGATTTCCCAATGACCTATTTACAACTTTAGTTTGGGATGGTAGGCTGAGGAGAAGGCTAGATTTGTGCCAAGCTTCTTCCAAAGGGTCCTCAAGAAGTGTCCAATAAATTTCACATCCCTATCAGAGATTATGGTCAAAGGAAAACCATGTATCCATACAATTTCCTTGAAGAACAAGTCTGCAACATAAGAAGCATCACAAGTGGTTTTACATGGCAAGAAATGTGCCATTTTACTAAACCTATCCACCACTACAAAAACACTACCATATCCTTTCCTTGTCCTAGGCAATCCTAAAACAAAATCCATACTTATGCTTTCCCATGGTCTTGAAGGAATGGGTAAAGGCTGGTATAGGCTTGCATTTGTTGACTTCCCCTTTTCCTTTTGGCATATCACACATGTCTCCACAAATCTCTTGACATATGTCTATAGTTTGGGCCAAAAGTAGCGCCTCTTCACTAAATCAAGTGTCTTGTCAAGGCCAAAATGGCCTTCCATTGCTCCACAATGTTTCTCCCTAATTATATTTAATCTCATAGAGCATTTGGGTATGCGTAACTGTGCACCCTTAAACAACAATCCATTTTGAATAAATTTTTTAGAGTAATCAACATGAAACCTCTCATCAAATGAAGCACATACCTTATAGATCTCTCCAAAGTCTTCATCATCCTCATACATGGCTTTCAAGGAGCCTATTCCAACACTCTCCAACTAGATTTGATTTGTAGTTAGGACTCTTCTGCTCAAAGCATCTACCACCTTATTCTTGACCCCTTTCTTATGCTTAAGAGTGAAAGTGAAGGCTTGTAGGGTCTCCACCCACTTCATATGCCTATGATTCAACTTTTCTTGGCTATTTATAAAACTAAGGGCCTAATTGTCTGTGAAGACTATGAATTTTCTTGGTAGTAAGTAGTGTCTCCACTTTTTCAAGGATTGTACTAGAGCATGCATCTCTAGGTCGTAGGATGAATACCTCCTATTTGCCTCATTTAACTTCTCACTGAAGAAGGAAATAGTCCATCCTTCCTGACTGAGCACTACCCCAATAGCCATGTGACTGGCATCACACTCCACTTGGAAGATCTTGTTGAAATCAAGTAGGGAAAGGACCGACTACTCTGCAACTCTTCTCTTCAATGTTTCAAAGGAGTTATCTGCCTCTTCTGTCCAATTGAACCTATAATTTTTTCCTCCCTTTATGGTATCAAGCATAGGAGCACAAATATGGTTGAAGCCTCTTATAAACTTCCTATAGAATGTGGCTAAGCCATGGAAGCTTCTAACATCATTCATTATTCTAGGTGTAGGCCAAGACAATATGGCACTCACCTTTTCTTGATCCATTTTTAACTCATCATAGGAGATTACAAATACTATGTAGATGATCTCTTCCTACATAAAAAAACACTTTGCTAAATTGATCATTAATTTCTCTTCATGCAATCTCCTTATGACCTAGTCTACATGTTTTAGGTGCTCTTCTTTGGTTTGACTAAACATTAGAATGTCATCTAGGTAGACTATGGAAAACTTTCCTATGAAAACCCTCAAAACCTCATTCATTAACCTCATAAATGTACTTGGTACATTAGATAAGCCAAAGGGCATGACTTTCCACTTATACAACCCCTCATTTGTTTTAAGTGAAGTCTTCCACTCATCTCCCACCCTAATCCTAAACTGATGATAGCCACTTTCAAGTCATTCTTTGTAAAGTATCTAGCACCCCCCAAGCAATATAACAAATCCTGAATCCTAGGAATTGGAGATCTATACCTGATAGTAATTTTGTTGATAGCCCTTGAGTCAGTGCAAAGCCTCCAAGTGCCTTCCTTTTTGGGTTCCAAGATTGTAGGGGCTACACATGGGCTCAAAATTTTGCTAACCAGTCCAGACTCCAATGATTCTTCAATCTGCTTTGCCATCTCAACATTATGATCAAGTGTGAGCTTGTATGTGGCTTTATTAGGCAAGGTGGATCCATGTATAAGATCTATGCAATGGTTTATATCTCTCATGGGAGGTAGTGACCTTGGCATGCCATCAAAGATGACACCCTTGTAATTGTTTAGTAGCTATTACACTGCAGGGTCAACCAACCTCAATCTGTCTTCTTTCTTATCTTCAAACTTCTCCACCTTTGTCACTGTTGGACTAGGAATAAGGGCATAACAAACAATTCTTTCATTTGCCATGTCCTTCATGAATTGCTTTCCTCCTAACATCAACACCTTGGCCTCCTTTGGTTTGGTTTCCTCTTCATTCTCCATGAAAGGTAACAACTCAATCACTTTACCATCTTTGGTGATGGAATATGTGTTCCTAGCACCATCATGTTGTGCCTTTAAATCAAATTTCCATGGTCTCCCAAATAGAAGATGGCAAGCATCGATCTTTTCAATGTCAAACAACAATCTATCCTTATAGGTTCCAATCTGGAATTCTACCCAAGCCCACTCTTCCACAACAACTTGCTGACCTTGGGTGAGCCATGAGACCTTGTAGGGGCAAGGGTGAGGTAGTCTCCTCATCTTTATCTTCTCCACCATTTCTAGAGACACAAAGTTTTCAGTTGAACCGAAGTCTATTAGAACCTTGCATAACTTTCCACCCACTTTGCAAGTGGTCTTGAATAGGGACTTTCTCTATGGGGGCTCTTTGTAAGCCATCTTCATGGTAGTTATAGCTCTTTTGATCATCAAAGATTCACCTCTCAGGGTATCCATAACTATCAGGGGTATGGACACTTTGGTATGTATTTTCACTTGCCACACTTTGGCAATTAGCTTCTAGAACCAAGTTACTTCTCCTTTCCCCCATGGAACTAGTAGGTTTGTCAGGACATCTGTTGGCCATGTGCCCTTCTTGATTGTAGTTATAACATCTGATTGGACCTCTACCTTGAGATCTTCCCCTGAATGGTGGTCTTCTTCATCTGAAGTTACCTCTTTGATTGTATACTCCATTGTTATTTGAACTACTATCTGCTTTAGTGCCTTCTTGATTGGTTTGACCTTGGTTTCCAAAACCAATTCCTTTACCTCTGAAAAAATTCTTCCCCCTTTCTTCTACCTTCCTCTTCATCTATTGTTCTTCTCTGGTCTCCTCTTGATCTTCTCTTCCACCTTGATGGCAAGTTGATGACATCTACCAATGGTATCCGGGCTAAGGAGGTTTAGCTCTTCTTGAATGTTATACCTTAATCCATTTAGGTATCGGGAAAATTTTTCACTCTCTTCCTCCTTTGTCTTAGACTTCATACATAGCCTTTGGAACTCCTCAGTGTAAGAGTTCACATCCATGTCCTTTTCCTTGAGACTTTGTCTCCTCTTGTGAAATTGAATTTCATAGTCTTTGGGTACATAGGCCTCCTTTACTAAGGTAACCATCCTCTTCCAATAAACAATCTTGGTTTTGTTGTCCTTCTCTCTTTCCTCTTGGACAAAGTTCCACCAAGTTAGGGTAGCTCCCTTCAACTTGGACTTAGCAATCTTCACCTTCTGGTGTCCTAGAATGTCTTCACATTCAAATAAACTAGACAGAGAGTCTATCCAGTCTACCACTACATCTGGTTCCATCTTCCCAGTGAAAGTTGGCAAGTCAATCTTCTGCTCCATGGATTTAAGGGCATTAAGGAAATTCCTCTAGTCAGGAGGAATCACCTCTTCCTTCGGCATAGGGATCTCATCTTCATCCCCTTCTTCACCACTACCAGTGCCTCCATCTTCCTTCCCATGTACTCTTCCTCTCAACCTCTCTAACTCCCTCTGATTTTCCTTGCAAGTAGTGGCCTGCTCTCTCACAATCTTTTCCAATCCCATGTTGGTGATCGGTCCTCTAGAGACTTCTTCTTCTTGTCCCTATGCCATTTCTCAAATCTCTATCTCCTTAACAAAGTTGTTACTAGCTCTGATACCACTTGATGCATAGCCCTCCTTATACCCTGCCATACACTCTAAGATGTATGACACTGACCCCTCATAACAACAATAGGATCCTATCAAGGCAAGGCTCTACAACATTAGTTCAACACCTCTCAATCTCCAAGACTCATACTTACTCAAATTGGGTAATTTACTCCAACATACACTTTGAAGCCTCCAAGGGTTACTGACCATTACCACAACTATTTTGGGTCAACCAAGACTCACTTGGACTAGATCAAACATTGGTTGTAAGGATTCAACACCATTCCCTATAGCACCTTCACAATTAGGCCTATTTGCTAGTAGCCCTTTGAAATGGGTAAAGGGACCTTAAGTTCAAAATTTTCCAAACACCCTAACAAGAAAGTCATGGATTCAAATACCCTTTTGGGCCTTACACAATTCCACAAAAGTAAGGGTCAAGGTCTGACAAACAAAGGTCTGAAATTGATGAAGGTCAAATATCCTACAGGGTTAATTAGGTCTCCATTTGTGAAGAAACTATGTCCAAATGAACAAACCATGAAATAAAAACCCCATGAGCATGTGGGGAACCATAAACCATCATGGATTCTAGGGTTACACACCTGGAATCATCGCCATTAGCATTCTAGGGTAGCTTTGATGTTTAAGGACTAGGTAGCCACATAAGGATGTCTACCTAGGGTCAGTTAAAAAACATACTTCCCTTGCTCCTCCTGCAAAATTATTTTTGAATCTTAGAATAAACTAGCCATAATTTCATTTCACCTAATCCCATGAGTCTCAAATTGATAAATTGCAAGTTATGGCCATGGAGAATCAAAACCCTAGGTAAACCCTGGTTTTCTGGGTACATATAGCAAAATTGGAATAACAAGAGAAAAACACACAATCTGAACCTCAAACCAAAGCCAAATCAAAGGTCACTCACTATTATAACAAAGTCACATAATTGTGAATTGATCCCAATCCATACAATACCGTACCCCGCAGGAAAAACTCAGAATTTCATTAGTTTCCAATCATCAAAACTTTCCTCCGTATAGTCCAACCTTTGAAATTGGATCCACAAGGTGTATATACCACTCCACAACTGATATCAACCAAAACAAAGAGGTTAGATCTGTTGGAAGAGTTCAAACAAACAAAAATGCATAAAAAGTTGCTTATGACAACTTTTGACAAAGTTGTCAAAATGTCATTTCTCACCTGCTAATGCCTTGGGTTAAGACTAACCCCTCCTAAAAAGCCCTAGAAGCACTAAAACTACTAGGATAACTATTTCCTACACACAATTGATCACCTTTTGTCCAAAAGTCCTAATTAGCTTATCAAGATGCCAAAATAGGAGTTTGGCAAACAAGATGGGGTCTTTTATTACAAACACACAATGCATGATTGAAACACATGTAAAACATCCTAAAGAAATGTTTGATGCCTTATCCTTCCTCCTCTAAGCCTAATTTATCAAATTGAAGAGGTTCGCCTGCACTAGTTTTTCCCTTAACTAAGGTTGCCACGTCAAAATCTTGGTGTTGTATGTTGTGCTATTAATTTTCTTATCTTAGTTGTTGTTGTAGTTAATCAGATTTTCATTTGAGGTTAAGTTTGCTAATTGGTGAAAACTGATTCATGCCCCCCCCCCTCTTAGTTTTCCCTCATTGTTGTTGCCAATACATTCTAGACCTAGGATGACACCTAACAACCAAAGGACAAAAACTCACAATCATACAAAGGCATCCACATTAAGAATATTCCAATTCACATCACAAGGCTAAATAGAAATCCAATAAACTCCTAGAGGTGTACCAGCAATCAAGGCATAAGGATCATGGACACATGTAGGCAAAGAGTGTCATCACATACTATCCTCACATATAAGGTGTTGGAAACAATGCAACAAACTGATTGGGGGCAGGCGTGAATCAATTTGCTCACAAACTTTACTTAACTCAAATACAATTTCAAATTTGATAATTAACAATGAAAGCACAAATCAACACCACATTAATTACACACATAACACCAATATTTTTGATGTAGAAACCCGGTTAAGGGAAAAACCATGATGGGAACCTACCCATAATGAGATAATACCATGTTAGGATTAAGTGAAATATTACAATGGGGAATGCACATGCATTTAGGCACATTGCCTAGAGCTCACTACTCAAATTACAAAACAAGAAGGGAAACAACCTCGAGGAAGACTCATTGTCTTACAAAAACATTTATATTACATTCAGAGGATCATGAACTAAAGAAATAGCATCTCCTCATGCCTTGTTATAGTTCTAGTTAAGCACATAACACAAACTCTGCTCTTTCACACTTCTTCATACTTATCCTCTACTACTAAAAGATTTAAACATTATTCGCACATACAGATACATCCACAACATGACTATTACATATATTTATACAAATCATCAACCTATATTTTAAGGTCAGCTCAACACTCATCACAAATTACAAAGCATATAACCTCACATGCTATAATAACACATACAAACCAAAACAATGTCAGCTAAGACATAGTCTAGACCTAAACCAACACCGCAAAGAGGAAACACTTCCAACAATTCATCCATGAACATCTGCAACACACTACAATCATCATGAATGTCTCATAACATTAAGAACACCACCAGATCAATAAAATGATCAATAACATGTACAACAATTAGTGCAGACCAACAACATGGATATAACACAATCTAGAAATATCCAAAAGCAATGTGATTTACCGCAACAACAACCGCATCATCACCACTTACTAGAATCTTCATCATCATTATACTGAACCTCAAGAACATCAACATAATTGACTATCAAACTAAAGAATTCACTTCTGGACTTCCAAATCACAAACCATATAAATTGAGGACACACATGAACATCTCAAACACTCAGCCAAACCCACAAACCAAGATATTGTAATTCTGGAGCAATGCATAGCAGAATCTAGAACACTCATCAAAACAAACAACTAAGAATCAACTTCAATACCATATCTCACAACTCGATCAAATCACCATGCGAACCTCTGAAACTTCCACAAAATCAACTAGAGATACTTATCTCAAAACCCTTTAATCCACAATAACTCATCTACAACACACTATCCAAACCAACTCATCTAATTTAACTGCAATACTGGAATACACAGAAGAATATGTTGACATCAATGACAACACATCATTCCAACAAACTTCTCAATAATATCCAACAATCTCCCCCTTTGGTATTGATGGCAACATATGAATGTGAAAAAAAATCAATGCAAATAAAGAAATCAACTACCAACAATCTCCACATAACTCTCAACAATCTCCCATTGAAATCAACTAATGATATAGTTGTTTTTCACATGAATCTCTCCCACTTTGACATCAATGCAAAAGGCACATATGAAAATCATAAGTCTCTCACCCTTACTAGATAATCTCTCCCCCTTGACAAACAACCAAATCATAACAACTGAACCACAACACTGACTACTCCCCCTTAGTAGCATCCACCACTCATCAATCTAGATCACAAGATATCTCTATGAAGTCCATCAGACTGATGCAACTCTATGCATCTTAGTTCTCAAGGGGAAATCACCCCTAGCTTCTCTCTAAGATACTCAAATTTATCCTTAGGCAAGGGCTTTGTGAAGATATATACAATTTTTTCCTTTGTAGATACATACTCCAATCCGACTTCCTTCTCATTTAGCTTCTCTCTCAAGAAATGAAACTTGATTGATATATGCTTGGCCTTTGAATGCAACATCAGATTCTTAGAAATGTTGATAGCACTTGAATTATCATAATATATAGCAGTAGGCTCATAAAAAAACTAGTATCTTTCAACATCTGCTTCATCCATACCACCTAAGTACAATTGCTAGCAACAATAATGTATTCATCTTCTACAATAGATAAATAAATATCATTCTGCTTCTTACTCATCCATGAAACCAATCTCTTTCCCAAGAAAAATGCACCACCACTATTACTTTTTATGTCATCAATATCACCTTCCCAATCAACATCAGTAAAAGCACTCAAAGTAAAATCATCATCTTTAGGATACCACAAACCAAAATCAACTATCCCTTTTAAATATCTGAAAATTATTTTCACATCTACAACATGAGATTCCTTAGGATCAGCTTGAAATCTAGTAACAAGACAAACAACATTCATAATATTTGGTCTAGTCTGAGTCAAATACAACAATCCACCAATCATAGATTTGTATCTAGTTTGATTTTCTTTTAGAGAATCATCATCCTTTGTCAACTTACATCCGGTCACCATACGTGTACCAATAGGCTTTGCATCATCCAAACCAAACTTCTTCAACAATTCCTTCACATACTTAGATGGTGATATAAAAAGACCTTTATCTAACTCAGTAAATTGCAATCCCAAAATTAATTTCATCTCACTAATCATATACATATCAAACTCATTCTACATATCATCAACAAACTTATTGCACAAACCATCATTTCCACCAAAAATAATATCATCAATAAAAATTTCAACAATCCGGATGTTATCATAATCAATCTTGAAATACAAATTACTATCAACAATACCTTTATTAAATTCAAGCTTCCTAAAATACTTATCCAATCTAGCATACCAAGCTTTTGGGGCTTGCTTCAATCCATACAGTGCTTTCTTCAAGATGCAAACCATATCTTCTAATCTGTTAGTTGAAATCCATTTGATTGCTCAATATAGACTTCCTCTTCTAGCTCACCATTAAGAAAGGCTAACTTGACATCCATCTGATAAACTTTAAAATCTTTTTAAGAAGCAAAAGAAAGAAATAATCTAACAACTTCAATTCTATCTACTAGAGCAAAAGTCTCCCCAAAATCAATACTTTCCATTTGAGAATAACCCTTACAAACAAATGTTGCTTTATTCCTAACAACTTCACCTTTTTCATCAAATTTATTCTAAAAGACCCATTTAGTTCCAATTACATTTTTATCCTTAGGTTTGGGAACAAGAATCCATGTATTATTCTTTTCAATCTAATTCAATTCTTCTTCCATTTCTTTAACCCAATTTTCATCTTTGCATGCTTCACTAACATCTTTAGGTTCAATCTTAGAAATCAAATAATTCTCTCCAAAAATCCTTCTCCTAGTCATCACACCTCTATTCTTATCACCTATGATCTTATTTTCTAAATGATTTAACCTTACATACTTGGGAGTCTTAGGATTTTCCTAATTTTTAGACTCTTGAGCTCTTTCTTTTGCACTAGCACTTGTACCTTCTTCTTCATTCTTAGCTTTTCTAGAACAATCTGAATTTGATTTTGAGTTTTCACTTGCTTTCCTTTATCTTCACTGACATCTTGATAATATGAATCATATATGCAAGATCTGATATATCTCTCACATCCTTCATCAACCTTCACATTAACACTTTCAACTATCTTTCTCAATCTCTTATTATAACACCGGTAGGCCTTTCTCTTAGTAGAATAATCAAGAAAGATTCCTTCATCACTTCTCGCATCAAAATTCCCTAGATTTTCATCTCTTTTGATATAACATTTACTACCAAATTTTTTGAAATATCCAATTGTAGGAGCATGAGCAAACCATAACTCATAAGGAGTCTTACTCGTATCATCTTTGATACAAACTTGGTTAAGAGTGTATACTGCAGTAATCAGAGCTTCCCTCCAATAGATATGTAGAACATTTCCTTCAATCATCATGGTTCTATCAGCTTCCTAAACTATTCTATTCTTCCTCTTCATAACACCATTCTATCAAGGGGTCCACAGAGTAGAAAACTATCTCTTTACCCCATGCTATTCACAAAAAGTATTAAACTCACCGGAAGTAAATTCACCACCTCTGTTAGATCTCACACACTTCATCTTTAATCCAGTCTCAATCTCAACCATAGTTTTGAAAATCTTGAACTTCTCCAAGGTTTCAGGCTTCTCCCTTAAGAAAGTAACCCACCTCATCCTTGAATAGTCATCAATCAGCAACATGAAATACTTGTCACCCTACAAGATTTTCAATCTAGAAGGACCACATAGATCAGTATGCACAAGATCCAATATTCCATTGGAAGTATACTATTTTATTTTGAAAGTAACTCTTGTTTTCTTCCCTAATTGACATTCCTTCCATGCATTACCAACTTAGGAAGATCTCTCACTGCTTGAGTAGAACTTATCTTAACCATGCAGTCACAATTTACATGACCCATCTTGCTATTCCATAACCAACTTTCATCAATCTGAGCAATCAAATAAATTTTACCACCAACATTCAAGTGAAAGATATTACCTTTAGTCTTTGTACCTGATACAATCACAATTCCGGAGCTACTAAGGATCTTACATTTGTCATTCTTGAATTATAAATCATAACCTAGGCTATCAATCACTTGTCTAACACTCAAAATATTATGTTTCAGACCTTCAACATACAAGACATCATCAGTGTTATGCTTACCGTCAAGAGAAATAGAACCTCTACCACAAATTATACTAGGTTTTTCATCTCCAAATCTTACTACACCACCATCATACTTTTCCATACTCGAAAACTTACTCTTATCACATGTCATATAATGAGAGAAACCACTATCAATAACACATCCATCTTTCTCTTCAACTTTAGTAACCAAAGCTATCTCCTTATTAATACAACTAGTAGAATCAATAGTCACCGGATCATCTTCCTTGATAAATAATGAACACCCATTCATCACCTAAATTTCCCTTCTCAAATTCACCATCTATCACACCTTCATTAGCAGAAAAATAACACCTCTTCTAATATTTAGGCTTGTAAGGATTTATTGTATTTTTAGAAACTCTTTTCAGACACCTTGATGCAAAATTTCTTATCTTATTGCATGAAAAAAATTTAAGAGGCAACTTTCCTTCATACTTACCGACACCTTTAGGTAGTCTTCTGGCCATCAGGGCTTCAAGATCTTCAATCTCTCTTTCTTCTTCTTCAAGCTCTCTTATCTCCTTCCCACATCTGGACACCCTTGTAGAACGTTCTCCTAGATCATATTTCTGCTTCCTGGATATAGTAGCTTTGAATGCGGATTCTGACTTAGGAAGAGTCTCTCCAAACTTTCTCAACTCAAAAGCAACAAGATTTCAAATCAGCATGTCTCTTGTCACATCTGTCATAGTCTGGATCTCCTTAATAGCAACAACCATATGCTTGTAAGCAGGAGGCAAGGATCTCAGTATTTAGCTACAATCTCATATTATTCCAACACTCCACCAGCACATCTAATGTTCAACACTAGCTCTTTTACTTTCTACATAAAAGAGGTAATGTTCTCATCTTTTTCCATCTTCAACATCTCATACTTTCACTCCAAGCTTTGCAACAACTTTCACATGGATGTCACCTTCATACAAAGTCTCTAGCTTCTTCTAAATTTCATGAGAAGTCTGCAGATCCATCACATTAGTGATCTCAGAATTAGAAAAGAAACTCAACAATTCTTCCTTAGCTCTAATATTGAATTTAGCTTCCTTTATCTCATCCAGAGTTGTAGGACCATTCAGAGGAGCATTATACACATTTTGAGTAATCCTCCAATAGTCTTCATTGATGCATCTCAAAAAACATTTCATCTGGTTCTTCGAAAGAGTGTAATTCATTCCATCAAATCTCAAACTATCCTTTTTAAAAGAAAAGGTTGTCATCACGGATCACCTCAAGTGGTCAAGCTTCTTCCAGAGGATCTAGCTTTGATACCAATTATTGGAAACAATGCAAAAAAATGAGGGGGAGCGTGAATCAGTTTTCTCACAAACTTTACTTAACTCAAACACAATTTCAGATTTGATAATTAACAATGAAAGCACAAATCAACACCAAATCAATAACACACATAACACCAATATTTTTGATATGGAGAACCTGGTTAAGGGAAAAACCATGCTGGGAACCTACCCACAATGAGATAATACCCTATTAGGAGTAAGTGAAATACTACAATGGAGAATGCACATGCATTTAGGCACACTGCCTAAAGCTCACTAGTCCAATCACAAAACAAGAAGGACAACAACCCTGAGGAAGACTCAGTGTCTTACAAAAACATTTGGATTACATCGAGAGGATCATGAACTGAAGAAATAGCATCTCTTCATGTCTAGTTACAATTTTGGTTAAACACATACAACAAATGCTACTCTTTGGCACTTCTTCACACTTCTCCTTTGCTACTGAAAGATTAAAACATTGTTTGCACAAGTAGATACCACAGAGATACATTTGCAACATGACTATTACATATATTTATATAAATCATCAACCTATATTTCAAGTTTGGCTCAACACTCATCACGTATTACAAAGCATATAACCTAATGCACTACAAGAACACATGCAGACCAAAACAATGTCAGCTAAGACATAGTCTGGACCTAAAAGAACACCGCAAATAAGAAACACCTCCAATAATTAAGCCATGAACATCTGCAACACGCTACAATCATCATGAATGTCGCATAACACGAAGAACACCACTAGATCAAGAAAACAATCAATAACGCGCACAACAATTAGTGCAGACCAACAACATAGATAGAACATGATCTAGAAACATCCACAAGCAACGTGAATTACCACAACAACAACCACATCATCACCACTTATTAGAATTTTTATCATCATTATACCAATCCTCAAGAACATCAATATAACTAACTATCAAACTGAAGAATTCACTTGTGGACTTCCAAATCATGAACCATCTAATTTGAGGACACATATGAACATCCCAAACACTTTGCCAAATCCGCAAACCAAGATATTGCAATTCCATAGCAATGCGAAGAAAAATCTGGAATGCTGATCAACACAAACAACTAAAAAATAACTTCAATACCGGATCTCACAACTCGATCAAATCACCATGCAGACCTTTGAAACTTACACACATTCAACTAGAGATAATCATCTCAAAACCCTTTAATCTGCAACAACTCATTTGCAACACACTAGCTAGATCAGCTCATCCAATATGACTACAACAATGGAATACACAAGAGAATATGTTGACATCAATGATAACACATCATTCCAATAAACTTCTCAACAATATCCAACAAAAGGGGAAAAGCTACACCTTTATAGACACGTGGAACTGTCTCAAAATTTGAGAAAATCAAGAGAGTATGGATAACCATCTCCATGGTCTTCCCAAGCTCATCCCAAGTCTCCACTCAAGGGCTATGAGGTGGGGCTCCAAAACCAATTTTATTATCTTGATTAAGTAAATCCTAATTACCCAACCCACTAATCAAATTATTATGGTTATCACTTGCAAATTAAAGGTAAACTCCACATGTGGTTCCTTGACAAGTCTAGACCCTAAGCATCCTTATAAGGAACCTCTTAAAAGCCTATTGCTTATGACCCTGGTCCACACATGCAAGAGCCCAGTCTCCCTAACCATTGACCAATACCTTAGTGTGAAACATAAATCATAATAACATCATGAAGGCTCCCAATGAAATAAATTCATAGTAACAACATCACTAATACAAACCTAAATCATAATAAGGAATATAATGCCAACATGCACCTCAAGAGCCTTAACCATCAAAAGAACAAAAATAAGAAAGAGTAAGGAATACATTCATCTTACTCAACAAAATACATAAACAATCGTCGACAATGAGGCACAACCATCCCACTGGAGATCACCTAAGATCAACTTCAACATCAAGGCATTCTTCCTCTTGCTAGAGCTATAACTACATCTATGCACAACCCTCAATGGCAAGGCATTATCCATCTTGTCGGAGCCAAAACAATAATAAAATGACCAATACCGAATAATAAGCATCATAGAGAAACTCAAAACATTCACAAAAAGCCTCTGGTACCAAGCCAAAATCCAAAATTTGATCATAGAATGATGAAAACTATCAAAATGATAAAATTGAGCATATTAGCACATACACTATATTGTGTGGCACATATAATCCATTCTATGGTGCATTCATCGAAGAATGAAAAAAACTTGAATAACGAAAAAAGGGAGTTGCGATTCCACCCAAAGTTGAACATAGACTTACAAAAGGACACATAATCACTCCTAGAAGGTGTGTAAGGCCAAAATAGAGCCATATCAAAACACAAATAATGCAACAAGACCATACAAGATAAATTTAACATCATTACCAGCCATCTCATATACATAGTCATACATTGACATTGCCTAGAACACACACAACACAACCAAATGACATAATGAAGTAGAAATTCTATTACAAATGATATGATTGACAAGGACCTAAGAAATTCTCTAGGATTGATGATGGAGAATACAAATCTCAAGGAATCCATATATGCATTTCATGGATATTATATAGAAATCAATTCTAAAAATAACACACACACATATATAGATATATTTATCAACCCTAAAATTTGCAATAAATCCATAAACATTATTCTCTCCCCCTGGTAACAATCTCTTCATAGGCATGGAGAAAACAATTCCTTTTAAATCAAAATGCAACAATGAAGGCAAAGCTCCAACCAAGGAAATAGAGTGAAGGCAAGAGAAATTCGATGGAGAGAAAAAACAAAATCCTCAACCAGCTACAGTAAAAAATCCAAGCTCCAAGCAAATATCACTCCAGTATGCAAGCAAATTGCTTCTGAAAAACCTATTAGAATCCAATAATACTGAGAGGGGGGGTGAATTAGTGTTATACCGGATGAATTAATTTTAGCCTTATTAAAACATGCATACACCAACTGGTATACCGATACATATAAAATTGAAAGAAGTAAAGAAAGCAATAAGCCAATCACATAAATGAGAATCATAACACACATAATTATACGTGGAAAACCTCAAAGAGGAAAAACCACAGTGGGATTTGTGACCCACAATATCAATCCACTAGCCATAAGAAGAGATATTATAAAATATAAGGGGCCTGCACTTGCAGGAAGGCTTACACCCTAGAGCACACTGCTCAATCACAAATGGAGCCTCACTGACTACATATAAATCCAAACTACAATCCAGAGAAGTGTTGAATTTCTAAGATAACATCTTCTATGCCAGAATACAGTTCTAGTTTAAGCTCGGTTTGTTCCAACTTGAAACCCTCAACCCTTTATCGGAATAACCCTTACATAAATATCCTCACATACATAATCTCTCTGATATATTTCACATTATATCACATTCACATATCCATCACTATATCTATATCAAAATAATCTAATCCAACTAACCTATATATCCTATACAACTTACCATGCCTTACATCATCTTACAAAGATAATTACAATATCAAATTACATGTCGGCTAGATAGCATAAATGCACAAATATCAAAAACAATCGCCGATGCCAGATTCAAGAGATGTCAGCCTCCAATACCGATAAACCATATTCTAAACCATGTTGGCCTGCATTGCCGATAACCAAAGAAATCCTTCTATCCTGTCAGTGTAGTGTCTGTGAAGTGTCTGTCAATACACAACTGAATCAAAACATGAAGCCTGGAGAGTAGAAGGATTGTTATCCTTGTTATGTTGTCCAAGTCCTGAAGCTTTTCACTATTTGAGATTGGCTATCTCATAGATAGATTGCAGGTGAACTTGGTTTACTTATTTTTGAGATGAACAAAATGGCGACTTTGTTGGGGAGTAATCTAAAGATCGTATAGACTGTAGAATCAGATTGTAAGTGAGTCTAGCCAAAGTCATTTGGGGAAGAGTCTTAGAAGTTTACAAGTCTGAAAGTTATTTTCAGATTTGAAGGTATATATCTTGGAAGGTTTTTTTGTTGAGAAATTAAAAAATATATATATTGTGACTCTGCTATGTCAAGTACCTAGAAATCTGAAGTTGTTTTAGAGTGAAGATCAGTGGCTAAATTTTATTCCTCTTCAAGGAGGTGGCAACTCTGAATGAACGAACCTAAGGTTTGGAGGTTTTCTTCAAATTTTCAGTTAGAAGTGAAGTGAATAGCAACAACACCTATACCCAGGTATTTCCCATTCATGAGATAACTTTTGTTCCTTATAAGGTGAAGCAAGTCACCAGGAAAAGGAGTATTGGTTCTAAGGTTACATACTTCTTGTTCTTAAAAGTTTCAGTCACTGATGAGAGAAGTATGTCATTGTGAAAATAATTACTGCATGTGTTTTCAAAAGTTTGTAAAATAGTAAGATGCATTGTCATGATAATGGTTCAATAGATGTTTCAAATTTGATGGATCTAGATGTGGTTCCTAGATCTGAAATTTCTTTGTCAAATTTGAAAGACATTGATAGGGAGATTGAAATACATCTTCAAAAGATCCAAGATAGGTGCATCTTGTTTTTAAGAAGAAAAGTAGGGAAGAGAAAGGTTGAATCATCATATGTTTTTTATGAAAGATTTATTGCTGCATTAAATGAGCTTCCAGTTGATGTTAGACCCCATGAGTCAGTTTGGATTGAGTTATTCTTAGAGCTTGCTGAGCCTGACTCAATTAGTTGGTCTCCAACCTTGAGGGAAGAAAGTGTTGCCAGTATTAAAGAATGTATTGATGAGATTGAAATGAATAAATCTAAAAATGCACATAGCTTTGAGTATAGTGATGGAGATGAATCCGTGAGTGGATATACCTCTTATGATGCTAAAGGTGACTCTTATTCTCAGCATGACAGTGCAAATGTGTATTCATAGCAAGAAGAAAATTGTGAAAGTACAAGTTATTTTTTCAAATAATCTTGAGCCTGTTGAAGTTTTAGATTTGAATAATATAGATCACCTTGATGTTAACCTCAATCCACAAAGTGTTTGCAACCAAGGTTATGAAACCATGTTGCACCATATTGCAACACTTTATGATCGACATGATAAAGGTCATGATGCAGATGCAAGTTGTTGTAATGATAAAACAAATGTGCATGAAAGCACATGCACTGCAGATTTAATGCCTGCATTAGATTGGGACAATGTTCACAGCACAGAAGATGAAGCCAAGGAAAATGAAAATGAAGGAGAAGGTTCACTAAGTAGTGAACAAATCATAGAACTCTTAGCTGCTGATCTTAAGAGGTATACATCCAGAAATATCCCCAATCTCTCATACCCAATCAATATATGTTTTGATATTGATGATGTTCTTGGTGGTGTGAGGTATGGTACATATGATATTTATTTCCCTACACTTGATTTGAATAATGGACAAGGTGAAAATGCATATAAGGTTGATAATGTGGATTCCTATGTTGATATGAAATCAAAATTTCATATGCATTGTGTGGATCTTGGTGTTAAAGAGAAAGACTGTTAGGATTATTGATAGTCCCAAAGATACTAAGAGGGGGGGTGAATCAGTATCTAACCGGTTAGTAGAATATTTAAACTTATTAAGAACTTTGCATACCAAAATAGTGTACCGATAAACAAGAATTAATGCATTAAATAAGAATAAAAGAGACAGCATAGAGAACACACCATAAGACAAGATATTTAATGAGGAAACCTGGTGTGGGAAAAACCTCGGTGGGATTTGTGACCCACAATATTCACTTATTGTCCAATGAATAAATATTACTTACAATGAGGGGCCTGCACATGCAGGAAGGCCAATTGCCTAAAGCACACTGCTCAATAAGAGTCACACTGACTACAAAAGTGGATTATGAAATCCAATACAATGTACTACTTCAAAATAGCATCAACTATGCTAGCTTCAGTATCGGTTTAAGCTCGTTCCATTACCAAAACCTTCGCTGTCAACTATATCACCTTATACACAATTTGCATACTTCCATACATGCTTACTTTTTTAAAATGACCTAAAAGATCTCATAGATATATATGAGTCTTTCTACAATATGCCATGTTAGCTTATACAAAAGATAATTACATTTAAATAAAATAAACAAAAGTTTATCTTCTGTCGGCTGGGGTACCGTTATGCATTGTTGCCGCTACTGGTGAAGTGTCTGTCAGTGTATGTAGATGTCTATTTCCAGTGCCGGTAACTATTGATGGCTTACCAAATGAATACCATTTGGTTTCTAGTTGGTTGCCATCAATGACAACATTAACTATTCTCATAAGAGTATAGAATGCCAACAATCTCCCCCTTTGGCATTGATGGCAACACTCATGAGAAAAATCCAAAAACTGTTCCAAGAACTAAAGTCCAAAAAGTTACCAAAAATATGTGCTCCCCCTAAGAAAATGATTTTTTTGAATAATCATTTTTCTCTCTCCACTACTCCCCCTTTGACATCAGTGACAAAGGTTGTCAAAAATAGTCAAATGAGTGTAAACATGTCACCTCAAAGTTTGTAACCGGTTGGTTACAATCTGGAACATATCTATCAAAACCAAATTAAGACTTTGCATGAATTTGTTGTTGTCATTCAGGGTTGCCTCAGTTTGTTGAATCGTGTTGGTGAGATGATGCATGTGCTCTTCTGGTGATCGTTCTCCTTGAAGTAATGCCTTAGAGATTTCATTTCTTAGAGAGATTAGATTGTCCAACTTAGGACCAAGTTTGTATTTAAGTTCTCTAGCATTTGACTTAATCCTTGCCTTCTCTTTCTCAAATTTCTCCAATTTCTCCTCAAAACCTGCTATTTCCTACACAATAACTGATATAGGTTTGGATGAACCAATTATGTTATCAGCTATGTCATCTATTTCTTTCTGTATTATGATGATGTCCTTTTCTATGTCCTTTGTCAAAAGATGTGGTTTGCATGTTTCTCTATATAGCTCTTTGTATTCCAAAATTGTAGTGTTCAATGTTGATAATAGTGTATTCATGTGTTTTGTGCACTTCTTTATTGTGTCCTCAAAGAATTTATCCTTCTCCTTTTCAACTTTCTCTTTGAAGGTGTCCTCATTCACCTTATCAACTGTTATTACATTGTTAGTAATGAATTTGGACAATGTGTCCAATTTACCTAAAGAATCCTTTACATGATCTATGTTACATTTTGGTGCAATCAATTTAAGAATTGGTATGGTGTCATCAATTGCCTTGTAGGCTAATGCATTACAGTCTGTTATCTTCTTGATTGAATTGAGGAGTACCTCTGTTACATTAGTAGGTCTGTATTCACTTGATGAGGTGCCAGATGTCTGACCTATTACCTTAATTACCTCTATGCTTCCAACATTTGTAACCATTTTGCTTTTTTTATCCTCTGGTGGATCAGTCAGAGTTTGCATTTCAACCAGTAAAGGTTTGTCTGATTGTTTAGGTGTCTCAGTGATTGCCAATTTCTCTGCTTCAATATGTACCTCTATCTCAGTAGATTTCTCTGTATACTCAACTGTCAATGTCTCAAACTCAGTAGGTTTCTTTGTGCCAGCATCTATACCTTCAGTATTCTTCCTAGTATCCAATGGTTTCTCTATTTGTAATGATTGCTCTATTTGTAATGATTGCTCTGTTCGGATCTCAACCTCAACAGTCTCTACCAGTTTTTCAGCAATGTTGTCACTATCAATATTATCATCCTTAACCTTTGTAGTGTCCTTATCCACAACAATATTCACTTCCTGAGTATCCACATTCATGGTGAATAGTATTTCAGATTCAGGATTAGTGTCATCATGTGTGATACATTCACTGTCAGTAACCGATGGATCAATAGTATGTACCCATGCAGTATCCAAAGGTGGCGGTAAATTGTCAGTGATCTTGATGTTTGGAATACCACCAATTTTACCTTTCCCCTTGTCCTTATCCTTCTGATGCACTTTGAATGTTTTCTTTGGCCAGTTCATTTCCTCTTGTTTTTCCTTTTCCACAAAAAATATATCCCACTTATCAATAGTCTCCTCTGCAATCTCATTTACTCTACCTACCATCAAACTTACTTGTCAGTGACCACTAGCAAAAATGGATCTGCTAGCCTCACAAATTAGATCATCAATTTTCTCTTTTGAGTTAACTGGATGTATAGCTAGAGGTTTTTCAACGTTTAGTTTCTTATCCAATTCCATCACTGCAATCTTTTTTGCATCTAATCTTCTATATAGTTCATTAGGTAAATCATCCACTGCTTCAATTAAAACCTTTTTGTATATATCCAGATGTAAAATTATACTGCTCTCAATGCTTTCCTTGTCTGAATCTTTGAATGTGTTATACAATTTACTCACATTAGCCAAATTACCATCATTAGTTATTTCATTTAGCAAATTATCTAATGAGGGTATGACCAGTTTCTGTTTCTTCTTGGGAGTTAGTTTCTTGGTTAGTTGTCTTACTTCCCATTGTTTCTTCCTCAAGGTCCTTGTTCTTTTGGGTGAAGGAGAGGTTACCGGTGAAGGTTTTCTCTTCCTCTCAACACTTTTGAATTCAGCTAGTATCTCACTGTTAGAAGATGTGCCAACCGGTAAAAAGTGTGCCTCCGGTTGCAATCCTTCTAGCTCACTAGTCATTATCCTAGTAAAGTTCATAACATTTTCTTTGATTTCTTGTACCTTCTTTGATTCATCCCTAATATAATTTTCTCTTTTCTTCCTTTACTTCATTGTTTTTGTGAGGCCCTACCCTGACCCATCCTATCTCTTCAGTTATTTTCATTTTGGAACTATTTTGGATGCTAGTTTTGACACACTATGGATATAGAACTTTTCATGATTCCGCGATTTTGGTAACATTGATAGATGTGGATGCTTCATTTCTATGCCTTGTGGATTATAGAATATTATATGATTCTAGATTAGGGTAATGTTGTGATGATGCAGGTTATTATCTGAATTTCAGGATTTGATATAATGTTAGGAAATTGTTTGCATATATTGTACATGGATCAAATTTTGAGGATTATGAGGAAATTGCCTTGATTTGTGACAAATCGTAATTTATAATGTCAAGTCCTTGCAGAATGAATGTATTGTATTCTGATTTTGTGATTATATATTAATGAGGCTATTTGGGAAGTACTAATGTTTAAATTGAGATGTGCAGGAAAATATCCATGTGACCATGGAAATATTAGGGAGAATCAAGCCTAGGCCAATGTGCGTTAGTAAAACCAGGGGTTGTCTATTTGGAGAGACAACACCCCGTATGTACTGTATTTTATTCGTAAATGTAAAATGTTGCATGAGTGTAATTTGTACTTATTGGATTGATTAAATTGTTCAAGGGACAATTGCCATGTGTTTATTGTGATGTGGAATTATTTTGTAGTGTCACTTGACACCTATGTAGTATGTTGTGTTGGCAATTGTCATGTCACCTTTTTGAAAGTTTTATTTTTGTTAATTGTTATATCCCCTAATTATCCTTGAAGGAACCAAGAAATCTAGGTTAGAGAGCCACAAGGAAGGTCAACTCAGAGTTGACCCGTAGGTTAACTTCAGGTGGACTTTCTGAAGGTCAAATCAACTCCTAGAGTCAATTTTAGAGCTTTTCTATTAGGCCTCATGGGGTACCTATGGGTGAAGGCCAAAATTGGCCATGTGTCTTTCCCTTAGGACTTGTTTAACCACCCAAAAAAGTGGTTTTCCCAAGATGGACGAATTCCATCTATAGGAGTGCCATCCTTGGTAGGATAACCTTCTTGGAGATAGTAATCCCTCTTCCCCATTCCATTTCCCTTCTCTAGGCACCTAGGTTAGGGAGTGTGTAAGACCTAGGGAAGACCAACCCAATGGGAGATCACTCACTCTATCCAAGAGGTTGGAAGGAGTGAGAGAGGCCTTCTTAGGCTAAGAATGGAAGCTTAGTGAGCTAATCACCCACTCTCCATTCTTGGAGATTTTTGGAAAAACTTGGAAGAAAAAAAAAAAAACCAGTTTTAGGAATTAGAGGAATTTGGGGGCCATGGATTGCAGAAAGTTGTGTGGATTGGGCAGCTCATCTCCAACTAAATTTAGCATACCTATTGGCAGAATAAGGTTGGTGGTTATCTCCTCTTGGTTTTGTTGTTTATGTTAGTTATGTTGTTTTGTTGAAGGAAAGAAATGCTTGTAAAGAAAGTGTGTATGTAAATTGTTGTTGAAGAAAATAATGTGTAGTTTCATTTCTATGTTTTTCTGTTTTGTGTTCTTTTTTTGGGAGTGTCCAAGATCTTCTACTCTTAGGAGAGTAGGATGATCTTGGGGTGGAAGAAGCATGACAGCCTTGGGTGAGAGGCTCTCCTTAAGGAGAGTGATCTCAAGGGTGTCCTTTGTGACCCTTGCTGCATAGCCTTGTGTATGCATTTGGGGGTCATAAGGGGAGAGAAATGGCTTTGAGCCTTTGGGGGGCATAAGGTGTGTGGGATGAATTTTGTTGAGTATTTTATGTTGCCATGAGGTGGCTTGTGTTATATTTTTGGCTGCAGTCTCCCCAATGGTACTTGGTCCACTTCCACCCATAGATTGATCATCACAAAGTGTGGTGAAAGTGTAGCTTGGGATGGGAAAGTGAATGTTTGTGTGATTGCCCTATTGTTGTGTTGTATTGCTTGGTTGTATGTAATGCCCCACCAGGAAACCCCGAAGGGATGAGCCAAAATTACAAGAATAGAGTGCAAATTTTTTTTTTTAAAGTTACAACACATAAGATGAAACAAGATAACAAAGATTCAGATTGCATAGCGGAAGACTTCAACTAACACCTAAAGAGTTTCCCAATGAGATTACTTAAATTGCACAATTAATTTAACTCACACCATTAATCCATTAAGCTGAATATCTTAATAACGAGATAATTCACAATCAGGATAATTTCTTTCAAGGATGGAAATATAAATCACAAGCAAGATTCATCATTAAGATCCATTCATAATTCTCATTCAAGCTTTTCATTTAAAATTACCAACCATACATCTAACATTCTAATACACTAGGATTTCATCATAACAAAAGAGATCTTTCCAAGCATATTTAAATTCCTTAACAACAACTGAGTATAATTCACTACTCTAAGTTACATTCTTTTCATATACCAACTTATTGCATTAAAAGGACGATTTCACACATGCATTACGATAAGTCGCATCTCAACCAATTATGCATTCGATCCACATGGCATTCAAGATAGAGCTGAATATAAGCATTTAAAGTTAATTCCAATTATCCACTTAACCATTCTAACATAAGTTAAACATACATGATAAAGCTGATTAAAGGAAACATAAAAGAATACATCACATAACACCATAATGATCTCGGAGTTCACCCCTAAAGGGCTACATCTCCGGGTCTGCGCAACTGCAAGACCCCTCTGATAATTAATAAAGTTAAGAGTACAAGAGGATACACCAAGTACTATCCAGCCGTCAAGGCGATACATAAGCAATATACAAACGACCACATTGGTCAATAATACATAAACGATCCTTAAAAAGAACAGGATCCAGCCGAACATAATCCAAGCTAATACAAGAGGTCCAAGAGAGCATCCATAAAACTGAACCATCACCACCCAAGGTCTAACATGAAACCGACACTCACAAGGGCAGAGACAAAAGGACGACTCACAAGGGTACTCAAAACAGGACAAAACGACAACACACTAGCGAACGTAGGGACAAGTGTCATCACACAACCTGGTATGGATACCATGGCAAGTCTTCATAGGTCCCGGCCCATACACTGGTAACCCTGGCAACCTAATCCGAACTTCCGGCCCATCCAAGCCTCGTGTGGACCCACACATCCTCTCGTGAAGACAAGGAAGGTAGTTTGCCATTTCAGGCCTTCTCACAGCATGCCGAATCTATGATAGCATTCGTCCCATGTGTGAGGCACATTATCTTATTTAGAGATTATTTTCTAATCTATTTAGGTTATCACTTATTAGACTCACTTTCGATGGGTTATCCAGCAGCCACTTTGGGCGCGGCCCCCAATCGAAAGCCACTTTCCCATACGACACTAGACCAACTCAGACGAACTCAAACCAAGTAATACACATGGTAAGACGAACGGAGTTCAAGAAGATACAAACATCAGGTCAAACACGACTCAAGGGTAATCACTTACTGACGGTGCTCTAACTAGAGACCTGACAACTAAGGTTAACCATGAATCCTTATTCGACTCACTCAAAGAGGATATAACCAACTAAGACAACATCACAATACCATAATCAACTCAAAATTCGAGGACTGAAATAGGAACACCAAATCATCCATACGATAGGGTCCTTTACACCAAGCAAAACATGCCATTTCATAATTAAAGCGAATACAGTAATTAAACTCGCAAGACAATAATCAGAAAAGACAATATTCCTCAAATTGATTTAGTCATTACAGGCGATCAAGTTTTCTACCAGATCTAAAACAACTTAGAGTTATCTACCTCATCAAGGGATAATTTGTTCTTGGTTTTCTAACTCCTAAGGTTCAAGCATCGAACAGGCAAATTAAGCCAGGAGGAGTTTTAACCAATTCATATTAATCAAATTCAGACAACCATTAAGCAATTTAAACAAAGATACATTTAATCTCCAACAACCGTCATTAACATACCGGTCTAAAATCGACCTCTACAATTCCATACTTTCAATCCCAGTTGCATAGTACGGATCACGAAAATATAACGTAAGGAAAATTCAATTGTAGATACTCATTTCCAAACGCACATGGTATAACCTTATTAATCCAAGATTGGACCAAAATATAGCCAATTAGATTCAATGACAAAATTACCAATTTTAGAACTTAACCACAAAAGTACATAAGCCACAAAATGAGTTTGGATAATAACTAACTTATAAATTTTCATTATAGAATTACTTAATATCCAAATTTACATTGATCCAAATATTGCCTCTTAATCATGATTATGAGCAATTAAAAACTTAACATAAAAAAAAAAAAACTTTTATCAACATGATACTAAAATTCATATGCATTTTTTTTTAATACAAAAAAAAAAATACATAAAAAAAATGATATTATAAACTACGTTTTCTTTTATACAAAAACGCATTTAAAAAAAACTAATTTAAAAAAAAAAGACATTTTTCCCAGGCTGGGCGGGCCGTGCCCAACCCTAGCCGCAGGCACAGGGGATGCTCGTGGGCGGCGCTCACGGTGGCGCCCGCAGGTGCCGCGGCGCCCTGCGGCCACCGCCGTGAGCCGCAGCCGAGCGGTTTGCAAGCGAAAGGGGGCGCGTGGGGAGAGAGGGGTGGAGGGCGGGTGGAGCTCCGCTCCCCGCCTCCAAACCCCAACCACTGATTGTTATTTTTTTTTAAAAAAAACCCAACACACACGGTGGTAAATGAATATATGCATTTTCGATTCAATACACAGTTAAGAAATAAGCACAAACGCCCAGATTTGGTAATAAGCAAATGAAACTTTCTTTGAACACAGACACAGTTCGGCATTTAATATTATTTTGCTAATTAAAAACACACACAGTCCGGTTACATTCCCAGAATGAAAATTTAATAAAAAAAAACACATTTGATTCAAACGCCCAGGGGTTTCAAACGCCCAAACCCAAGAGGAATTAACAACACCTCTAAATCACTTCCAGCCAAGCTGGTAATTTACCAAATCGATCCATAAACATGGCATTCGAAGGAGAATTTAAAACCAAGATAAAACCCCTGTTTTCATTTCAAACAAAAAAAACCAAAATTGAGAGAGTTGGATCCTACCTTAACACGCAATCCTGGCAAGATCGACCGAAGAATCCCAATCTCCAGCTGCCCAAATCCATCTTTTTCCATCCAAAATCCCCCAATTCCTTCCAAAATGTCCCCCCCTTCTCCAAATTTCCCCAAATTGGGTTATATGGAAGAGTTGACCCAAAATCTTCTATTTTTGGAATAAAAATCTTTTATTTAAAAAAATAATACTCAAAAATTAATTCTTTTCAACAATATAACTTGCTTTTTCAATTAAAAAATCGATTTCCTCATTTAAACAAATTTAATCTTTCAAATTATAAACGCCAACAGAATGCAATTAACTTTATGGCGATAAAATCTAAAACTTTCTTTTCCACAGCATATATAAATGCATTAATAATCAAAATCAGTCATTTAAATCGAACTCACTCCCAATTTGAAACAGGCAATTCATTAACAACGAAAATCGCATAACGAATACCTGATTAATTTAATCCATTAATCTTCAATGCACAAACGCATAAATAATCAAAATAATTATTAAGGACTAATTAATCGATTAACCAAACACACCAGGCATGCAAACTGAGAAGGTCAACCAAACGGACGACTCGCAAACCCAAACAAAAGAGGGATTACCGACGACGACTGGCGATGCTCCTTGGAGCACGAATAAGGTCAACTAGGGTCTTACGACCACCTAATCCAACTCTAAGGATTAAAAGGTATGCTCAAACCTGCAAAACCAGGTGACGACGAACCTCGCACTCATGCGACTTCGTACCTGAAATCTCCTGCAACCAACGATCATACATGCATACATATATAATAACTTAATGAATGCGTTAGCTCGATGTAATACCATGAAATAAGAACACTAAACAACCAGCATAAAACTAGTGTGAGAACCACATCAATAGCTATGCGTAAAATTAACATCTGACTATAACATAATATTATGATTAACTAATCAAGATTAAACCAAGGTTAGAGATCGATTACGGTAGGGGTACTACATTCTCCCCCCCTAGGTTCCGACTTACTCCTGGAAGTCGTAAGGCTAGATGAAGAACATGTCGTACGCATCAGCCCTGAAACTCATTCAACAAAGATCAAATTGCACATAGAAAACTTTCCATAAATAAATGAAATATAATTGCAAAATCCTTTACAAACGCCATTATCCATTGGCAAGATACATCTAAACCATACGTTCCTTAAAGATATTCTAGGAATTATCCACAATCATAGCAGAGAAACAGGAATTTCCTTCCTTTCATTGCACCAAATTAAAACATTACAAGGAGGTGACCAACAATTACCATAATCATCGATAAAAAATGACAGAAAAACATGCCATAAGATCAATTTCCTTTACCAATCCATCTTTATCATAAAATTTAATAACATAGAACTAGCTCAAAATATCAATTTCTACAGCCAAATTAGCTTTCATGAAATAAGAGCAACAAAATAACTCAATTGTTTACACTTGCCAGGCATAAGAAAACCTTTCCAAAGACTATGTCCCATAACATAGCGACAAGCTAACACAATTTACTCCATGATACAAATAATAACCATCCACATAACTGGAATGCATAACACAAAAGGCCACATGTGAGCATGTCTAATGCTCGGTCGAGGATAACATGCACGATCAGCATCTCTATGCCTGATCTCATAACAACAATATGATCATAAATATCCAATATCTCACTCAAAGGCTTGATGGTGCTAGGCACACCATAGCGGTGCTACCTTCCATACAAGACCTTTGTGAATATCCCTTGTTGTGTAAGGTGTTTAGCCTCCAAGAGATAGTCACCACACATAGGTAGGTAGTGGATACTAGCTGCATCACAGCCTCACATACCTCCATCCTCAAGGTTCCTTGCGTCTACTTCCTCGTATACACTCATCCAAGCCCGTCTCCTACATTCTTGGAGAGGAATTCACATTGCAACACAAGACCAGCATACGAAAACAATAATGATAAACCAGTTTAGCCACCAAAGTACAGAAGAATAAAGATAATAAATCCTCAATTCCAATAGTAAAACAAGAAAATAATCCAGAATCTCAACACCAAATCAAAGTGTAAAAGATCACAAGATCGTGGCTAAACCTTCACAATCAAAGTAAAATAAATTGCTGGTCCCCAAAGGAACATAAAGAATATCACAATTGCACATAACATCACTATGTGACTAACATCTAGCCACCAACGAGGAAGGAAGGAACAACTGACTAGCTATTGCAGTAGCTCATCATGTTGTGTGACATAGTCACACTATCCACATGGCATGGCGGTGTGCACCTCGACATCACCCCGCATCACGTCGTCACGTGGCATGGCTCTACCCTATACCTATCGGTAAGCCGCATGGAAATGTCTACTACATCCCGCATCGTGTCTCAGCACGGCATGGCAATACTTCAAGCGGACAAAGCACGCAATGGACGTATCCCGCATGGCAGTGTACCCTGCGGATAAGGCATGCGTTGGTCACACTCCGCATAGCGATGTTCCTAGAAGGATACTCGCCGTAAGTCAGAGGTATACATGACTATGGTCCATCCACATGCCCACCAACACATACCAACTGGTAGCACATGCGAATAAACCTACCTTTCGTGAAGACAAGGCAAAGGATCCTCCAAATCATACCATCACTATACACAAGAATCACCATTACAAAATGCTCAGATAAGGAAGAGAATAGGCTAACACACATAAACCTATAAATAGGTTCATCAAAGGGAAAGTATTGAGTACACCTTGATACAGTTTAGTAGTACAACTATATCATTCCTCGAAGTAGAGAAGCTAATGTCGCTTCGCGTCGATATTACTCGTACGCCAATCCATACTATTCAAGGAACGGTCGCTTCGAATACTACCCTTTAACATACTGAGTTACCCACAACCCAAGGTTTGGTACTCAGCAGGGATACAAATAAGCAACAGCACATAAATAGTATGGTTTCCCATACTCATAAGCAACATATCCTCCATGGCTGATTACTTCACCAATCCATGGGCACATATAATAAGCACTGGTTTCTTACAATACATACAAATACACCAGTACTGGTTTAGTCACTTTTACGGGGAGTACTTTTCAGTACGCTAACATCTATACAAGGAAGATTTCAATTATGCTTCTACATAAATGACTGAATCAAATTTACTCTAGATTCAAATACTGAAATTATTAACAATTCACAATTATATAAGGAATTAACATCATTCCTATAGCTTTCTCAAATCTTACTAAGCATTCATAATTAAATTACTAGCTAAGCAAATTCATTTCTAAAGCTTAAGACTTTCATCTATCACTATGAAGCCAAAAGCAAACACACAATTTCACATGTTTTATAAACATTCTATTTAAATCAATGTACTCTTTAATACCATTTCTAAAAATCTTAGGATTAGGCAAAGAGAAGGGAAAGAGAGTTTGATAATCAAACTATTTCCTACAAAGACACAAGATCAATCAAGATCACGCTATAATATACATTTTTTCACTATAAGCCTATCATTTAAATACACGGTTTTCATTTCGCTACCGTTTAAAAGGATGACAATCAGCCTAACCAAAAACGTTTCCAATAATTATGGTTGCAACAGGAGGTTCTAGTTTTCCAAACAAAACAGAGATCAAGAAGGGCAATCTTTTCGATAATGCAAGACCTCTTAAGAACACTCATTTATAATAATACAACATAGACACATGTCATAATTTGCAACTTATTAGAGAAGATCACATTACGATCAAAGATAAGCAAGGAGCTATTAACCAAATAGAACATATTAATGCATACACATCAAACAAGCTTTTCATTCGCACTTTCTAAACACATTAGGGTAATTCCACATACCCAAAAGTGAGTTCAATGGAGCATTTGCTAAAATAAATCTTCAATCAAACTGGTTTAATGAAACACATAAAACAACCTTTCGGAAAACACATAAACAATCTTTCAGGGAACACATTAATACTTTCTCGAAGCTACAATAACATGCTCTTTTAATACTTCTTCCACAAACCAAGCAATTTCACATAATTCATCTATTCGCATAAAAATGCACCTTACTAAGGTAGAATTTAATCATGCTACTCCTGCAACATACACATGGAAAATTCTTTAAACGTACACATGCAATTTTTCTCCCATTCACCCAAATAAATTTTTAAACCCATAGCCCTTTTAATAATCTAAAAACATAAGCATCATAAGGCTCACTCAAGGGTCCAAGAAGTCACACCCTTTTCTCTTGCAAACAAGAAACTCAAATCAAAGATAATTACACATATCCTAATCATTTCAATTTCCAGAAGAGAGAGAGGAATGGTGATGATCATTTAATTTTCTACAAAACAAGCATACAATAATTGCCATACTAGTCCTTCAAGTGGACAACACTAAGCTAGATCATAATCTTTAAACAAACATAATTCTCACTTTCAGATTCAAGACAAGCATGGACCAATTCAAATGGATTAGTCTAAAGAGTACAACACTCAATAAGGGACGGTACATACGACTCTCTTTCCAAATAAGAGTAATCGTAGACCAAGACCTCAATAAGTAACAATGCACAATAAGCACTCAAACACCAACATCAAGAAGGCAAAACAAGGTGTGAACACACATGCGTTACACACCAGCTAAGGTCTGCTCAATCACTCACATGCAAAGGAGGACAAGCATACACATAAGGTCGATACACCTCACACAAATAGAGGGCACACGTGACACCAGAGATCCCAATGTTTGCAACATGTGCTCTGATACCAAATGTAATGCCCCGCCAGGAAACCCCGAAGGGATGAGCCAAAATTACAAGAATAGAGTGCAAATTTTTTTTTTTAAAGTTACAACACATAAGATGAAACAAGATAACAAAGATTCAGATTGCATAGCGGAAGACTTCAACTAACACCTAAAGAGTTTCCCAATGAGATTACTTAAATTGCACAATTCATTTAACTCACACCATTAATCCATTAAGCTGAATATCTTAATAACGAGATAATTCACAATCAGGATAATTTCTTTCAAGGATGGAAATATAAATCACAAGCAAGATTCATCATTAAGATCCATTCATAATTCTCATTCAAGCTTTTCATTTAAAATTACCAACCATACATCTAACATTCTAATACACTAGGATTTCATCATAACAAAAGAGATCTTTCCAAGCATATTTAAATTCCTTAACAACAACTGAGTATAATTCACTACTCTAAGTTACATTCTTTTCATATACCAACTTATTGCATTAAAAGGACGATTTCACACATGCATTACGATAAGTCGCATCTCAACCAATTATGCATTCGATCCACATGGCATTCAAGATAGAGCTGAATATAAGCATTTAAAGTTAATTCCAATTATCCACTTAACCATTCTAACATAAGTTAAACATACATGATAAAGCTGATTAAAGGAAACATAAAAGAATACATCACATAACACCATAATGATCTCGGAGTTCACCCCTAAAGGGCTACATCTCCGGGTCTGCGCAACTGCAAGACCCCTCTGATAATTAATAAAGTTAAGAGTACAAGAGGATACACCAAGTACTATCCAGCCATCAAGGCGATACATAAGCAATATACAAACGACCACATTGGTCAATAATACATAAACGATCCTTAAAAAGAACAGGATCCAGCCGAACATAATCCAAGCTAATACAAGAGGTCCAAGAGAGCATCCATAAAACTGAACCATCACCACCCAAGGTCTAACATGAAACCGACACTCACAAGGGCAAAGACAAAAGGACGACTCACAAGGGTACTCAAAACAGGACAAAATGACAACACACTAGCAAACGTAGGGACAAGTGTCATCACACAACCTGGTATGGATACCATGGCAAGTCTTCATAGGTCCCGACCCATACACTGGTAACCCTGGCAACCTAATCCGAACTTCTGGCCCATCCAAGCCTCGTGTGGACCCACACATCCTCTCGTGAAGACAAGGAAGGTAGTTTGCCATTTCAGGCCTTCTCACAGCATGCCGAATCTATGATAGCATTCGTCCCATGTGTGAGGCACATTATCTTATTTAGAGATTATTTTCTAATCTATTTAGGTTATCACTTATTAGACTCACTTTCGACGGGTTATCCAGCAGCCACTTTGGGCGCGGCCCCCAATCGAAAGCCACTTTCCCATACGACACTAGACCAACTCAGACGAACTCAAACCAAGGAATACACATGGTAAGACGAACGGAGTTCAAGAAGATACAAACATCAGGTCAAACACGACTCAAGGGTAATCACTTACTGACGGTGCTCTAACTAGAGACCTGACAACTAAGGTTAACCACGAATCATTATTCGACTCACTCAAAGAGGATATAACCAACTAAGACAACATCACAATACCATAGTCAACTCAAAATTCAAGGACTGAAACAGGAACACCAAATCATCCATACGACAGGGTCCTTTACACCAAGCAAAACATGCCATTTCATAATTAAAGCGAATACAGTAATTAAACTCGCAAGACAATAATCAGAAAAGACAATATTCCTCAAATTGATTTAATCATTACAGGCGATCAAGTTTTCTACCAGATCTAAAACAACTTAGAGTTATCTACCTCATCAAGGGATAATTTGTTCTTGGTTTTCTAACTCCTAAGGTTCAAGCATCGAACAGGCAAATTAAGCCAGGAGGAGTTTTAACCAATTCATATTAATCAAATTCAGACAACCATTAAGCAATTTAAACAAAGATACATTTAATCTCCAACAACCGTCATTAACATACCGGTCTAAAATCGACCTCTACAATTCCATACTTTCAATCCCAGTTGCATAGTACGGATCACGAAAATATAACGTAAGGAAAATTCAATTGTAGATACTCATTTCCAAACGCACATGGTATAACCTTATTAATCCAAGATTGGACCAAAATATAGCCAATTAGATTCAATGACAAAATTACCAATTTTAGAACTTAACCACAAAAGTACATAAGCCACAAAATGAGTTTGGATAATAACTAACTTATAAATTTTCATTATAGAATTACTTAATATCCAAATTTACATTGATCCAAATATTGCCTCTTAATCATGATTATGAGCAATTAAAAACTTAACATAAAAAAAAAAAAACTTTTATCAACATGATACTAAAATTCATATGCATTTTTTTTTAATACAAAAAAAAAAATACATAAAAAAAATGATATTATAAACTACGTTTTCTTTTATACAAAAACGCATTTAAAAAAAACTAATTTAAAAAAAAAAGACATTTTTCCCAGGCTGGGCGGGCCGTGCCCAACCCTAGCCGCAGGCACAGGGGATGCTCGTGGGCGGCGCTCACGGTGGCGCCCGCAGGTGCCGCGGCGCCCTGCGGCCACCGCGGCCCCTGCGGCCACCGCCGTGAGCCGCAGCCGAGCGGTTTGCAATCGAAAGGGGGCGCGTGGGGAGAGAGGGGTGGAGGGCGGGTGGAGCTCCGCTCCCCGCCTCCAAACCCCAACCACTGATTGTTATTTTTAAAAAAAAAAAACCCAACACGCACGGTGGTAAACGAATATATGCATTTTCGATTCAATACACAGTTAAGAAATAAGCACAAACGCCCAGATTTGGTAATAAGCAAATGAAACTTTCTTTGAACACAGACACAGTTCGGCATTTAATATTATTTTGCTAATTAAAAACACACACAGTCCGGTTACATTCCCAGAATGAAAATTTAATAAAAAAAAACACATTTGATTCAAACGCCCAGGGGTTTCAAACGCCCAAACCCAAGAGGAATTAACAACACCTCTAAATCACTTCCAGCCAAGCTGGTAATTTACCAAATCGATCCATAAACATGGCATTCGAAGGAGAATTTAAAACCAAGATAAAACCCCCATTTTCATTTCAAACAAAAAAAACCAAAATTGAGAGAGTTGGATCCTACCTTAACACGCAATCCTGGCAAGATCGACCGAAGAATCCCAATCTCCAGCTGCCCAAATCCATCTTTTTCCATCCAAAATCCCCCAATTCCTTCCAAAATGTCCCCCCCTTCTCCAAATTTCCCCAAATTGGGTTATATGGAAGAGTTGACCCAAAATCTTCTATTTTTGGAATAAAAAACTTTTATTTAAAAAAATAATACTCAAAAATTAATTCTTTTCAACAATATAACTTGCTTTTTCAATTAAAAAATCGATTTCCTCATTTAAACAAATTTAATCTTTCAAATTATAAACGCCAACAGAATGCAATTAACTTTATGGCGATAAAATCTAAAACTTTCTTTTCCACAGCATATATAAATGCATTAATAATCAAAATCAGTCATTTAAATCGAACTCACTCCCAATTTGAAACAGGCAATTCATTAACAACGAAAATCGCATAACGAATACCTGATTAATTTAATCCATTAATCTTCAATGCACAAACGCATAAATAATCAAAATAATTATTAAGGACTAATTAATCGATTAACCAAACACACCAGGCACGCAAACCGAGAAGGTCAACCAAACAGACGACTCGCAAACCCAAACAAAAGAGGGATTACCGACGACGACTGGCGATGCTCCTTGGAGCACGAATAAGGTCAACTAGGGTCTTACGACCACCTAATCCAACTCTAAGGATTAAAAGGTATGCTCAAACCTGCAAAACCAGGTGACGACGAACCTCGCACTCATGCGACTTCGTACCTGAAATCTCCTGCAACCAACGATCATACATGCATACATATATAATAACTTAATGAATGCATTAGCTCGATGTAATACCATGAAATAAGAACACTAAACAACCAGCATAAAACTAGTGTGAGAACCACATCAATAGCTATGCGTAAAATTAACATCTGACTATAACATAATATTACGATTAACTAATCAAGATTAAACCAAGGTTAGAGATCGATTACGGTAGGGGTACTACATTGTAACCCGTCTAGGTCTTGATTCTCCTAGCTCGGGGGTGGCTTCTGGTAAGCCTAGGCTGGGAGGTGAGCATCCCATGGTCACAGTCCTAAGTTTTACTTGCAGGTGGCTTGGGGAAAAAAAAGACTAGGAGTTGCAGATTGTTGTGTTGCAGACTTCTATTCAGATCTCTTATTTTTATTTAAATGCAGAAAGGAAGAAAGAAATGTAACCTTATGTTTTGTAGCAAAAAAAAAGAGAGAGAAAGTGCATATGTAAATATAGGGCTTAAAATGATTCTGTTTCTGTTTAAATAAATGTAATTTTTATTTTCTGTGTAAAGAGTAGAGAAAAAAAAGGGACTGTTAGATTTTCTACCCATTTTCATATTTGGGCTATTGTAACTTATCATTCTGGAAAGTAATGTAAATTTTTATTTTATTATGATGTCTATTGTGTTGCTGCAGTCTACATTTTAATCTGGTCTATTCACTTGTTTATTTACTGCAAATGTTAAATAAAGGAAAGGAAAAATGCATTAGGATTCCCTATTTACTTGCATAGTTTTAAATTATGTTATTTTATGTCTGTTAGAAAGAAAGGAGAACCAGTATTGTTTTATTGCTGTAGAAAGTTTAAATAAAAGAAAAGAAAAAAATTAGACCTATTCTAAATACTGTTAGAAGACAAAAAAAAACAGTATGTAAATGGTTAAAATCTCAAAACAATATAAGGGTTTTTAGCCCTATTATTTCAACATTTAAATCATACATATGTATATCTATAGGTATATAAGTATATATATTGAAAATATATACCTATATATATATAAATATATATATAAACTTCCTGTATGTGCATACCCCTGTAACAACAAAATAAAAGATATATATATATTCTGAATCCTGTGAATCTTTGTTACAAATCATATAAAAGGGTGGCAGAATGGACTTCTTAATATATATATATACATATATATATAAATATATATATATCTATATATATATATCTATATATATATATATATATTCTGCATCAAAAAAAATATACTCTGTGGATGCCTGTAGAAGAAAATATCTTCATATTCATAAATGATACTATGCATATTATATATATATATATAATATACATAATATACATTTGAAATTCCAAAAAAAAAAAACCACATCTTATACCATTTTTATCAACCCACGAAATTTAATTAAAAATGTTGCAAAAAAAAATGGGGAAACCAGGTCACGCGGGCCACTGTGTGCAACACAATGGACAGCCACGGCCGAGCCACTGTGCTACACACAGTGGGCGGCGCCGAAGGGCACCGCACTGTGTGTAACACAGTGGGCGGTCGCGGCCGCCACTGTGCTACGCACAGTGAACGGCGCCCACCACTGTGTGTATACACAGTGGGCGGCGGCTATGTCGTCCGCCACTGTGTGTACACACAGTGGGCGGCGCTACCGCCACTGTGCGTATGCACGGCGGCGCCCGAAACCCTTCCTCCTCCACCGCTTCTCCCCACATGAAACCCTCCGCCTCCGTACCTGCAGTCACATTCCAAAACAAAAAAAAAAGAAAGAAAACAAAACAAAGAAAAAGGGGTAATATAAAACCCTAACCCATTTCGGGTTAGGGTATAATATGTAAAAAGGGTAAAAATAACATAAGACAAGTGTAATATGTAAAAATGCAACCCTAACCCAATTTCGGGTTAGGGTTAGCATTATAAGAATTATATATATATATATATATATATATATATATATAGGAGATTTAGATTGGGGCATTTAAATTGGTTTTTTAATTTATAATGAGGGTTAGTATTTAAGAATTTATATTGTGATATATATATATATATATATATATATATATAAGGAATTTAAATTGGAATTTTAAAGTTAGATTTTAGTATATAATTTGGGGTTAAGTTTATAATTGAAATATTATGGAATTTTAAACCCTGATTTTAATGTATATATTTGGGGACAAATTTAATAATTGAATTATTATGGAATTTTAGACTTTTGATAATAGGGGTTAATTTAATAATTGAATTATTATATGTCCTCATTCTTTAGAAATTTAATTTTAATTAATTCAAGGGGGTTAATAATAAAGGATTACTATAGTTGGATAAACTATACGTTTAACCCAGCAATATACTTAATTAATCAATGGACTTACCCCCCCCATATAATTGGACGTTAGGAAAATTTAAAAAAGGAGGAAATTGTAAATTTACGAACCTTAAGCCCTTGAGACCAATTTTTGGTCGGATTGAAAATTAATCATCAAAATCAAGGGTTTTAGGGAAAATTAGAATTGGCCCTAGTTTATTGTCGGTTTTAGTGGGCAAATGACCTTGTAGTAATTCGAAAACCCTCATTGGGTGGATGTGTATAATAAATTTTATATGAGTATCAAATAATCATCAACAATATCATTATATGACCTGGAATGATTTAATACATTAAGATAACTAATTATTCCTTGATTTAATTAGCGACGACTTGTCTTAGGTAATTGAGCTAGCTAACTAATCCGCAATGCAAATTAATCTCCACCAATCAAGTCACTCGCTCGAGTTGGTTATTTAACTTAACCTAGTAATTACGTTTATTTACATCCTAGTTAAGACAAAACTTTAAATACAGTTGTTATGTATTAGGATTTATAGCGAGTTCATGACGTCAAAAATAAAAATAAAAAAATTTGTTGTTCCGTTTTTGTGCCCTAAAGTTTGGGCACGACAGTTTTCACACCACTCTCAATAGTTTCAGCACTACCAAAAACTTGTTATGTTGGTTCTCTTGGTGCATCTAACAAAGCTTTTGCATATGTCTCAATAATGTTGAGATCTACCTCATAGCCCATTTCAGTTACCCATATAGTCCTAGGAAGTACAACTTCCATCCATATCTCATCATTTTTTATGACAAAATAGATTTCTTTGTCATATTTGTCCACTACACTCAACGGTAGTCTTTCTCTAGTTTTCATTTCGGCTTGAAAAGCTTTAATGTATTCAGTTATATTGTTGTCTTTTGCAGTTCCCATGCTGGTAAAAGCCTCTTGTAATTGTTTTCCTACCAGTATGTCATATCCAAAGTCTTTTGGTCCTATACCAAGATTTTCCTTAGTGAAATACAACATTAAGCATACTAAAACATTACCAAAGTGAAATGTCCCTTTCTTATCTCCTTTAATCTTTTTCAAGTTATCAATGAGTTCATCTTTCAGCCATTCACACACATCAATCATTGCATTATTGTTGACCATTTCATAAGAATTATTAATGCAAAGACTAGAAACTGAATTGAGTCAGTTTGCATGTGTAGTCTTGTAACCAAGTATCATACTTATGAATCTCACATTGATGTCTTTGATGTCATTCACTCTTAGTGATCTACTGTCTAATGTTGCTCTAGTTAGGGTCATTACTTTGTTGTTAGGAACTTTCTTTGTTTTGTCTGGTCTACTGTCGGTTGAGGGTAAACCAATTATTGCCCTAATTGCTTGTTGGGTAAATTTGCAAACAGAATCTAACCATAGAAACTCTCCATGTGCTCTACTTAGGAAAATTCTCACTACTTCTTCTGGAAATTCAAGGATATTCAATATCTCAACAAAACCTAAAGTCTCCACATCTTGTTTTCAGGTTTAATAGTGCCATTTCCATCACAAATTACCATCCTAAACATTTTCAACAATTCCTCATAACCTAATTCTTCAATGTTGCAATGAATATAAATCCTAGGGTCTTCAGCATAAGCTACACCTTTAGGAATTTTGAAAAAGCACCTATGGAATCATCTTTCTTAGCTACTTTGGGAATTATCTTAAACATAGGCCTAGGACATTTTACGTTTTCCATGATAGTAGGGTTCACAATAAATTCAGGAGCAGAAGAAGAAGCCATTTGAAAAAATACCTTTAGCTGCCTGACAATATCTGAATGTTTGAAAGATATCGCTTCACACCTTCACCTTGAATGCCTTAGCTCTTTTTCGCACTCTCTGCTGATTTTGAATGCTCGGTGAATCAAAAATGAGGGAAATTCGATGATTTATAATGAAATTTCTCTCAACAACCACATTAAATGCTTGTTGGTTAAGTGAAAACTTAACACATCTGCCGATAAAGAAGAAATCTATCTTCTCACCATCGACCGAGGTTAATCTATATGATATTCAATTTTCTATGATACCCCAAAGGGTTACTTCTCAGTTGGATGAAGAATCTCCTACCGGTGGAGGGTTACTCCATTCTACTGGTGAAGAAATAGTCTCATCAACATTCTGATTTGTCTTCCTAATCCATTGCTTTGAAAATTCTTGTTTTACCTCATCTACCTTTTCTTTGCCTTTCAAACTAGATCCTTTATTATTTGCCAGTGAAATATTACTTCTATAGAATTTTGCAATATGTCCAATCTTGTTACAAGCATAACAAGTCACATTATTCCTTTGAATAGCTTTTCTATATCCTATGTCAGTTTGTGTTCTGCATTGATTAGATAAGTGTCCATATCTTCCACAAACATAAAATTTCACATTCATTCTGTAGTTTTCTGAATTATGACCAACTTTGTTGCATTTGGAACATTGACCGGTGGGTGCATTAATGTTCTCTTTATTTCTGAATCTACATTGATTTGTTTTATGACCATATTTGTTGCAATTGAAACATTTGCAATTAAACTTGTAAGCATTAGGTTGTCTTACCAGTTTTCTATGATCATGATTGTTTGCAGCACTGAAACTTTCTCCAACTTCAAATCCAAGTCCATTAGTATCTCCATTTGGTTTTTGAATTTTCAGCATATCATCAAGTTCCTCTAAACATTTCTTGAATTTCTCTTTGTGTTGATTTGCAGTAGCCAACTCATTTTCTAGAATTCCCTTTCGTCTCATAAGTTCATTTTTATCATGTTGCATGTGAATCAAATCTGTCTTTAACATATCATTTTCATGACTGAGTCTTAAATATTCATTTCTAGCATCATTGAATCTCCTAGTCAAGTCATCTTCATTCTTCTTTCTGTCTTCAATGTCTTTACAAAACCTCATAGTCATATCTTGCATTTCATTTTTCATAGTATTGTTTTCTTGTCTCAACTTGTTCATAAGTTCATTAAGAATTTCCTTTTCATCATTATCATTCTGCATCTTCTCATGAAGTTCTTTTCTTTTATTTCGAGCTATAGTAAGATTCTCCTAAAGTCCTTGAATGAATTCCTATGCAATCCTTAGATCATCTTCAAGTTTGATATTCTTAAACTTCTCTATATCATAATCTACAAGAGCTCCTTCAAATTGTTTTCTTAAGTTCTCCATCTGTACTAGTGTCAGAATCTTCCTTAATCTATTAGGCTTTTGAAAATAGAGGACCAGGCTTTGATACCAATTGTTAGGATTATTGATAGTCCCAAAGATACTCAAAGGGGGGTGAGTAAGTATCTAATTGGTTAGCAAAATATTTAAACTTATTAAGAACTTTGCATCCCAAAACAGTGTACCGGTAAATAAGAATTAATGCAGTAAATAAGAATAATAGAGACAACATAGAGAACACACCATAACACAAGATATTTAACGAGGAAACCCGGTGTGGGAAAAATCTCAGTGGGATTTGTGACCCACAATATTCACTCACTAACCAATGAATAAATCTTACTTACAATGAGGGGCCTGCACATGCAGGAAGGCCAATTGCCTAGAGCACACTGCTCAATAAGAGTCACACTGACTACAAAAGTAGATTATGAAATCCAATACAATGTGCTACTTCAAAATAGCATCAACTATGCCAGGTTTAGTACTGGTTTAAGCTCATTCCATTACCAAAACCTTCACTGTCAACTATATCACCTTATACACAATTTTCATACTTCCATACATGCTTACTTTTTTAAAATGACCTATAAGATCGCATAGATATATATGAGTCTTTTTACAATATGCCATGTCAGCTTATACAAAAGATAATTACATTTAAATATAAAAAGAAAAAGTTTATTCCCTGTCAGCTGGGGTGTCGGTATGCATTGTTGTTGATGCTAGTGAAGTCTTTGTCGGTGGCTTACCGGATGACTACCAGTTGGTTGCCATCAATGACAACATCAACTATTCTCATAAGAGTGTAGAATGCCAACAAAGATAAATCTGAAGTGGTTTTCCTAGATTTGTAATTGGTAAATGAACCATTGACAGGTGATCATGCATTTTCATGTTTGCAAAAGGCTGATATAAGGTGTGATCAACATGCTAAGTTGCAGTCATTTTATCAAGAAATGTTCCACTCTAGTTTGCAAGCCTGTATTCTAGAAGAGTGTTTTCCATCTATGAAAACTAGCACTCAGCATGTGCCTGATGTTCGCAGTGATTAGATGGAGCATGGTTACTTTTCTTTTCAGATGGGAAATAATTATAAACAATATGACAGTTATGTGTCATTTGATGGTCAGCATTTTGAACTGGGATTTGTTTTTCAAAGATTGAATGATTAGTAGCATGTTGATTATCTTCTATGTGATGAGCTGAGGAGAAGTTCCAGAGTTTGTAATCAGGCAAATGTAAATGAAACTTCCAGCTTACCCTTGATTCTTGGAAATGGGAATCATGTGTTTAACAGGGGTAAGCATCCATTCCAATTTTGATGGCCTGGGTCCATATGTAAATAAGTTCTATTGTACAGTCGTTTTTCTTTCTGTTGTGTGGTTTTCAATAAGGAGCCATGTTGTTGGGTGGAATAAGGAACCCCTATTTTGGAGACTCAAGCTCATTGAAGAATTTAAAAGAAGAAGAAGAAGTGTCCTATTTTTTTTGGGTGGTTTGCTCTGCCAAAGATTTTGAATTCTTGTGTTGGTCTTGCGATCAACCATCCCTAGTCAGAGCCACTATTGGGACCTATAAAAATCATGCTAAATTTGGTGACCCAATGAAGCCTTGCTTTAAGGATTTCTCTTCGTGGCTTTGTTTTATGGTAAGGCAAGCACATTATTGTAATTCGTTTTGAACTTGAACCCTTGAACCAAATCAGTTCAAGGTTCAAGGTTCAAAATGTCCCTTTATTTTGCTAAAGGTCTTTGCTTGTTACTTTTTTCACTTAAGTGGAAGGGTCTATGCATCATCAAGAGGGGCCCCCTTTTAAGTCTAGGCCTGGGTGGGTTCTAATAAATTTAAATTTTGCCTAAGTCTTGTGTCTTTTCCTATGTATCTGTCGGGCTTCCTAAAGATCGAGTAGGTTCCTGTTGATCTCGCGGTTGTCACTATACCGCAACCCAAAAGTGCTCGATGGTTATTCGCCATGACATGGAGACTAAGTGGTGGGAGTCATGAGAAAGGTACGAAGTGCAGCAAGTCCAAGAAGATCGGTAGTCACATTTTCAAACTATCCCAATGACCTGATGGAAAGGGCTAAGGTGAACCTTTTATCCCACATTGGCCATAGGGAGGAGCATTTCAGTATTTATGTGCAAGGCCGCATATATCCTAAGTGTCAAAGATTATGGGTTTTTGGCAAGTGGAAGCTCAAAAGAGGCGGGCCCCTTGCACGCATCTCAAAGCACCCAAAATTTTGTAGTAAAAGGGCAAGTTAAACAATGAGCAGGTTGAATGCAGATCCACAACCATCGAAATGCCGCCATGCGAAGGTTCTCGACTGTTAATGGCTGTGACTTGGGAACTGATGAGATGGTAGACAAGTGGCAGACACGTGGTGACACCATGGCATAGGATGTAGCCTCTCAAAGGGGCTAAGGGTCGAGAAAATCAACAAAGATCAAGGGTGATCGAGATGGATCCAAGGGCTATCACTATGTCGTGATGTAAAAATACTCACCAGATATCTTCTACGACTTGACGACAAACCACTAGCAGTGAACCATGGCCGACAACTAATGCAAGTGGTTAAGGCAGGTAGTTCATTCCAGCGGTTAGTGCAAGATGTGATAAGGTGTCAGAGTGGAGAGCCCAGAATGAGTACCCTCGCAATAGGTGGTGCTTAGTTGTAAACTCTGGAGCCAATCAAAGGGTGCCATGTGGTAGATAGGTGGCATATCATCAAGGTGTATATCAAGTAGACCATGGCTTCGATGGATCATTGAAGGGACTCACCAAAGGCATCAGTTTCATCGACATGAAAGGTGTCGATGAAAGTAGGGTTTTGATAAGAAATGAAAATGGATAGTCGAAGAGGAAGTTTTGTTGAAAGAATGATGCCAAAAAAACCAAAGGAAGTGGTGGGTCCAGTGGCACCGAAGTGCCGGATGAGGCCGCACTTAGATGGATCAGGTGGTGAACTAGAGGTTGACAAGTGGTAGGCCTGACTAGACAGGTGGAGTCCAGGAAGATCTTAGAGAAAATATAGAGATCCCAAGTGGTGACACCATGGCATAGGCAAGAGCCATTCAAAGAAGCTAAAGGCCAAGAGGGTTTAGGAAGATCAACAGTCGGGCGAGATGATCAAACGATTGTCACCATGTCACGATGTGAAAGTGATCACCAAATATCTCATGTGACAAAACATGTGTGTTAAAAGGAAAATGGACCAGGCGTTAAGGATCAAGCAGGTTGAGGGAAGATCTTCACCTATCGCTATACCGCCATGTGAAAGTGCTTGATGGTTATCACATGCGACATAGCGACTGACCAAGTGGCAGTTGAGGTGGTAGTCTAGGTGGACTCAGGGTGAATTTGGATGTGCCACGTAGTGGGAGTACAAGAAGAGTTAGGGCAAGGCCAGGTCCAGTGGCAAGTCCAAGGTGGTGGGTAGATGGATCCAAAGGCAAGTCTAGATGTGACACGTGTCAGGCCCGCCAAAAGAGAAAATGATAGGAGGGAGCCACTCAAGATAGGTAAAATCCAAACATGTTAGGGAAGATCAATGGTGATCTGACGCAGATCAACGACTATCACCAAGTTGCAATGAAAATTTGCTCGATGGCTAAAAGTCACAACTTGGCGACCAAGTGGTGGGGCTCGATAGAGAAGTAGAGCAATCCGGAGGAAATAAAAAGAACAAGCAAGCCAAGGAAGAAACAAAGGGCTTCATTCTGGTGGTGAACCTAGGTAGTGTTGAGGTGGCAGGATAAGGGCCCCAGAATGAATCAGAAGATGTCGCGTAGCAGAGATGCATGGCAAATGTTTGCACAGGAGATGTCTGCGCGAGAAGATTCAAAGATTTAAAATATGATTTCTGACTATGGTGAAAAGGTGGAAAATTGAACGACCGACCTGCAGAAGGATTGATGACTAAATGGATTATATTTTGGCCCGATATATAAGTATTATATATCGTTGGAAAGCTCTTGATTCGAGGAATCTGATTCTGCAGTCAAGCATAGCCCATGAAAAGTTTCTTTTAGGAACTTACCTTATTATCTTAGATTGGATGTTTCAGTCAGAAGGATTGGATTTTCTACAGGCCAAGTTGTGCAAATCAGTTAATGCAGAAAGATAGGGTGGTTGTCATTGTCAGACAATGAAATCTGATTTTTTCCTCCCTGCCTTCTTATTTGAGAGTCTTCTTATTTTGTAAGAGGTCCTAGATTTTTTGTGAGCAACGCTCCTAAATCTCGGTTTCCAATTCTGAGCTTTTTGCCAAATTTATAATGCAATGTCCCTTTTCAAGTAATAGAGTATCTTCTTGTTGTAAATATTTTCTGTTGCAGGTCACATATATGTAAGGCATATATACAGTTTATTGGATTGTCTCTAGGCCTTCTCTTGTTTTCAATAAATCCAGTCTTCAAGAGATTTTGGGTTTATCCTCTCACAGTGGGAGTGTAATGGGTGTTCTTAGGTATTATTCAAGGAAGAGTTTAAATTTTATGAATAATCATTTTGGATTCAGGATAATGTCTGGATATGTATGATCCTCCATTTGAGTTTAGAATGTATTAATGTCAGGCATTGATACAGGGATATCTTTCTTAATAAATTGGATTTGCAATAGAGGTTTTCATTTTTAGTTTGATGTATGACTTTGTGCCTTTGGATAAGGCACTGGTCTTGCAAATTCTGGGGATTCTCAGAGATTTTAAAATATCAAATATCCTTTTAGTTTTATGTCTATAGTTTTATGTTGTTCTATCTATCTCATGCTCCAATCTAGTTGAGATATCAATGTAGATCTAGCCAATCTGTAGTAACCTCCTTATTGTTGAGCCTTGTGAGATTTATCTGGTTTCTATCGATGTTGTTATGTGTGTAAAGGGTCTAATTTATTCCATCAAATCTACACCCACCTAGGTTTTGCAAAGCCTGAAGAGTAGAAGGATTGTTATCCTTGTTATGTTGTCCAAGCCTTGAAGCTTTTCATTGTTTGAGATTGGCTATCTCATAGATAGATTGCAAGTGAACTTGGTTTGCTCATTTTTGAGACCAACAAAATGGTGACTCTACTGGGGAGTAATCTAAAGATCTCTGGTATAGATGGTTGAATCAGATTGCAAGTGAGTCTAGCCAAAGTCATTCGGGGAAGAGTCTTAGAAGTTTACAAGTCCGAAAGTTGTTTTCAGATTTGAAGGTATATATCCTGAAAGGTTTTGTTGCTGAGAGTTTTTTTTAAAAAATATTGTGACTCTGCTATGTCAAGTACCCAAAAATCTGAAGTTGTTTCAGAGTGAAGATCAGTGGTTAAATTTTATCCATCTTCAGGGAGGTGGCGACTTTGTATGAATGAACCTGTGGTTTGGAGGTTTTCTTCAAAATTTCAGTCAGAAGTGAAGTGAACAACAACAACTATACCCAGGTATTTCCCATTCATGAGATAAATTTTGTTCCTTATAAGGTGAAGCAAGTCACTAGGAAAAGGAGTATTGGTTCTAAGGTTACATACTTCTTGTTATTAAAATTTTTAGTTAGTGATGGGAGAAGTATGTGGTTGTGAAAATAATGACTGCATGTGTTTTGAAAAGTTTGTAAAACAATAAGATGCATTGTCATGGTAATGGTTCAATAGATGTTTCAAATTTGATGGATCTAGATGTAGTTCCTAGATCTGAAATTTCTTTGTCAAATTTGAAAAACATTGATAGGGAGATTGAAATACATCTTCAAAAGATCCAAGATAGGTGCATCTTGTTTTTAAGAAGGAAAGTAGGGAAGAGAAAGGTTGAATCATCATATGTTTTTTATGAAAGATTTATTTCTGCATTAAATGAGCTTCAAGTTGATGTTAGACCCCATGAGTCAATTTGGATTGAGTTATTCTTAGAGCTTGAAGAGTCTGACTCAATTATTTGGTCTCCAACCTTGAGGGAAGAAAGTGTTGCCATTATTAAAGAATGGATTGATGAGATTGAAATGAGTAAATCTGAAAATGCACATAGCTTTGAGTATAGTGATGGAGATGAATTTGTGAGTGGATATACCTCTTATGATGCTGAAGGTGACTCTTATTCTCAGCATGATAGTGCAGATGTGTATTTAGAGAAAGAAGAAAATTGTGAAAGTACAAGTTATTGTTCAAATAATCTTGAGCCTGTTGAAGTTTCAGATTTGAATAATATAGATCACCGTACTGTTAACCTCAATCCGCAAAGTATTTGCAACCAAGGTTATGAAACCATGTTGCACCATATTGCAACACTTTATGATTAGCATGATAAAGGTCATGATGTAGATGCAAGTTGTTGTAATGATAAAACAAATGTGCATGAAAGAACATGCACTGCAGATTTAATGCCTGCATCAGATTGGGACAATGTTCACATCACAGAAGACGAAGCCAAGGAAAATGAAAATGAAGGAGAAGGTTAACTAAGTAGTGAACAAATATCAGAACTCTTAGCTACTGATCTTAAGAGGTATACATCCAGAAATGTCACCAATCTCTCATACCCAATCAGTATATGTTTTGATACTGATGATGTTCTTGGTGGTGTGAGGTATGATACATATGATATTTCTTTCCCTACATATTATTTGAATAATGGACAAGATGAAAATGCATATAAGGTTGGTAATGTGGATTCATATATTGATATGAAATCGAACTTTTATATGCATTGTGTGGATCTTGGTGTTAAAGAGAAAGACAAATCTGAAGTGGTTTTCCCAGATTTGTAATTGGTAAATGAACCATTGACAGGTGATCATGCATTTTCATGTTTGCAAAAGGCTGATATAAGGTGTGATCAACATGCTAAGTCACAATCATTTTATGAGGAAATGTTCCTCTCTAGTTTGCAAGCCTATATTATAGAAGAGTGTTTTCCATTTATGAAAACTAGCACTCAGCATGTGCCTGATGTTCCCAATGATCAGATGGAGTAGGGTTACTTTTCTTTTCAGCTGGGAAATAATTGCAAACAATATGATAGTTATGTTTTGTTTGATGGTCAGCATTTTGAAGTGGGATCTATTTTTCAAAGATTGAATGATTACTAGCATGTTGATTATCTTCAATGAGTTGAGTTGATAAGAAGTTGGAGAGTTTGTGATCATGTAAATGTAAATGAAACTTTCATCTTACCCTTGATTCATGAAAATGAGAATCATGTGTTTGACAGGGTAAACATTGATTCCAATTTTGATTGCCTGGGGCCATATGTAAATAAGTTCTATTGTACAGTCACTTTGCTTTCAGTTGTGTGGTTTTCAATAAGGGGCCTTGTTGTTGGGTGGAAGAAGGAACCCCTATTCTGGAGAGTGAAGCTCATTGAAGAATTTAAAAGAAGAAGAAGTGTCCTATTTTTTTTTGGGTGGTCTGCTCTGCCAAAGATTTTGAATTCTTGTGTTGCTCTTGCGATCAACCATCCCCAATCAGAACCATTGTTGGGACCTATAAAAATCATGCTAATTTTGGTGACCCAATGAACCCTTGCTTTAAGGATTTCTCTTCACATCTTTTTTTTATGGTAAGGAAAGCGCATTATTGTAATTCATTTTGAACTTGAACCCTTGAACCAAATCGGTTCATGGTTCAAGGTTCTAAATGTCCCTTTCTTTTGCTAAAGGTCATTGCTCATTACTTTTTCTACTTAAGTGGAAGGGTCTGTGCATCGTCAAGAGGGGCCCCCTTTTAAGTCTAGGCCTAGGCAGGTTCTGATAAATTTTAATTTTGCCTAATTCTTGTGTCTTTTCCTATGTATCAGTCGAGCTTCCTAAAGATCGAGTAGGTTCCTATTGATCTCGTGGCTGTCACTATACCGCAACCCAAAAGTGCTCGATGGCTATTCGCTGCTACATGGAGACTAAGTGGTGGGAGCTGTGGGAAAGGTGCGAAGCGCAACAAGTCCAAGAAGATTGGAAGTCACATTTTCAAACTATCCCGATGACCCAATGGAAAGCGCTAAGGTAAACCTTTTATCCCACATTGGCCGCAGGGAGGAGCATTTCAGTATTTATGTGCAAGGCTGCATATATCCTAAGTGTCAAAGATTACGGGCTTTTGGCAAGTGGCAGCTCAGAAGCGGCGGACCCCCTGCGTGCATCTCAAAGCGCCCAAAATTTTGTAGTAAAAGGGCAAGTTAAACAGTGAGTAGGTTGAATGCAGATCCACGACCATCACTACACCACCATGCAAAGGTGATTGACTGTTAATGGCCGCAACTTGGTGACTGATGAGATGGATGACAAGTGGAGGACATGTGGTGACACCGTGGCATAGGATGTAGCCTCTCAGAGGGGCTAAGCGTCAAGAAGATCAACAAAGATCAACGGTGATCAAGATGGATCCAAGGGCTATCACTATGTCGCAACGTAAAAATACTCGCCAGATATCACCTACGACTTGGCGACAAACCACTAGCAGTTAACCATGGCCAACAGTTAATGCAAGTGGTTAAGGTAGGTAGTTCATTCCAGTGCTTAGTGCAAGTCGTGCTAAGGTGTTAGAGTGGAGAGCTTGGAATAAGTACCATCGCAATAGGTGGCACCCAGTTGTAAACTCAAGAGCCAATCAAAGGGTGCCACTCGGCAGATAGGTGGCATATCATCAAGGTGTATATCGAGCAGACCATGGCTTCGATGGATCATTGAAGGGACTCACCGAAGGCATCAGTTTCATCGACATGAAAGGTATCAATGAAACTAGGGTTTCGATAAGACATGAAAATGGATAGCTGAAGAGGAAGTTTGGCTGAAAGAATGATGTCAAACAAACCAAAGGAAGTGGTTGGTCTGGTGGCACTGGCATGGTGAATGAGGCCATGCTCAGATGGTTCAGGTGGTGAACCAAAGGTTGACAAGTGGCAGGCCTGACTAGATAGGTGGAGTCTAGGAAGATCTTAGAGCAAATATAGAGATCCCAAGTGGTGACACTGTGGCATAGGTGAGAAACATTCAAAGAAGCTAAAGGCCGAGCGGGTTTAGGAAGATCAATAGCTGGGCGAGATGATCCAACGACTGTCGCGATGCGAAATTTATTGCCAAATATCCCATGCAACTTGGTGACAAAGCACATGCATTAAAAGGAAAGTGGCCCAGGCGTTAAGGATCGAGCATATTGAGGGAAAATCTATGATTGTCGCTATACCACCATGTGAAAGTGCCTGATGGTTATCACATGTGACATAGCGACTGACCAAATGGCAGTTGAGGTGGTAGTCCAGGGGGGCTTGTGATGAATCTAGATGTGCCATGTAGTCGGAGTATAAGAAGGGTTAGGGCAGGCCCAGGTCTAGTGGCAAGTCCAAGGTGGGGGGTAGATGGATCCAAAGGCAAGTCCGGATGTGACATGTGTCAGGCCCGCCAGAAGAGAAAGTGATAGAGGGAGCCGCTCAGGTGAGGTAAAAGGTGGACAAGTTAGGGTAGATCAATGGTGATCTGAGGCAGATCAATAGCTATCACCAAGTTGCAATGGAAAGTTGCTTGCTGGCTAAAAGCCGTGACTTGGCAACCAAGCGGTGGGGCCTGATAGAGAAGGAGAGCAATTTCAAGGAGATAAAAAGGACAAGCAAGCCAAGGAAGAAACAAAGGGCTTCATTCCGTTGGTGAACCTAGGAAGTGTTGAGGTGGCAGGATAAGGGCCCCGAAATGAATCAGAAGGTGCCACATGGTGCAGATACATGGCAGATGTCTATGCGGGAAGATTCAAAGGTTTAAAATATTATTTCTGACTATGGTGAGAAGGTGGAAAATTGAACAACCAACCTACACAAAGATTGATGACTGAAGGGATTATATTTTTGCTCGATATATACGTGTTATATATTGTTGGAAAGCTCTTGATCTGAGGAATCTGATTCTGTAGTCAAGTGTAGCCCACTGTAAGTTTTTTTGGGGCAGTTACCTCAGGATCTCAAATTTTATGTTTCAGTTAGAAGGATTGGATTTTCTGTAGGCCAAGTTGTGTGAATCAGTTAATGCTGAAAGATAGGGTGGTTATCATTGTTAGAGAATGAAATCTGTGCCGGTGGAAGTGACCATGTTGGTATTGACCTCTAGTAGGTCTGTTTGTGTCTCCATCTCTTTAAGCATAGTTTTTCCTGCATCATTTCTTACCGGTGGCATCTATTATGGAGCCTTTAGCTTTTTTGGTTTCTCTGTTTGTGTTCCAGATTCCATCTTTTTCTCTGAATCTGCTGCCGGTTGCTCTTTGTTTCCTATTGCCGGTTGCTCTTTGTTATCAGATTTATCTGTGGTATCCTTATCTACCACTATGTTGATTTTTTGAGCATCAACATTCACAGTATATAGGACTTCAAGATTAGGATTATTATCTTTTGTGTCCATGCTCTCAGCTGTCGGTTGATCTTCTGTAGTTGTTGTTTTTACCGGTGGAGTATTTAAAGGAGGTGGGGGTAAGTTGTCTCTAACTTTGATACTTGGTGGTCCACCAACTTTACCTTTCCCTTTGTCCTTTTGATATACCAGAATGGGCTTGGGATTCCTATATTCTTCTTCTTTTTCAACCAAAAATATGTCCCAACCATTTTCTATTTCCTCTGAAACCTCTGTAACTCTACCTGCCATCAGTGAAATTTGCTGGTGTGCAGTGGAAAAAACTGTTTGGTTGGCCTGAGCTATCAAATCATTAATTTCCTTAGGTGAGTTGACCGGGTATATTGCAAGTAATTTTTCTATTTTAATTTTCTTATCCAACTCAACTATTCCTTGCCTTCTGGCCTCAAGTCTTTTATATAATTCATCAGGAATTTCATTTAGGACTTGCATCAAAAACTTTTTATACATGTCCATGTGTAATATAACACTTTCCTCGACTTGTCCTTTCTCATCATCTGATAGGGTGTCATAGATTTTCCCTATGTTTTTCAATTTACCTTCTTATGTGATCTCATGTAGTAATATGTCAAAAGAGGCCAAGTCAGTGTTTGTCTTCTTCTTCTTTTTGGGGGTCAACATTTTCTTAGGTGTGGCTTTCTTGACTAGAGACCTTATAGCTTGTTGCTTCTGTCTTGTCCTTCTAGGTGAAGGAGTGGATATTGGTGAGGGATCTCTTTTCCTAACAACTCTTTTGAAAGTTGCTGGTATATCTCCTTCTGAGGAGGTATCTACTGGTGATAGATGAGTTTCAAGCTATTGGGCTACCAACTCTTCTTCTGTTAAGCCGGTTTTCTTTAATACATCATCTTTTATGGCTTTTGCTTGCCTGGTTCCTTTCCTCACAAATGCCTCAACTTTCTTTACTCTCTTTTTAGATTGAATTTTACTTTCGATGGTCTCAACACTACCAAATACTTCTTCCTTTGGTTCATTGGGGGCTTCCAAAAGTGCTTTGGCATAAGTTTCCACTATGTGGTCATCTGTTTCATACCCCATCTCTGTAATCCAGATTGTTCTTGGGATGACTGCTTCCATCCAGATCTCATCCTTTTTGATTACAAAGCATATATCATCCTTATATTTGTTGACAATTTCCTGTGATAGTCTGATCCTTTTATTCATTCTGACCTTTAGTGCTTGAAAATACTCATTGATATTCTTTTCTCTATTTTCACCCATGTTGTTGAACAAGTTAGACAATTGTTTTCCTACTGGTATGTCAAATCCAAAATCCTTGTTGCCTATGCCGGGAGCCTATTTGGTTATATGTAACATTAAGCATACAAGCAAATTTCCAAATCTAAAGGTTCCTTTCTTATCCTTCTTGATTTTTGCCAAATTGTCAATTAACTCATCTTTTAACCATTCACAGATATCAATTTTTACATTGTCCTTAACCATGTCATAAGCACTTTTTATGCATAAACTGGAAACAGAGTTAAGCCTATTTGCATGAGTTGCTTTGTAATCTAGAATCATGCTAATGAATCTCACATTTGTATCGGTCACATCATTAACCCTCAATGATCTTTTGTCGGATGTTGCACCAGTTAATCTCATTACTAGGTCATTGGAGACCTTCTTGGTTTTGTCGGGTCTGGTACCGGTGGAAGGTAACCCTGTTACTGCTTTCATAGCTACCTTTATAATTTTATGCACTGAGTCAAGCCAAAAGAATGAGCCATGTACCCTGCTAAGAACTATCCTAACCACTTCCTTGAGAAATTCAGGAATGCAGAGGATTTCAGTGAATCCTAGGGTTTGAACAATTTTATGTTCAGGTTTCACATTTCTGACATTGTCACATATAATAGATTTATACATGTTTTTGATTTCTTCATCACCTAATTCCTCTATGTTGCAATGAATGTACATTCTAGGGTCTTCTGCATAAACAACACCCTTTGGAATTTGGGAAAAAGCACCTGTATTGTCATCTTTCTTAGCTACCTCAAGAACTAGCTCAAACATGGGCCTAGGGCATTTTATAACCTTGACTACTGTAGGGTTTGCTATGAATTCAAGTGCAGAGGAGGATGCCATGATGATAAATACCTTTTTCTGCCTTTGGATGGATTGATTGCTGAAGTGCTTTGCCTCTTTGCTCGGAATGCCTTAGCTCAGAAATCTTCGCGCTCTCTGAAGGTTTGAATTCACGGTGAAATGAAATGGAGCCAAAAACCTTATTTTATAAAGTCTTTTCTGCTACCTACCACATTAATTGTTTGCTGGCAATGTATTAACTCAACTTTATTTGTCGGTAATGAAGGATTTTCAACTTCTTTTCTCTAACCGGGGGAATAATAGCACGTGTCATTAAATTGCCAAACCCTCAAGATAATTTTCTTCAATTTGATGAAGAACATCATGCCGGTGGAGCATCATATTGTCCTGTCAGTGAAGCATTTGTTGGTTCTACCAGTGGAGGAGTAACTCCAATATTTAGATCACCTTTTCTAATCCATTGCTTTGAAAATTCTTGCTTAACCTCTTCAACCTTCTCTTTACCTTTCAAGCTAGTACTTTTGTTATCTACCGGTGTACCTTTACTTCTACAGAATTTAGCAATATGACCAATCTTGTTACATGCATAACAAGTTACATTATTTTTCTGAATAGCTTTCCCATAACCTATGCCAGTTTGTGTTCTATATTTATTTGATAGATGACCAAATCTTCCACAAACATAACATCTTACATTCATTCTGCAATTTTCAGAGTTATGACCAATTTTGTTGCATTTGGTGCATTGACCGGTGGGAGGATTGATGTTCTGATAATTCCTAGATCTACATTCATTTGCCCTATGACCATATTTATTATAGTCAAAGCATTTTCCTTTGAATTTGTAAGTATTAGAGGGTCTTACCAGTTTGCTTTGATCCTGGGTATTTGTAGTACCGGAGCTTTCTCGAACTTCAAATCCAACTCCAGAAGTGTCACCTTTGGGTTTTTTATTCTTCAATAAGGTACCAAGTTCTTCTGAGCTTTTCTTGAATTTTTTTTTGTGTTGATTTGCAGTTTCCAATTCCCTTTCCAAGATCTCTTTTTGTCTCATTAGTTCATTCGAGTCATTTTGAGTGTGCATCAGATCTGTCTTCAACATGTCATTTTCATAGCTAATTCTTGTGTTCTCATTTGCTGCATCACTTATTCTTCTGGTCAATTCTTCTTCATTCTTCTTTCTGTCCTCAATCTCTTTGCAAAATCTCATAGTCATATCCTGCATTTCATTTTTTGTTGTCATGATCTCTTGTTTCAAGTTGCTATCATATCATTTAGTTATTCCTTTTCATCATTTTCATTTTGCAATTTTTCACAAAGTTCTCTTCTCTTGTTTCTTGTAATAGTAAGATTTTCTTGAAGTGCCTGAATAATGTCCTGAGTTACTTTTAAATCATCTTCTAATTTGATATTTTTCAACTTCTCTGCATCATAGTCAGTAAGAGCTCCTTCAAGTTGCTTCATTAGATTTTCCATCTTTACCAGTGTCAAGATCTTCCTCAAGCTATTAGGCTTCTGAAAATAGAGGACCAAGCTTTGATATCAATTGCTAGGGTTCCCACAAATACTGAGAGGGGGGGGTGAATCAGTATCTAACTGGTAATGAAATTTTCTTAAAACTAAATATGCAGAATATAAAGTAACAGTATATTGGTATGCAAGAATTAATGCAAATAACAGAATCAAAAGCATCCACATGAAAAGAACACCATAACACAAGATGTTTAACAAGGAAACCCGGTGTGGGAAAAACCTCGGTGGGATTTGTGACCCACAATATTCACTTACTGGCTAATAAGAGAATATTACTTACAATAACGGCCTGCACATGCAGGAAGGCCAACTGCCTAAAGCTCACTACTCAATACGAAGTCACACTGACTTACAATGAGGATTTACACAAATCCAATATTCTGTACTGCTTTACAATAGTATCTTCAATGCTAGATTCAGTACCGGTTCTTGCTCTATTCTTTACATATACCCTTGACCTACAATTCGCACATTAGGTCTACCTTATAATTTATTTATTGCTTTCTATCCATATCCTACAAATGCCTACAATGATCTCTTTTATATACAACAGTCATTTTACAATTTGCCAAGTCGGCTTACAATGATAAACAAAATATTACATATCAAAAATCTTGTCGGCCTCTGTGCCGATATACATATTCTGTGCCGGTGTACATCTTTTGTGCCGGTGCTAGTGTAGATTGATTTTTTTGATGCTGGAGCACTGTTTTGTTTGAGTAATGTTTTGCCGGTATAATGTCTTGCCGGTGCCATAGGATTGCAAGGTTGCCTGAGTAATGCTTTGCCGGTGCCATAGGATTGCAAAGTTGCTTGAGTAATGCTTTGTTGGTGCCATAGGATTGCAAGGTTGCCATCAATGACAAAACCTTCAATCACACACAATGTCTCATTGGAGTGTCCATATGCCAACAAAGCTTTCTATATTAAAGTCTTGTGGTAGTTTAGCTCCAGATTTTGCCAACATCAAGAGATATTTCTCTTTTTGTTTTGTCAATAATTTTTCTATTAGCCTATCAAATTTGAAATCTTGTTCAAGGTCTCTAATCATGCTATTGACAACTTCTTCGTGAACAGCGGTAAATCCAAAAGTGGTATCTTCTTCCTCCATCTGTTGTTGTTTTCTAAGTTGTTTGTATTGGACTCTAGTCCAAACTAGCATGTGTTTATCTCAAAGTTGTGAAAAAATTCCCAAGGACAAGGTCAATAGGTGATTATTGGTTTAGGAAGATATGCTTTATTGATCTTACCACTATTTTTTGTTCATTGGGATAAAGCATCTCTTTGTTGAAAAGCACATCTTTGTAGAGTTTCATCGTCAAATTTTGTACCGCAGCCACGTAAGTAGTGACAAAAATGGTGTAGGAATGTCCTATGTTTCAGTAAGATCTTGCAATTGATATACAATAATCTTATTCTCTTCTGAGTAGCTTTGTAACTGGGTTTTCTTTTCTTAAGGTGATACTTAAAAGTCATATAAGTATTTGATAGTTTACAAGTTTGATTCCAATGTTGGTGCAATTTTGGTTTTGATGTAACCTAAGTTCAAAATAGGAAAGATATATACAAGATTAGGAACCTAGTATAGATTGATCAAGCTTCGTGATAGAGGATTTGATTATCCTGATGAGAGTCTTGACAAGGATGTTGATTTTTGCACTTAAGATGTTTGAATCAATAGCTTGTTGAATGTTGATGTTTATAGAACCTTTTGGGAATAACCTATAGGATTAGCAACCTAGTTGTTTGAGCTATTTTGAAAATACGTGATGGTTTAGAAACAAAAACCTATTTCAAGAATTATTTTGATATTTTGATGTTTTGATACTTTGATTTTGAGTTGGTGTTTCAAGTGTTGGAATGCTTTTGTTTTATCCTTTTGATCACACTTTTCAGAAATTTGTTGATTTTTGATCTCTTGTAGATGATAATTTTCTTCAATTTTTGACCATTTGGAACATGTTACAAACATAGAAGACACAATTTTTTAATAAATGAAAAGCACAAGCAAGTACAAATCCCTATGGCAGGCTGAGACAATAGTTGTTGAATCTCACATGGAGTTTCCCCCAAGGATACGCTATTCAAAGTGAATATTTAGATGCTTGACCCCACTGGCTCCACCCTCAGCACTCACTTCTTTGGGGCAGCCAAGCACTAGTTTCCATGAAATCTCCTCATGGCAAACTTTATATCTCTACTAGGAACCGTATGTGTGTGAACGGCTTCAGAGGTCCGACCTCTTGCGCCAACAACTAGAAGGTTTTTGGCAACTAGTACAAATCATTTTTAGTAAAGGCTTCCGGTCATGTGGCCATACATGCGACACTTTCAGCTCTGTAAATACAAAAGGTTCCCAACCTATAGAGGTTACACTCCATAGGGTTTATGGGGAAACATAGTATCGGTATGAACTTATCAGCACATGTTGTTTGGGACTTTCGTCACAAACACGATTTATTTATAGTGGATTGGAAGGACTCGGTATTAGCTCATTTCCACTTTAGGTCGTTCCCTTCTCACTGGCCCCCTCAAGGCAGCTTGGGAAGGCAGACCCTCTAAAGGATTAATTGCTTGAAAGTAAAGAAAGCGTAAAAGAGTGGGTTTAGCTTTTTGGTCACCCAATTAAGGGGAGAGCATATACCTACCACTTTCAAGACACGGAATACAAGTGTCCTTTTTAACTTTCTATATCAATGTGATCTATCCTCTACTTAGAGATGTTGCTCCAACAAGCATGGTGTTTATTTTAGCCCCACATAGCAAATGATTTTCTAAACTAGGAATTGGAAATCCTAGTCAACAAAATGAAAACCGTTGCAAAAAGTAACTTGCTTCGTAAGAATGGACAAGTTGATTATTTTTTTTAACTTGTAAAATATAAGATTGATTGTGCCTTTTATCTTTGCAAGAAAATAAAAGATTGTTGTCCTTTTTAGAGCCCAAAATTTGAGGTGTGAATCCTAACTTTGCAAGAAAGTAAATGTTTGATTTGTTGTTCTTTTTACCTTGCAAATGTGATTATTTTTAGAGCCCAAAAACAAGTGAGGTACTTTTTAGAACACCAAATTCAAAAATGAAGTTCTTTTTACCCAAAAGGAAATATAAGTTCTTTTTAACAAACTTTGACAAAGCTAGAAAAGAAATCACTAAATCCTAACTTAACTCTTCCAAATCTGCAAGAAAGTGTTAGAAACCTGCAATAAAAAAAGAAGTTAGTGAAAATCCAAAACCTTAGGTGGGCTTCCACAAGCCTAATTTCAAATCGTGGTTACAAATCTTTCACTCCTGATTCTGAAATTCCCTGAAATTTGACTAAGTCTAAAATTTGGAGGATCTTCCAAAAACTAGATTTTACATTATAACTCCTAGAGGTCTGAAACCCCTCTCAAACATCCTAACAATATATATGGAATATAACTTAAAGTATAAGAAAGAGAAAAGAGAAGAGGAAATGTCACTTATACTTCAAGATTTGATTAAAAAATTTGCACTCTATTTCAAATGCACTAAATTATCTATCAAATGCGCTAAGCTACGTCACAAAAGCGCTAACCGAAATCATAAAAGCGCTAACCGACATCACAAAAGCGCTAACCTATGATGCAAATGCGTAGATTTTCAGACAAAAGCGCTAACCTACATGACATATGCGCTAACCTATCAAACAAAATCGTTGTCAGAATTCACACATGCATGAATCAGCATTACAAATGCATTAATTTCATTTTTATGAGATTTTTAAAGGTATATGTGAGGTCCAGCCCCACGGTGGGTGCCAAAATGTGTGAGCTTGAATTTCATCCTTAGAATATTACCTGTAATAAGTTAGTTTCACAAAATACAATGGAAATGCATACAGGAAATCCAAAATCCACCAATGAAATTGCATGAAATAAATATTAAAATAAAACATTATTTTACCTTCATGGCTTATGTCTCATTGTGTCCTAACTCCACTATTCTTGGTTGCAGATGATGTGCTCTCAGATAATGCACTGTTGGCTTCCAAGATGGCATATGAAGAATGGACTGATAACTTGTAGTTAACTGATAGTATAATATGCAAAAGCTACATGATTATGCTAAAATGATTATGATAATTGCTATTGCTATTTGCTTCAAAAACTCACGGATGCATATGATTAGATTGCAAAATGCACTTGAAGTCTCTTTAAGTCTCACTCTCTCTCAATTGAAGCTCTTGATTTTATAGACCTTGAGAGAATAAGATGATGTATCTCAGATCAACTATCATGATCAGATCTACAAATTTGAATGGCTATGAGCAAAGGTGATGGTTGAGAGAAAGGGGGAAGGAGAAGACAAGTGTCACTCATCTCACCTTGACTGGGCTGTTGACTGAGGGAATCTAGGGATGGTTGGAGGAAATTTAGGCATGGTAGGACAAGTGGACTCAAGTCCTTCCCAAGATGTAGGGGGTGTTGGAGAGAATATAGGAAATGGTTATGAAATGTGTGTACGTACACAATTTCATTAATTTTGGAGGTTGAAGATAAATGATGAATTAATATTTAAGGAATATTAATTTCCTTAGCCACATGTTTGATGAGTTGGCAAAGGGAAGATGAAGTGGAGATGGAGGGTGAGTTAGAAAAAGGGATTAAATAATTTAGGAATTATTTAATATTTGAGACTATAGGATAGGAGAATAACTATTAAATATTAATTGTTTAGAGAAGATAATTAAACATTAGATATTTAATTAACTTGGGAGGAGATAATTAAAAATTAGATATTTAATTAACTTGATCAGAGGAAAAATTAAATATTAAATATTTAATTAATTAGAGGAATAAGATAGATGAATTAATTAATAAAATATTAATTAATAGAAAGACATGAAATGAATTAAACAGATTAATCTTTTTGAATTAACTATTTAATAGATGAATAATTATTAAATAAATATGAAATATTTATTTAATTGCTCATAGCCAATTTTTAGGTGTATACATTTTGCCCCTCTTTGAAATGATATCGAGACAACATTGTTTCAAAGATTAAATCAAGTCTCGATAATGCCTGATAGAGATAAAATCCTGATTGTGTTTGAATGATTAATCTCGTGATAATGTGATAAAAAAATTAGTCAATTAAATTCATTTGTAAAAAACAAATTAAATTGCCCCATTGTTGAAATTAATTATTCTTGAAATAGTAAATATAAAATTAACCGAGGCTAATTTTAACTTCATTGTTATCCTTGTCAGCTTTTGGAGAGAATATTTCTTGCTGAGGTGGTGAAAATGGTGATTCCTGTGGAGAACCATCGATTTGAGCATGTGCGACGATATCAGTGACCGATCGAGTATGGTTATCAGGTATGTTTCCAATCCTGAGCTTTGTTTTCAAGTTTTCATTCAAATTTTCATGTTTTAGGCACGTTTTAGAATTTTTTGAATTTTTTTAATTTTTGTGATTTTAGATTAGCACATTTACAATTTAGTTTAGCGCATATGCCATGTCGTTTAGCGTAAATGCCTAATTTAGCGCTTTCGCTTTGTATGTTAGCACAAATGCATAGATTGTTAGCGCTTTTGTATGTTTTAGTGCTTTTGTTTGATTTGTTAGCGCAAATGCATGGATTGTTAGTGCTTTTGTATGTTTTAGCACTTGTGCATCGTCTTTTAGCGCTTATGCTAGATAGGATAGCGCTTTTGCTTAGAATAGCGCATATGCATTGTTGTTTAGCACATATGCTTGATAGGATAGCGCTTTTTCTTAAAGTAGGTATTTTTGATAAGTGCGAATGTTTAAAATTACTTTTGATGATTAGATTTAACATGTGTAATACACATTGTTGATAAAATAGAGTCTTGATTGAGTGATTGTGTGATTGATAGATATTTTTGATTGCTCGATTGAGTAGCTTTGAGTAGCTTGATAGATAAATTAGCTCTAATTAGCTTGATTGATAAATTTGGATGATTGAGTAGCTTTGTTTAGATTGATTGATAGATAGATGATTAAGTAGTTTGCAAGGAACCGATTTAGTTTCTGATGCAAGAGTTTAGTAGAGTTGTTGGTCAAACTTAGTGATTGATAGTAAACCATGATTGATAGGTTTAAAATGTTTTGATAGCTTAAGTTGCTTCAATTTGATTTGATAGATTTGATAATTGATGATTGATTCAGCTTGATTTGATTGGGTTTGATTTGATTGACTGATTGATTTGATTGATTGATTTCTCTTGAAAAATAGGAGAAATTTGATGTTCTCCAGTGTGGGGAGAAATTACCGGTCATACATCATTTAGTTTCAGAGTTATCCTAGGCTGACATTAGACATATAGATGCATGTGGTTTACGTCATTTATTATTTATGCCAGAGATTACGCATAACAGAGGTTTGTTGTCTGCATTAGCTGAGAGATGGCACAGCGAGTATAACACTTTCCACCTACCGATGGGTGAGATTAGTGTTACCCTAGAGGATGTCTATAGGATTCTGCATATCCTAGTGATTGGGGAGCTAGTGCAGTATGATTATCAAGATCGTGTTGGGACCGAGGCTTCCAGAGTTGTTTTTGCTGATGAGAGAATCAGTAGAGGAGAGATCCGATGGGTAGACATGGTGATGTACTATGAGACTCTTCCTGTTATTCTTGCTGGTTTGATTGGTGGATTTATATGTCCTGATAGGTGATCTCGAGGCTTTTCTATTGGATGGGGTGAGGTGCTACTGAGCATGATGTAGCATCAGACGCAATATGCTTGGGATGTTTGTATGCGAGCACATTTATATCATGATCTACACCAGGTTGTGTTTAATGAGAGTGCAAGTTTATCTACAGGATGCACGTTATTATAGATCTGGTGTTGGGAGTACATTTCTATTACGCTGCCTATCCATCATAGAGTTCATGGAGAGAGGTAACCATATGTTTATTTTTATGTAGGTGTTCTTACTCAGCCCAAGCTGGGTAAGATGGAGTATTGGCATTGGGTTCTTGATTCTTTAGATAGTATTATTTGGAGACCATATGTTGATTGTGAGCCATGGATGGATGATGCACAGACATTACCATTTATCATGCAGAGTACATATCTCATTGGTCGTACACCCTTCATTGTTGAGTGACAGTTGATTGGTCGGATTTTGAGACAGTTTGGTATCATTCAGCCTATGCCTACTGCTGTGACGATTTATGTCGGTGATATAGAGATAGGCGAGATTGGGGACCATCTTTGTCATTTGAGATTGCTCGTGCAGAGTTTGTTGCTACTCTAAGAGTGGCTTACGATATGAGATTACACATTCTTGATCCTGGGGTTACTATAGAGTATGCTCAGTGTTTATTAGCTCATCCATTTCCTCAGATTACTGATCCAGTAGATCCTCCTCCTAGCTTAGGAGATGATGATGATGATTCAGATGATCCTGTTAGCAGGAGATAGAGACGTAGACGAGAGCTTAGAGCTGCACATGAGGCTCCACTTGAGGATACTCAACCACTACACACCGAGTTCCTAGATGAATCAATAATGTATCTTACTCAACAACCCTGGAAAATGTTCTTCGATGGTTCCTTTAATCAAAATGGTTTAGGTGCTGGCATACTATTCATTACTCCTCAGAAGTATTCAATCCCAAAGTCTTATAAGATTCTATTCCCTTGCACAAACAACATTGCAGAATATGAAGCTTTGCTGAATGGGATAAAACTAGTCATTGAATGGAAGGTTGTTGAATTACATATCTATGGAGATTCTCAGCTAGTTATCAATCAGATCAATGATACATATCAGACTCACGATGAGAAATTGATGCCTTACAAGAGGATGGTGGATGATCTCAAGAAGTACTTTTCTTTTGTATCATTCCAATAGATTCCTAAATCAGCAAATAGAGCAGCAGATGCTATGGCCACCTTGGCATCTATACCTGAGTTACAGGAGTCCAATTTTTGCTTTGATTTCCTGGTGGAAGAGTTATATTACCCCACTTATGATTCTCCTGAGACCCAAATAGTCTGTTCTATTATTGGACATGACTCATCTTGATACAACCACATCTATTTCTATCTATGCGATCAAATTATACCTGAAAACCTTACTCATAATGAGAAAAGAAACCTAACTCAGAACGCTTCGTGGTATGTTATTATAGCTAAGGATTTATTTAGATGAGGTTTGGATGGTACATTGCTTAGATGTCTAGAAATTGAAGAATCTAAATGTGCATTATTGGAAGTCCATGAAGGTATTTGTGGATCTCATTCAAATGGTTTTACTTTAGCTTGGAAACTATTACGGGCTGGCTACTATTGGCCAGATATGGAAAAAGATGCCATTAAATTTGCTAAGACTTGTGAGAAACATCAGCTTCATGGAAATCTCATACATGCCTCGGCAAGGGACCTCATACCATTTATAACACACTAGCCTTTTCAGCAATGGGCCTTTGATCTCATTGGTCAAATATATTCGGCTTCATCCAATGGAAATAAATTCATCATAACTACCACTGAGTATTTCACCACGTGGGTAGAGAGTTCTGCTTATCAAAGCAACTAGTAAACAAGTCACTTTATTCATCCTAAACTATATCATTTACAGGTATGGGATACCTTCGTCCATCGTGACTGATAATGGAGGACAATTCAAGAATAAAGATCTGGATGAGCTTTGTGAGAAATTCAAAATAAAACAACACTGGTCATCTGTATATTACCCTCAAGGTAATGGACAAGCTGAGGCATCTAACAAAAACCTACTGACTATCTTGCATAGAACAGTGAACAAGTTTGGGAAGGATTGGCATCTATAGCTCAATCTTGAACTATGGGCTTACAGAACAAGTATTAGAACACCTACTGGGGCTACACCTTTCTCTTTGGTGTATGGGTCTGAAGAAATATTACCTATTGAAGTAGAAATACCATCTCTTAGAGTTTCTTTGCAAGGTCTTGTTACTGATGAAGATCATAGAATATCCAGATTGCAAGAACTCAAATTGTTGGATGAGCATCGGCAAGTGGCATTTGATCATCTCAGAGTGTATCAGAAGAGAATGTCCAGAGGGTATAACAAGAAAGTTTGACAAAGAGAATTTCAAGTTGGTGACCTATTTTTGAGAGAGAATCCAAAAAATCAACAATTTCATGATAATAAAGGGAAGTTTGAACCCAATTGGCTAGGTCCCTACATTGTTACTACAGTATTTGGCTCTGGTGCCTATCAACTCTCAAACTCGGAAGGAGAACAACTCTGTGAACTGATTAACACCATCCACTTGAAGAAATTCTTCGCTTAGCACTCTCTGCTCCAGCAAACTTGTACAGTTGGAAAAAGTTCTTAAAAAAATCCTAAAAATTGAAAAAGTCCTGAAAAAAATCTTAAAAATTAGAAAAAGTCCTAAAATTTTTTTTAAAAAAAATAGAAAAAAAATATAAAAAGAGAAAATGCCCTAGTGAAAACTTGGTAAATAGGCACCTTAGTAAACAAAGAAAAAAAATGAATCTCAGCCAAGCAGGTGAAAACCTGGCAAACAGGCGCCTCTTGTACTCAAGTGCTCCATCTATCAATGCAATGTTGGTATTTCCCACTTTCAAGCATCTTTTGCTTTCGCTTGTACATATTTTCAGTCACTTTTGTGACATCCTGGTTTGTTGGAACCCTCATGACTTGAGACTAATTAATGTCCTAGTCTTAAGTTACTCGACAGAGCATATTACATATCCTAAGAAGTGTCAACCAAATCATTCTTCCGTTAGTGAAACCTGGTCGTCCACTCTGAGTCAGTCACCTATCTCCTAACTACCAAAGAGTTTATCAATGAGTTCACAAGCAAAACAACATAACGGAAAACAATTACTAAACAGTTTGAGCCATGAATGAAAATTTTCTTTCTATGCTGTCTTTTATATTGATTTTCAATTATTGTCCCTCTGAGTAACTCGAGGAAGTCTATTGTGACTAAGATGTGCAAGGATTGGGGGCATAATTTTCGTTGTTTTTGCTTGTAGGAATGATTTCAATGATCTTGAAACATATAAATTAGTTGGGTGTCTATGATAAGAGCCTTCACATTAAGGTGAAATCGCCTCACATACCTCGACTCCACTTATTTGTATGCTACAGGGAGGTCCATATCATTTCTTTGTTTGTTTTGAGGGAATTTCTTTATGATATAATTTGGGTCCCTATGAAATCTGTCCAAGGATATGAATTAAAAAAGGGTCATTGCAGACAAGATAATTAAAACTGCACATTGAAAAAGGAAGGAACTCTAACTTGCCTGTTGTGTTCGTTATGCTCAGTGATGAATCTTAAGTATTTTAAATCTAATGACTAGGTTTAGGTTGCATTTTGCATATCATTTTTCATTTTTGAGAATCTAGAGTGATTTCGGTATAGTAATAATCTCTTTATCTTCTGAATGAGAGCTGAAAGCATCATCATTTCTTATGCTAAGTGGTCTATTTATCATTATTTCTCCGATTGAGTACTTGTGTTTTGAGATGTTTAGCTGCATACATAATATATTATATAGATTCATTATTATTCATTTATTTTGATCTTATTGCATTTACAAAAAAATGGGTGTGTCTACAAAAATATCCCAGCTACAAAAAAATGAATCATCTAGCTGGCGCCCTCTCCCTCATCGCTTGGTGAAGGAGGAGAAGCTTGATGACCGAGACCCTATCGAGGTGCTCATGCTCCCTCTGATCTAGCCATATACTGTGAATAGGGTTGCACTTGCTGTGCAATGGGAATTGCGACACTATATGTTGCCACAGAATATGCTGCCCTACTGCTCTGGAGAAGCACCTCCTATCATAGAGACTCTATCTCTACTCTTGACTCTGCTCTTAAGGCCGCTATCTGATGATCTCACTTGGCCCTTACCTCGACTAGCTGTCGGTCTCGCTCTGCTAGCTGAGTCTAAGCCACTGTCAACTGTGACTTCAGCTCTGCAAGACGTGCTCTCATCGACCATCCCATGTCAATCCCCTGCTCTCTCGCAGGCTCTCTGCCACCATCTCCACCGCCATCTCCACCTGTGGCTCCACCCTGCTCATCCTACTATTGTCAGACCTACCTCAGAGCTTCTCACTCCTCCTCTCTACCACCCAATCTCATGCCCTACTCTCCCAAGGGATCCACCCTCACCCCTCTGCTGTCCAACATCAGCTCGCACTCCGCTGCTACTAGCACCAGGATCACCACCAGTTCGTCGTGGAGCCTCTGATCTCTGTCCCTACCTCTGGCCTTGTCTCTGGACCTATCCTTGTGCTGGTGCGGGGGCAACATCCTCCACATCCTCAATATGAGGAGCCTACTCTCCTAGATCTGTAAACCATGGAAAAGGATGCTGCTGAAAATAATCTCTATACTAGGGCAACACCCCCGCATCTGCTATATCATCTAGGTAATCCCACCTCAGGGAATGTAAACCTATCAGCTCCTACATTGCTAAAGCATAGGATAGCCTAGGTGACCATCCTTGTCTCTCCTCATCAACATATTGAGCATACGTCGTATACTCTTGAGAGATCCCCTGAGTCTGGCCATACTGCCTGATCACTCGTGAAATGACAAATCACTCCATAATAGTCTGTGACCTCACAATCAGTGGGTGTGTAACAAAAAGGTCTCTCTGAACCACTTGCCAGTTATCCCATGACTCCAACCCCCTGTATGGTCTCCATACGACAGCTATCAGATCATCGAGCTGCCATTGCCAGAAGTCTATCTTGCCCAGATGGGGCTGCGTAATATATCTAGCATACCTGTAAATGATCAGCTACCCTGACTCTGTGCTATCATCAACTATCGGTCGACAAACAGGAAGGTGCTCCCAAGCCCACACCTATAAAATGTACACCCTAGCGGCCATGCTCCACCCATCTCTATAAACAATCTCATGCATCTCCCGATACATGTGGGCCAATAAACAAGAGCCCCAGCTAAGTCTCTGAGGGGTCTCTATCAACCTCTCCAACATCCGTCTCCATCCACTTTGGAAACCCTGTTGCCCTCTATCTGGCATCAAAAAGCAACCAATGAAACCTACTAGGACATATGCCAGTGGATAATCCTCACTATACCTACTCATCAATATATCCCAACTCATGGAACGAGTCAAGATATCAAGATCCCTGAATATGTTCCTAAGAGCCTGTAGTCTAGGCAACAATGTAGTATCATAATCCACCTTATCTCTAGCAAAAGGGATACAAATGATCTTGTACACATCCTTAAAGTGATAGTCAACTCCCCAACTGGCAAATGAAAGGTATTATGCTTTGAATGAAACCGCTTTACCAACACTATGAGCATCCTGTGGTTCACACGGATATCAAGTAACCTCATCAAGTTAGTCAAGCCACACATATCGACATGAGCCTACTCAACCTCCGACAAATCATGAACTAAAGCCATAGTGGGAGGAATACACATCTAAAGAGCACAGGAGGTAAGCACACCTGCAACAATCCAACAATGAAACATCAGAAAACATTCCAAATGAGCATACAAGAGAAGTTAAAATCACATAAATCCAAATAAGTCAAATGAAAAAGAAAAATTTCATGTTTACACTTTCAAAAATGATCACTGTCTTTCAAACAACAAAACACAATCAAGCAACATATCATACGAGTCAGGAATGGCTCTCGTACGAGAAAATAGCCTCGAACAACAAAGTTTTACACGTCGAATAAAAAAATTGTCTTCTAACCAGCCTATCATACGACACAAGGGTAGATCCCATACGACAAATCTAATGGCTTCAAATAACAAAAGAAAATTTGCCAGTTTCTCGTACGAGACAGGATCCTATCTCACACGATAAACCGCGACACCCGACCCAAAACCCATGAAAAATGAACAAAAAAATTCAAAATTGGAAACATAAAGAGGCTTAAGATCTATCACTTACCGTAGGCTCATAGTTTTGGGGTCGATTATGATGTCTCTGGCGCTCAAATCGATGCTGACGAGTAGGGACCACCATTTTCTTCGCAGAAGGCTTTTTGAATTTTCAAACTTTCATTTTTGTCCCATATATAGCCAAAGACCTAATTTTTCAACTTGCTCTGATGGTCATGAAATTGTACCCTTAGCTAATGTGCCTGCTCTGATTCCATTTTTGGGATCGAAATCGAAATTCGAGATCATTTTGCTAGCCAATTTCACAATTTTGGACCACTTAGTGCTCTTTTCATCAAATTCTCAGTCTTTCTTCGATTTGCGCTCAATTTCAATGTCAAATCTCAATTTCAAATTTATGAATCAATTTCACAATTAATTCAATCTTCAAAATTCTTCAAAATCAATTTGTGCTCACATAACTTATCATTGCTCAAAATTGCCTAAAATCAAACACTCTCGCTATCTTTCGATTTCACTCCCGAGGGGGAATATTTACGACCTTATGACCTTACATCTTTAATGTCAAGATAATTTTTCAAATCTTCATCAAAAGTTGAGCAAAATCTTTCCAACTAAAGAAAATCAATTCTTATTGCTAAGGGGCATCTCAGCTTCATTGCTTCACATCAAGTTGAGATCTCTCGATCATCTAAATCGAATCAATCACTAGGGGCATATCAATTTCATCGCTTCAAATCAAGATGATATTTTTCTTTCATCTGAATTAATCTCTTAACATTAATCAGTTTCATTGCTTCAAATCAAACTGATTATTCATTTAAAATCAAGAGTATCTTTGATCACACTCAATCTAAGCAAGTGTTCAGTATTCATTTCTTGATCAAGCTGGACGGTTCATTCTTCGCTCATCGTGTCTTGATCAATCAAGTTCAAGATTGATTTTTATCATCACTCACTGCATCTAAGATCAATCAATGTCTAGATCAGTAATATCCGTTTCTTGATCAATCAAGTTCAAGTTCAGTATCTTTTGTTTTCTATCATTCCTCAATTCAATCAAGTTCGGGATCAGTATCACTTTAATTAGACTTCATTCAGCTTTGTCGCTTTGAATCAAGCTAAACACCTTGCTTTCCATCTAGTTCATGATCAATCAAGTTCAGAACTGGCATCTCCTAGACATCACACATTCTTTGAACCAACGCGTTGCTCGCACATTAATTCAAAGAGGGGCAAATGTAATACCCTAAAATTGGTCATCTAAACCATGGGCCCCTAATCTCGACAACATCACCAAGGTCCTAACCAAAGGCAATTAAATTAATCTTGAGCACATTATTAATTCTTTAATTATCAAAAATCACATGGCAAATCAATTACTCAATATTAATTAAATATTTATTTAATTAATTGAATCATTTCCAAGAATATCATTTTGATCAATTGTCCCATTTTTATTTATTAAATATCCTTGCATATTTAATTAATTAATAAATTTGCCATTCAATCATGCAAAAAGAATTAATTTATTACAAAGAGTTGAATTGATAATAAAACAAAAAAAAAAGAATTGAATTGAGAGAGAAATCAAACTTGAGATATTATTTCTTTTTCTAAATTTAGAACTTGAAATCAGAAAAGCAATTTAATGGAATTATTGAATTATTCTCTAAATTTGGAACTCAAAGCTTTTCAGAAAAAGAAGTTCAGTTGCATTGAAAAGACCTTTTTCTTGAATAAATTAAAGAATTATCTATTTTTATCCTATTTGCATGGAATTAATTTTTTATTATTTTCCAATGCAGCTCGGACTTCTAATTTGAATGCATTTCAATTAAACTATAATTGGAATCTATCTCAAGGTTAACTAAACATGATTTCTCAATTATTTTCAATTAATTCTAAATTGAGCTTTTTCTCTTGCAATTCTCTATAAATTCAGTCTTCAGCTCTCATTCCAATTCACCCCAGAGATTTTTGAGAACACGCTTGGAGATTATTATCACACTAATTTCACTCTGGACTCATTGAAGATTATTGTGCTTTTTAGATTATTTGCATCCATTTTACATTCATTATTGCTTGCATCCATCATTGCTTGAATTATTCATCCATCTTGCATCCATATAGCTTAATATCATATAGATTAAATCCTTCGTCTTGGTGTAGTCTAGTCACTGGTATTTCTTATAGCAATCTGAGAGCAATCTTATACTCGCATCTTTTAGAAGGTAATTAGTCGCTTTGCTCTGGTTTTTTTTTTGTTATTGATTATTGATTACTAACCATGCATATAATGACTTAATTGAAGTGTTGTGCTTACAACTACAGGTTCACTTTTTCACACACACACCTATCACATTCTTCAAATTTGTTCTTCAGGGATACAATTATTGGCTGTTTAGTGGAATTGATTATGTGTTGCATTGATGTTTTATCATTGATGTCAACACTAGTTGATTGGATGCTTTACTGACACCCTTCTAGTCCTGATTGGTTGAGTGGTTTTTGGTTAACTTGGATCTAACATGATTTGGTTGATTCTAGTATAATCTGGTGATGGAATTGGCTTGTTCATGATACTTATACTCATATTTGGTTAGTTGGTTTTGGTCCGATGATTGGATGCTATCCTGCTTACTTAGAAAATTGGTTTCTGGTTTCGGTGAGGGTTTCACCAGTAGAGCTTTTGGTGGAGATCTTTGATGCATTATATAATTGGTGTTGGTACAAATTTTTATCAATTTTTAGGATGTTGTTGGTGATCATGTTCGAAACTTGGTGTTTGGAGATAATTGTTGAAGCATGTGGACCTATACCTGGTCCCGGGTTATCTAGGTTATGGATCGACATTGATGTAATGTGTGGATAGGACATATTGTTGTATTTCCAAGATGTCTTATGTGTTGGATATTATTTCTTTTGGTCTAAGGCCAAAATGGTTTGTAATTATGTAATTGGTTTATTTTTTGGTAGCCGACATGATTGTTTATGGTCTAGGGTTTGTATAAATAAGATGTAAGATCTCATTGTAGATCATCATGGTTATTGTAAGAGGTCATGGTCAAGGCATGTAATGTGCGAATAATGTAATATCACTCTGGTAGAGGAGTTGGTCAATCATTGGAGATGAATTGGGTTTGTGTAAGAGGATTTAGTCCTCTGATATTGAGCTTAATCGAAACTATACTCAAGCATAGGAGATGCTATCTTTTGCAGTTCAACACTTCTCCAGATTGTAGTCTGGATTTGTATGTAGTCAGTGAGGCTCATTTTGTGATGAGCAGTGTGCTCTAGGTTGTTGGCCTTCTTGCAAGTATAGACCCCTTCATTGTAAATTTACATACTTACTACAGAAGTATTATCTAACTATGGGTAGGCTTCCCACCAATGGTTTTTTTCTTTACTGAGTTTTCCACATACAAATCTTAGTGTTGTGTGGATGGTATTTATTATTTGTTTATTGTTTATACTTAATTGGATTAAGTCCTATTATGGTATTATTTTTTTGGTTTCTGATATTAAAGTTTAAATTGATAATTCTTTCGGTAATCTGTGACAACTGATTCACCCCCCCCCCCCCCCCTCAATTATCTTTTGGTTATCTGAAATGTCTAACAATTGGTATCAGAGCTTTGGTCCTCTTTGTAGAAAGCTTAACTGCTTGAGGAAGATCCTATGGCAACTAACAGTTCAAGTTCATCCAGTTCTTCTGGAGCTATTTTTTGAAGGAATATACCAAGGCTTGAAGGAAAAAATTATACAATATGGAAGATTCGGATGGAGACTCATCTAAGATGTCTTGGCAAGGAGATTTGAAAGATCACACATAATGGAGTCACACCCTATAATTTGAGATCTGGCAATCCTCCTTCAGCAAATGTGGAGAAGGAGCTTGAGAATTATTGTAGAGCAAGAGAATCCCTCTTGTGTGCACTATCTGATCAACAAATAATGGGATTAATAGACAAATCATCTAGAAAGGCTATATGGGATAAGTTGCAGAGTCTTAATGAAGGTGACCCTAGAGTGAAGATTGCTAAACTTGATGGTTACTAGGTGAGATATGAAAACTTGAAGATGGAAGAAGATGAAACGATTACTGCATTCATGGAAAGCGTAAATGAGATTGTTATGGGAATTTAATGTTGTGGTGGAACTCTGAGCGAAGATGAGATTGTTTCTAAAGTCCTGAGAGCCCTACCACTGACTTACAAAATGAAGGCTATTGCTATTAATGAGTTGAGAACTATGGCTAATACATCTGTCAATAGAGATACTTTGGCTAGAAAACTATCTTCTTTTGAGCTTGAGGAATTTGGATCTTCTGGAGCTGTGAAGACTGAACATTCTTTTCATGCATCTACATCTACAACCAGTAAGCAAGACGGGAAAGCTTTATATGCAAAAGAATTAGAAGATATGAAAAAGAGAAGATGATGAGTTTGAGAAACTTGAAGCACTATTTTCTAGAAGAGTACCGAAAGGACCGATAGGAAGTAAGTATGAAGGAAAAGAACCTTTTAAATGTTTTGCATGTAATAAGATTGGTCATTTTGCATCTAGATTTCTTGAAAGGAATTCAAGATTTGAAGAAAGAGTTAAAAGATCATTTAAACCTAACCCTGGATATCAAAACAAGTATAGATTCAAGAAAAACAAAGACAAATCATTCTACATAGAGGATGAAGAAGGCATTACTGATTCAGATGATGAACCAATAGAAGACTCTGCTAGTGGATCTGACAATGGGAAGGAATGGGTATTCCTGGTTATCAAGGAAGATTATCCAACAATGAAAGAGAATGTACTTGAGGAGAAGACACTTCCTGCTAAAATTGAGGATAAGGATGAATGGGTAATTGACAGTGGTTGTTCACATCATATGACTAGAGATAAAAGGATTTTTTTGTGTTTGCAAGAATTTGATGGTGGACTAGTTAGATTTGGAGATGACAAGGCATGTATGATTAAAGGAAAAAGAACTATATCATTGGATGGTAAGAACAATATTGACAATGTTTATTATGTTGAAGGTTTGAAGCATAATCTTTTGAGTGTAGGACAATTTGTAGATAAGGGATTCCAATTACAATTCAAGGATGGAAAATGCAAAACCATTAATAGATCTAGCTTGGAGATTGCAACAGGTACATAGACAAAAGGTAACATATTTCATTTGAACTCTAGTGAGAAGACATGTTTGATTACATAGATTGATGAGAGTTGGTTATGGCATAAAAGGTTGTGTCATGTGAATTTTGATTGCATTGTGAAGATTAGTTCAACTAAGGTTGTTAGAGATATACCTAAGATTATGAAGCCCTATAATCTGGTATGTAAAGAATGTCAAATGGGTAAATAGGTCAGAATCATTTTTAGGAGTATACAAGATAAATCAAATAATATTCTTGATCTTATCATATTGATTTGTGTGGTCCTGCTAGAGTTAGAAGTTTTCATGGTGATAGATATTTCATGCTAATCATTGATGATTATTCTAGGATGATGTGGGTTACTTTTTTTGAGAGAAAAATCTGAAAGATTTGAAAAGTTTAAAATCTTTAAGGCTAAATTGGAAACTGAGACAGGATTAAAGATTAAATGTTTGAGATCAAATCATGGTGGAGAACTGACATCTAGTGAGTTTAATAACTTTTGTGACAAGCATGGTATAAGAAGACAATTTTCTACTCCCCGGACACCTTAGCAGAATGGAGTTGTGGAAAGGAAAAACATAATTATCTTGGATGTTGCTAGAACAATGATGATAGAAGCAAGTCTACCTCATATCTACTGGAGAGAAGCAGTGAGTACAATGGTTTATACATTCAATAGAGTACATATCAAAGGAGAAACCGGTAAGACACCTTATGAATTATGGTTTGGTAATACACCTACAGTTTAGTATTTCAGAATTTTTGGTAGTAAATGTTATATCAGGAGAGATGATACTATTGGGAAATTTGATCCTAGAAGTGATGAAGGCATATTTATTGGTTATTCTAATGAAAGAAAAGCATATAGATGTTATAACAAGAGATTACAGAGAATAGTGGAGAGTGCTAATGTCAAGGTAGATGAGCTGAGAAAAAGTCAAATCAAAATTTATGAGAAGGAACTGGTAGTGGAAATGATTATATCTGAACCGGTAGCACCTTTACCAGAATAGAGAGTTGAACCAATTAATCTGGCAATATCAGAGAATTCTATAGTAATTGAAGAACAGGGAAGAGGAATAGAGAGTCAGAAGAGTCCTAGGTATGTAAGATTGAATCATTCTAAATATCAAATCATTGGGGATAAGAGCAATGGAGTGATGACAAGAAGAAGACTGGCAACTAATGAGGTATGTTTAATTTCACAAGTTGAACCGATATTAGTAATTGAGGCATGTAAAGATAAATTTTAGTTAAAATATATGGAAGAAGAATTAGATTAGATTGAGAAAAATAACACATGGACTTTGGTTCCCTGGCCTAAAAATAAAAATGTTAATGGAACTAAATGGGTTTTTAGGAATAAATTTAATGAGGGTGATCAAGTTATAAGGAATAAGGCTAGATTGGTTTGTAAAGGATATTCTTTGAAGGAAGGAATTGATTATGGAGAAACTTTTGCACCAGTTTCTAGGATTGAAGTTGTAAGATTATTTCTTGCCTATACTGCTTATAAAAGCTACAAGGTTTATCAAATGGATGTTAAATGTACATTCTTGAATGGGGATCTTGATGAGGAATTTTATATTGAGCAACCTAATGGTTTTCCAGTATTAGATGATATTGATATGGTTTGTAGGTTAAGGAAAAATTTATATGGATTGAAACAAGCACTTAGAGCCTGGTATGAAAGGTTGGTTAAATATATTTTGAAGCTTGGTTTTACTAAGGGTAGTGCTGATAGTAATTTATATTATAAAATCATTGATGATGATATACTGATTGTTGAAGTATTTGTTGATGATATTATTTTTGGAGGTGAAGATAAATTATGCATAGAATTTTCTATGAATATGGAGAAAGAATTTGAGATGTCTATGATTGGTGACATGAAATTTTTCTTAGGTTTGTAGATTACTCAGACTGACAAAGGTATTTTTATCTATCAAACTAAATATACTAAGGAATTGTTGAAGAAATTTGGTATGAGAGATTTTAAACCGGTAAGTACACCTATGGTTACAAGTGAGAAATTGACAAGGAAAGATGTTTCTGCACCAATAAATCCTACAAGATACAAATCTATGATTGGAGGTCTAGTTTATTTGGCTTAGACTAGGCCTGACATTATGAATGTTGTTTGTATTGCTTCTATAAAGTTTTATTCAATTGCAATAAAAGAACAAATTATATATGTGAGAATTTTATATGATTATATTATTTGATAATCTGATTGTTTTGTTGCAGGCTGAAGGAGAGAGATCATTAATATTTTTATATGTCTTCTCCAAATGATTCATGTCGGGCTTTATATGTTTTAGAAGACCGGTCAATAGATGTCTTGACCAGTCATGTCTTTGACTGATGAAGGCACCTATTGATCGGTGTCTTTCCATATTGCACATCCCGGTTTTGGTTATGTTTGGTAACTAACTGTAGTGTCGTAAATTGCACGCACTTGCTAGGGTGGTACAATTTCACACCTAGTTTAGCACCCGCCTTGGCGCATTTTGCATTTTGCATTGCATTTCCCCTTTAGCACTTGATTAATTAAATTAATTAGGTCTAAGGTTCTACTTTATCATCTCTCATATCATAAAGTTGGGCCCTTTTCATTAAAGTGTGCCCCTTTCATTTTATTCTTCCAATACATCATTTAATCAAAAACCCTAATTAGGTCCTATTTTGAACTTGGGGGCTTGATTTCGGGGGTCAAAACATCTCGAAATCACCTGTAACTTTGAGATTCGCTCTAAAATCATCATATCCAACGGCCCTAAAAATTTGGTGAAAAGTTGTCGGGACCATGGCGCCCCGCGTGCACATGGTCCCAGACATTTTTCCTGAAATTTTGGGAGCGCGATCCAATCATAAAATAAAGCTTAACCCCAAGAAATTGGCGGGATATTCAATCTCTAGGTTGGCCAAAAGTTGAAATTAAGACCTAGGGTTTCATATATAAGAGCTCTCTTTCTTCATTTGAAAGGATCCAAATTTTTTGGGGCTTTCGAGGACCTTCTAGGTAGCGAAAGAGCAGATCTTTGAAGACTTCAATAACATTCAACATCCATCCATCAAGCATTCATCAATTTCATTCATTTAGGGCTTGGGAGACATTGAAGAACAATAGGAGATTACCGATTGAAGATTGGCTTGTACTCCTCCCTTAAGGGTTGGGTATGATTTCATGTTGTTTTCATGTCTTTGCATAATCTTCAATATATCCTTTATTCATGCTTTAGATCACTTTGCATATTGATTTAGAGCATTTACATTATCATTTACAAGCAATTAGGGTTTACTTTCTAGGTTGCTCTAGTTTGCTTTCTTGCATTTAAGGACCTTGCACACACACTAGGTCTGCACACACAATACATTTTACAATACAACTTGGCTATTCATGGAGGTGGAAATCACCGAAGCAGGGGTTTGACTAAGGCAAAACCCTATATAGCCGCCCATACCCTTTTCAGATATAAGTGCAGGTTTCGGAATTTGGACGATGCCGCAGGTGACAGATCTGGGAAAAGCAGGTCAAGATAGCACTTCACACCAAGTTTCAGAGCACAAGACCAGGACAGGGGCATAGGGCGCCCTGGTCCTGCCAGGACAGGGGCGCTGGGTGCCCTGGTCCTCCTGACAGATAGCAGTTTTCAGCATTTTTGACAGCTTTCCAGGTTGCAAAACAGCAGTTTCCAGAGCAGTTTCAGGGGCAGAATCAGGACAGTGGCACCCACGCCCCCATCCTAAACATTTTCACTCAGATTTTGACACCAGGTACGCATTTACATTCTTGTCTTGTCCTTGTGTTTACAGCTTTCCATTATTTAAGTTCAATTCTGCAAATCTTGTTATTAGTTCATACTTGCACTTTGGGGTTTGGGATTGAACTTGCATCATTTTATCTTTCAATTACAACAAAGGAATAGAAATCCTAATAGGTAGCCCGTGACTCTCTCTTCCACAAAAAGAAGTAGCCAATTGTGTGATACCTCTAGGCTCTTTCGTATTCCACAAATGTGTGATTGAAGGTGAGATTAGGGCATGTTTGCTTAGTGTCACTTTTTCCCCCACACATTTTGGTGAACCCGACGTGAACCTATCATTGCTTCCTCTTGCATTGCATTTGTTAGATCTAGATCTAGATTTAGTGTGTTTTCATTTCATTTTCATTAAAAAGAAAAAAAAAAAAAAAGTGTGTTTCTTTGCATTGTGTGTTTAAATTTTATGCAATTTCAAAATGTCAGATTTTTATTTGCAAGATGTTCATATTTGTGATGATTATGAGTTAGATGAAGCTTTAGATGAATTTTTGAAACCTAAATATACCAAACCTTCATTTTACCAAAAACTCATAAACATTGTTACTATGCCATTTCGTTGTGATGAGAAAGATAAGTCGAATGATTCCTCTCAAGGGTACATTCCTATCAGCTCTTCCACTAAATCTAGTAACATGGTTGTTTTCAATGATCCCCTCTATGAAGAGATATCTCCTTTTGAATCAAAAGATAAACCTTTTAATAGATATGATCATGCTTTGTTGAATGATGCCCTTGATGCCTTTGTGTCTCCTAAAAAACACTCCCTTCATGAGGATCCTTTTGTGCAAGAAGATGACATTATCCCTACATTTCCTAGTGATGGCCTTTCCTTTTCCAACAAAATTCCCACTAGAGATGATGAATTAATGATAAATGCTTACCCTTCTCCTAAAGTTGGTCTTACCCATAAGCATCCCTTAGAGAAAGAAGATGAAATAATAAGCTATTTCCTTAATTCTCTCTCCCCTAAAGATCATATTGAACATATTTTGAGGAAAGAGGATGAGTTTAACACATCTATTGATGCTCTCCCTCCTAAGGATGAGGAATTAATAAACAATGTTATCTCCTCTCCCGAAATTGACAATACTTCAAACATTCCTTTCAACAACCTCACTATTTGGGATGAACCATTAGAAGAAGGTATAGATTATTCTCTACCCCTAGCCAAAGGGGATGAAATCAAGATTGGAAACTCCCTTGATAGTCTCTCCCCTTCCTTGAATCTCAATTATTCTCCCTCTAAAAATAAAGCATCTCCCTCTCCTCAACTTGTTTCTACTCATAAGGAAACCCTAGTTCAAAGCAAGATGGTTAACATCTCTTTCAAAGATCTCCCTCTCAAAAGTGAGACTTTAGAGAGTAATGTTGATCCTTCTCCTAGAGAGTTTATTCCCCATGTAGATCCTGTGATGATAAAGGATGATATGACCTTTCCTAGTATTACTCTTCCTACTAGAACATCAATGCCTATCCCTTGTCTCTCTCCTAAAATTGATTTGATCCGCGATAAGATTTTAGTGCAAGAGAAGACTATCAATAATTCTTCCAACACTTTTGTTCATTCCTCTAAACCATCCTCAATCAATTTGATACATGTGAATGAGACAGCTAACAAACCTCTCTTCACTGTCCAAGGTGCTTGTCCTTCTCAAAATTCTCAACCTTTAAATAAGCCTATCTTAGTGGTTCAAGGTGGTTATGATAATGATTCTTTTTGCATGCCTAAGAAACCTATTATTACTGTGCAAGGAGGTTATCATGCGGTTGTCCATACCTATAACACAAGAAACAATAGGCAACCTAATCCTCCTCCAGTTATCCCAACTTCACTTCCTCCTTCCCAACCTATTCTTCCTCAAGCTCCTCGGATTTCACAAGTTCTTGGTAAGGAATATGATCTCATAGAACAACTTAAAACTACCCCTGCTAAGATATCCCTTTGGGATTTGATCCAAACTTCTTCCGCTCATCATGGAATGTTACAAGATGCCTTGAAAGATTTGAATGTTCCTCCACCTAATACATCTAGTAATATAGTGTCTTTGGTTAACTCTGTGATGAATTCTAAAGCTCAAATTGTGTTTACTCAAGATGAGTTTCCTACTAGTGAAATTCAACATCAATATGATCCCTTGATGATTGTGGTTATCATAAATGACACTGCTATAAGACAAACACTGGTAGATAATGGCTCTGGCCTTAATATGTGTAGCATTAATCTATTGCATAAGATGAATGTGGATACATCCCTTATTGAGCCTGACTCTCATCCCATTCGAGGCTTTGATAATGTGGCTAAGTCTTCATTAGGTATTATCACCTTACCCATCACAGTGGGACCTGTTACTTTGCCTACTCCTATCCATGTTATGTCGGGAAATCTAACATACAACTTGTTATTAGGGAGACCTTGGATTCACAAAATGCAAGCTGTCCCCTCTACATTGCATAGACAAGTTAAATTTATTTATAACAATAAGACATATACCTTGATAGGTGATACTAATTTTCAAACTTGTTTGCAAACATCTACTTCCAAAGTGAGTTCTTCTAAGCCTTCCTCTTCTAGTGATGACTTGTTAAACAAGATACCTATGGATGAATTATCACCCTCTGATAATCAAAATTCTTTGGATGAGTCTGAGGCTCCTGAAGAAGATCCTTCTCGACTTGAATATACGCATAAAAAGGCTTTTGATCCTGAGAAGGTTCTCACAGATGACGATTGGGGATCTCTTGACTTTAATCCCACCTTTGTAGGTGAGTATAGGGTTCCTCCTAGAGAGTTTAAAGTTAAAAAGAAGGAAGAAACTAAAAATCAATCAATCTTACCTGAACCTATGAGCAATAATTTTGTGGCCGCCTCTCAAACTTCTTCTCCTCACACCTCTAATTATGAAGAGTTTGATTCTTTGTCTAATGAAAAACCACCTTCTCTTCCTGAAATGGCTGATCGTTATGGTTGTGGTTTTCACATTTTTGCTAAGCATGGGTATCATGGAAATGGTTGTGGCACTCATGAACAAGGGATAAAAGTTCCTCTAGAGACTAATTTTCACAATTATGCCTTTGGACTCGGCTGTAATCCCTGCAAATGTACCAAAGCATCTAAAAGACCATCTCTCAATGTGAATGCTATATTTAGTAGTGATGATGATCTCACTTCAACTAAATCATCTTCTACTTCTATCAACTCTCATTCCCCTCATAAGGAAATCTTGGCAATGAACAAATCTCTTTATGAATCCCCTCAAATTTCTAAATCCACTTATGAATCTTTATCTCCTATTCATCATAAAGTCCTTTCCTCTAGGGATAAGGCTCTAATAAATTACACTCATCCCTCTTCTAAGATTTCATGTGACTTTTCTTCTTCAATTTTTATCATTTTATACATGTTTTTGATCTCACTTATAGTTGAGCATTCAGCATGTCATATTCAAATACCTCATTCAATCTATCATATCTTTAAATAACATTAATGGCTATTATGTTGCTCATCATTATGTGACATTGGTAGCTCATTTACTGGGGGCTCATTGTCATTCATGATGGTACAATTTCAAGTGCAATCATATTTTTTTGAAGCAACATAATAGCCTAATTTTCTTGTTCCTATGGGGACAAGAGTGATTTCATACATCTCTTCTTTTGCTTATGTCCAAATCTCTCCCTCAAAGATTGTGTAAGTCCTTCTCATTGTCCTTATCCTTGGGAGGCAATGATCTTTCCTTATTTTTATCTAAGGATCCACTTTTTCCTATTTTGTGGATGGTGTGGACTTTATTACTTGATGTTATGCCTTGTACGCATTTGTTGTTGTTTGTTCAAGGATTCTCTCTTACAAGAGGTGTAAGTCCTTGACTACAACCTCTTTTGCACTTGGTAAAATACATCCATAATGAATTCACTCTACCAATTGGGTTAAAAAAAGCATCATCCTTCATTAAGAATCACTTTCACCTTGCAAAAGAAGGAAGTATTGCATTCTTATTCTCTTCTTTGTCTTATTCTAGAAGATGTTATATTTGTCTAAGACAATTCCTCTCGGGGATAGGTGTCTTTTGTACAAAGATCTCTTCTCCTCTAAGGATCTCCTTTTCACATACTACAAGATATCCCTTTTCAACTATCTTATCATGGCTTAAAGAGTGAAAAACTCTCTTGCTTGGATCTATGACATTGTTGCATTTTTGGGGTATCTTCTTTTGTGATGAAGGTAGGTATCCTTGTTCTACTTTGCTTATAACATAAACATTACACTTTTTGAGCAATGGGTCATTCTCGGAACCAGAGCACAGACTCTTAGAGCGAGATGTCTCCATTTTTCTTTTATGCAAGGTGATTATTCTCAGAACCAGAGCACAGACTCTTAGAGCGAGATGTCACGCTTTTGTACTATACATATATAGGTTGTAGCATACTCGGGCATAGACTCCTATGAGGTGCTTCTAACCTCCCTTACACACACATGCACGAGGTTGAGTGGAACTAGCGGCATAAGGCTAGACTTTCTCACTCTCCTCCCTTACATGGATCACCTAGACAGACTCTAGGGGCTAGTTTTCCATGTCCTTTTTCACATGGATCACCTAGACAAGATCTAGGGGCGAGAAGTCCGTGTTTTTCTCTCTCACTATTCTTCTCATGGATCACCAATGTGTGTATTCATGCTTTTTTTCCTTTCTTTTCTTCTCTTTGCATTTTGTTTCCATTTACATCCTTCATCTTGTGTTATAGAACTCTCAAATCCTCACACTCTTTGTTGTGTTGGAATTGAGATTTAGTCCTCTTTCTTACCAAATGATTCTCCATTAGTTTTTGATCTCATATGAAATCTTCTTGTGAGCATTTGTCATCAATTTTCTTTAACAATTCGAAGTGGTAAACATGATACCCTGTTTCAACTCACTAAAATTAGCAAGCCGAAACAGGGGGGGGCATATAGCTACCCTCGAATTTTCATCACCTTCCTTAGTAAGCATTAAGTGATTTTGTGATCTAACGTGTGTTTTGAAGGGTGCGGTTCCTAACTGTGTACTGCAGATACCGTTGGGGGCTTTGTTCGATAGACTTATGGATATATCCTTTTTCAAATAATGTTTACTTTTCTGTACTTTAGCTTGCATATGCACGTAGTGTTCATATGACCTCTAAAGTGGGGGCTAAATGTAGCGTCGTAAATTGCACGCACTTGCTAGGGTGGTACAATTTCACACCTAGTTTAGCACCCGCCTTGGCACATTTTGCATTTTGCATTGCATTTCCCCTTTAGCACTTGATTAATTAAATTAATTAGGTCTAAGGTTCTATTTTATCATCTCCCATATCATAAAGTTGGGCCCTTTTCATTAAAGTGTTCCCCTTTCATTTTATTCTTCCAATACATCATTTAATCAAAAACCCTAATTAGGTCCTATTTTGAACTCGGGGGCTTGATTTCGGGGGTCAAAACATCTCGAAATCACCTGTAACTTCGAGATTCGCTCTAAAATCATCATATCCAACGGCCCTGAAAATTTGGTGAAAAGTTGTCAGGACCATGGCGCCCGACGTGCACATGGTCCCGGACATTTTTCCCGAAATTTTAGGAGCTCGATCCAATCATAAAATAAAGCTTAACCCCAAGAAATTGGCGGGATATTCAATCTCTAGGTCGGCCAAAAGTTGAAATTAAGACCTAGGGTTTCATATATCAGAGCTCTCTTTCTTCATTTAAAAGGATCCGAATTTTTTGGGGCTTTCGAGGACCTTCTAGGCAGCGAAAGAGCAAATCTTTGAAGACTTCAATAACATTCAACATCCATCCATCAAGCATTCATCAATTTCATTCATTTAGGGCTTGGGAGACATTGAAGAACAATAGGAGATTACCGACTGAAGATTGGCTTGTACTCCTCCCTTAAGGGTTGGGTATGATTTCATGTTGTTTTCATGTCTTTGCATAAGCTTCAATATATCTTTTATTCATGCTTTAGATCACTTTGCATATTGATTTAGAGCATTTACATTATCATTTACAAGCAATTAGGGTTTACTTTCTAGGTTGCTCTAGTTTGCTTTCTTGCATTTAAGGACCTTGCACACACACTAGGTCTGCACACACAATACATTTTACAATACAAATTGGCTATTCGTGGAGGTGGAAATCACCGAAGCGGGGGTTTGACTAAGGCAAAACCCTATATAGCCGCCCATACCCTTTTCAGATATAAGTGCAGGTTTCGGAATTTGGACGACGCCGCAGGTGACAGATCCGGGAAAAGCAGGTCAAGATAGCACTTCACACCAAGTTTCAGAGCAAAAGATCAGGACAGGGGCGTAGGGCACCCTGGTCCTACCAGGACAGGGGCGCTGGGCGCCCTGGTCCCTGGGACAGGGGCGCTGGGTGCCCTGGTTCTCCTGACAGACAGCAGTTTTCAGCATTTTTGACAGCTTTCCAAGTTACAAAATAGCAATTTCCAGAGCAGTTTCAGGGGCAGAATCAGGACAGTGGCGCCCACGCCCCCGTCCCGAACATTTTCACTCAGATTTTGACACCAGGTACGCATTTACATTCTTGTCTTGTCCTTGTGTTTACAGCTTTCCATTATTTAAGTTCAATTCTGCAAATCTTGTTATTAGTTCATACTTGCGCTTTGGGGTTTGGGATTGAACTTGCATCATTTTATCTTTCAATTACAACAAAGGAATAGAAATCCTAATAGGTAGCCCGTGGCTCTCTCTTCCACAAAAAGAAGTAGCCAATTGTGTGATACCTCTAGGCTCTTTCGTATTCCACAAATGTGTGATTGAAGGTGAGATTAGGGCATGTTTGCTTAGTGTCACTTTTTCCCCCACACATTTTGGTGAACCCGATGTGAACCTATCATTGCTTCCTCTTGCATTGCATTTGTTAGATCTAGATCTAGATTTAGTGTGTTTTATATGTCTTCTCCAAATGATTCATGTCGGGCTTTATATGTTTTAGAAGACTGGTCAATAGATGTCTTGACCAGTCATGTCTTTGACTGATGAAGGCACCTATTGATCGGTGTCTTTCCATATTGCACATCCCAGTTTTGGTTATGTTTGGTAACTAACATTTAATACTTAAACACTCAGTTGAAACAGTGTTAGTTATGATGCTTTGTTAATGGCCCAATTATAAATGTTTATCGATATGAACTAAACTCGATAACAAATAGCATTACATATGCTATCAGGTTATTAGCTCGATAGCATTTAGATCGATGCTTAACTATGTTAAGCAAGTTGTTGATCTAAACCATCTTTATCCAATGCCAATATCATAATCATGATCAATGTTACAATCTGATAAACATATTCAGTTCAAAAAGCATAAATCAGATAATCTAATAGCATAGATGAATAAACCATAATAGAATAAAGGAGATTAATGGGTTAGAGAAGTCTTATCTTGTAGAAGCTACTAATGCATTAACACTCCCTCTTAGCTTTGGAAGATAGATAAAGTAACCTGCATCACATTTCTCTTTCATAACCAGAATAATGTCAGTCTCCAAGAATATATATCATGTATACATATGATATGAAGTACCATCAGGACACAAGATACAAATATAAAACATCACTTTAAGTATGTGACATAGAGTATCGCCTAACCATGTGATATAGAAGATTCATCACTTTATTATGACAAGATATCACCTGAACACATGATATCAGTATTGCCTAAACACGCAATACTATGGATAAACATATGAGGATGGTTAAATTCTCATCTTATCCCGGTTGTGATATGTGCACAAACATTTTATACAAATGTTTTACCACAACACCATCATGGCACATCCATGACATACCAGAGATCCAACATGACAACTGGTTTAGAGAATCATAAGATCGTCACCTTATGATGTCTGCATACAAGTGTTCATAATCTGAGAGATCGTCACCTCTTAGATATGAACACAAGGGGTGAAACCCAAAATGTCCCAACATGATAGAAGAAGTTTACACATTAAACATCTTATTTACAAAGCAAATTACCTTTCTATCATACCTAAACCTCTTCTGAAGTGATCAATCTTCACTTTGGATAGAGGTTTGATCAAAATGTTGGCAGTTTGATCTCCTGTACAAACATATTCTAATTGAATTACATTCATATCAACCATAGCTCGTACATAGTGGTATGGGATCTCAATATGTTTGGACCTGTCATGGAATATTGGATTTACTGAAAGTTTTATGCAGCTCTGATTGTCACAATGAATAATAGTAGGTTTCATAGGTTCTCCAAACAATCCCACAAGCAACTTCCTAAGCCATACTGCCTCTCGGGCAGCCATAGAAGCTGCAATATATTTGGCTTCGGTGGAACTTTGAGCTACAGAAGACTGCTTTCTGCTGATCCAAGATATCATGGATGAACCTAAACTGAAACAACACCCTGAAGTGCTTTTTTTGTCAATCACGCTGCCAGCCCAATCTGAATCTGTAAATCCATGTAGATCTATATCAACTTTCTCATATTTAAGACCAAGGTTTAGGGTACCTTGTAAGTATCTCATAATATTTTTTACTACCACCACGTGTATCTCCTTAGGTTCACACATAAACTGACTTAGAGCATTAACAACATAAAAGATATCTGGCCTTGTATTTAATAGATACATTAGGGACCCAATCATCTACTTGTACTAAGTAGGATCAGTAGACTGTGATTCTGCTGCTGCTTCTTTAAGTTTATGTAAGTTGGTTTCCATAGGAGAGGTCATGGGCCTACAATTTAGCATTCCGAATCTCGTCAAAATGTCCAAGGTGTACTTTCCTTGGTTTAGTACAATATTATTAGAATTCTACCATACTTCTAACCCTAGGAAGTAATGAAGTAGTCCCAAGTCCTTCATATCACATTTTGTGGATAGATCTTTCTTGCATTGATCTATAAGGTGATCATCTCCTATGATTAATAGGTCATCAACATATAAAATCAATATTAGCATATCACCTTTATTTCTTTTGTAGTAGAGATTAGGATCTACATCATTTTTAGTGAAACCTAGTTTTGAGAGATAGGTGTCAATTCTTTCATACCAGGCCCTGGGAGCCTGTTTGAGCCCATAGAGAGCTTTCTTAAGTATACATACATGAGACTCTACATTATGAATTTCAAACCCTTCAGGTTGCTTTAGGTAGACTTCTGAGATCTCACCATTTAAAAATGTTGTCTTAACATCCATCTGGTGTACCTTCCATCCCTTTGTTGCTGCAATGGCTAGTATAGCTCTTACCAATGTATATTTGGCAACAGGTGCAAATGTTTCTTCATAATCTATTCCTTCCCTTTGTGAGAACCCTCTAGCTACAAATCTGGCCTTGTGTTTTTCAATACTACCATTTGTAGCATGTTTGATCTTGAAAAGCCATTTAGATGAAACAACAAATTTCTTAGTTGGCCTAGGAACAATCTCCCAAACATCATTCTTCATAATGGATTGATGCTCTCCAGACATCACATCCTTCCATACTTGATGTTCAAGTGCATCTGATACATTGTTTGGTTCAACTTTAGAGAGATCATTTATAAGGGAAACATAGCTAGTGAATTTATTAGACCTTTTACTTTCCCTAAAGGTTCCTGAAGGAGTAGCAAAGTTTTGAGCTTCTGTTATAGTCTTTGTGGCCCATAGTGGACTTTTCTTGAGTTTTTCTCTAGGTGGGTTTTGAGTTTCACCTATAGTCTCCTCAGGATTCTCCCTTTGAAGCTCAGGATTAGGATCTTCTTCTATGTTAGGAGTAGGGATATAGATTTCAGGTTCTATTATACTTTGGGCTCTTTTGAAGGCTAAGTCTTCTTCAAAGATTACATCCCTACTAGGTTCAATATTTCTTTAACCTTGTATATAAATTCTATAGGCCTTGGATGTTTCACTATATCCTATAAGTATTCCCCTTTTTCTAGAAGGTTCTAGTTTTAGTCTTTTCTCTTTAGGTACATGTATATAGACAAGACCCCCAAATATCCTAAGGTGGCTAATATCTGGCTTTATTTTCGTGAAGACTTTCTCAGGAGTTTTATCTTCAAGGTGGGACTGAGGACATCTATTTTGTATATATACCATAGTGCTAGTTGCTTCTACCCAAAGTTTGATATTTAGATTTTGATCAAGGATCATGGCTTTGGCAGCTTCTACAATAGTCTTATTTTTCCTCTCATCTACCCCATTTTGTTGAGGATTATAAGGTATTGTTAACTCCCTCTTAATCCCTGAATTTTTACAAAAATCTTTAAATAATTCTAAAGTATATTCCCCCCTATTGTCAGTTCTTAGGGTTTTAATTTTATTTCCTAAGTATTTCTTCATTAGTGGTTTGAATTCTTTAAATCTATTGAGGATCTCTTCTGATTCTTTACATTTCAGAAAGTAGTAGTCATCAACAAATATTACATAATACAAAAATCCCCCTAGAGAGGGTTCAGACATAGGTCCACATACATCAAAATGAACTAATTCTAATATTTTGCTTGTCTTTCTAGTACTATTTTGGAAGGCACCCTTGGTATTTCTACCCAGGGCACATCCCTTGCACGCCTCTGAATAATATTGCTTCAACTTAGGTAGACCTATGACAAGATTTCCCATAGATGATAAAGCCCTATAATTCAAGTGGCCTAGTCTTCTATGCCACATCTCATTTGCATTTGTGGCTTCATGAATTAAGGCTAAGTTGGGCTCTGTGCATAGCTCATACAAATAGCCTTGTCTTTGTCTAATGACTTTAGCTTTCTTGATGGTAGAATTTTCGGCCAATCCACCATCTTGTTTTCCATGAAGGTCACTCTATATGCATTATCCTCTAGTGCTGATATGGAGACTAGATTTCTTTTGATGTCGGGGACATATAGTACTCCTTCAAGTTGCAATGACATGCCTGTCTTTAATTTGATGATGCAGGTTCCAATTCCTCTGACTAGATGTGAGGAATCATCTCTGATGGTCACTTCCTCATCATTCTCCTCTATCATGAAGTATAGCACTTCTCTAAAACCAGTAATGTGTTTGGATGAACCACTATCGATCACCCATGAGTTAGACTTGTTTGTTGTATGGCTTGTGAGTTTTGAGTAGAGGACATAGTTCTTGAATTCATTTTCCCTTTTGGATTTTCCTACTTTGACAAATGTGGCTTGTTTTGGCTCTCTCTAGACATTTTGCAACATAGTGTCCAAATTTGTTACACCTATAACATTGAATATGTGATAGGCCTTTCTTTGGAGTGTTCTTGCCTTGATGACTTTTTCTTTTCCTAAATTGTTTCTTCTTTCTTTTCTTATTTGTGTTAGTATTTAGGACTTGAAGGTCTTCATCTATGTTCTTTTATTTTATTCCAATTTTGTTCAATCTTGACTCTTCTTGGAGACAATCATCTCTTAACCTTTCAAACTTAGGATATTTGGACCTTGCACTAATTCCTTGGACAAATGTATTCCATCCACTGGGAAACCCATCTAGAGCAATGAGTGTTAATTCTTTACTCTGGATCTCATAATCAAGGGTTGCAAGTTCATCTCTTAGGGTTGATATTCACATGAAGTAGGAGTTGATTGTCTCCCCTTTGTTCATCATGATATGATTTATCTCTCGTTTCAATGCTAGAGTATGACTTGCATCTGATATCTCAAATGTCCTTTCAAGTGCTTTGAACATTTTTTAAGTCATCTCTTGTTTCTTTATGATGGGCATTATGTTGTTTCTTACCCCATCAACTATTATTTTAATAGCCTTTTCATTTCGCTCAATCCATGCTATTTTGTCAGGTTCATTTTCGGGTGCTACACTTTCAGTTTGAACATATGAATCAACTTTATTTTCTCTCAAAATAATTTTGATTCTAAACTTCCAAGCTGAGAAATCATCGCTACCTCCGAGTCTATCTTCGAATCTAATAGCACTGACCATTTTGGAAATGTGATGTAATATATAATTTTGTTCTTGAATTATTCAGAAATTGAATAGCCACAGATTAGATTAGCCTTGCTCTGATACCATGTAAAGTTTTGTTCAATTTTAATAAAAGAACAAATTATATATGTGAGAATTTTATATGATTATATTGTCTGATAATCTGATTTTTTTGTTGCAGGCTGAAGGGGAGAGATCCTTAATATTTTTATATGTCTTATCCAAATGATTCATATCGGGCTTTATATGTTTTAGAAGACCGGTCAATAGATGTCTTGACTAGTCATGTCTTTTAGACATGACCGATCAAGGCACCTATTGATCGGTGTCTTTCCATATTGCACATCCCGATTTCGGTTATGTTTGGTAGCTAACATTTAATACTTAAACACTCAGTTGAAATGATGTTAGTTATGATGCTTTGTTAATGGCCCGATTATAAATGTTTATTGGTATGAACTAAACTTGATAACAAATAGCATTTAGATCGATGCTTAACTATGTTAAGCAAGTCGTCGATCTAATCCATCTTTATCTAATGCCAATATCATAATCATGATCAATGTTACAATCTAGTATTTCACTCTAAGACAAAACATATATCTATCAAGTATAACTTTTTGAAGGAGAAGTTGGAAGCAAATGAAGTTAAACTAGTTTATGTGAACACTGAAGAATAGATTGCAGATATTTTCACTAAACCATTATCCAAGGATTCATTTGAGTACCTGAGAGATAGATTAGGGGTTTCTGCCCCTCTGACAAAGACTTGATTGATGCAATTTGGCATTAGTTCGACATGCATTATCAGAGATACTATTCATTCTGGCACCGATGAGGGATGCTACTGCTCAGGGGGAGTAGTTAGCTTTGATATTCTAAGGCTTATATTCTTGCTTTGATATTTTTGTCAGATTTCTTGCATTGATGTCAAAGGGAGAGAGATAGTGATGTAAAAAACAAATTCAGAACTTTACTGAGATATTATTCAAAGGGGGAGAGTTATTGATATTCAGAGCTATATGCAAGAGATTGTTGGTTGTCTTCCATAGGGGGAGACTTGTTTGGTATTTCTTGGTACTTAGATGTTTTGCACATCTAGTGTTGTCATCAATGCCAAAGGGGGAGATTGTTGGTCATTTGGTGGAATTGATTATGTATTGCATTGATGTTTTGTCATTGATGTCAACACTAGCTAATTGGATGCTTTACCAGCACCCTTTTGGTCCTAGTTGGTTGAGTGGTTTTTGGTTAACTTGGATCTGGCATGATCTAATTGATTCTGGTGTAATCTGGTGATGGAATTGGCTTGTTCATGATACTTATACTCATATTTGGTCAGTTAGTTTTGGTCTAGTGATTGGATGCTATCTTGTTTACTTAGAAGATTGGTTTCTAGTTTCGGCGAGGGTTTCACCAACAAAGCTTTTGGTGGAGATATTTGATGCATTACATAATTGGTGTTGGTGCAGCTTCAGATGTAGTATTAAGATGCTATTGGTGATCATGTTCAAAACTTAGCATTTGGAGATCATTGCCGAAGCGTGTGGACCTATAGTTGGTCTGGGTTGATCTAGGTTATGGACCGACATTGATGTAACGTGTGGATAGGACCTATTGTTGTATTTCTGGGATGTCTTATGTTTTGGATATTATTTGTTTCTATCTAAGGCTGACATGGTTTGTAATTATGTATTTGGTTTATTGTCTAGTAGCTGACCTGATTGTTTATGGTCGAGGGTTTGTATAAATAAGATGTACGATCTCATTGTAGATCATCATGGTTATTGTAAGAGGTCATGGTCAAGGAATGTAATGTGCGAATAATGTAATATCACTCTGGCAGAGGAGTTGGTCAATCATTGGAGATCGAATTGGGTTTGTGTAAGAGGATTTATTCCTCTGATATTGAGCTTAACCGGAACTGTACTCAAGCATTGGAGATGCTATCTTTTGCAGTTTAACACTTCTCTGGATTGTAGTTTGGATTTGTATGTAGTTAGTGAGGCTCATTTTGTAATGAGGAGTGTGCTCTAGGTTGTTGGCCTTCTTGCAAGTGCAGGGCCCTTCATTGTAAATTTACATACTTACTGCAGAAGTATTATCTGATTGTGGGTAGGTTTCCATTCGTGGTTTTTCCCTTTATCGAGTTTTCCACGTACAAATCTTGGTGTTGTGTGGATGGTATTTATTATGTGTTTATTGTTTATACTTAATTGGATTAACTTCTATTCTAGTATTATTGTTTTGGGTTCCGATATTAAAGTTTAAATTGCTAATGCTTCCTGTAATCTATGACAACTGATTCACCCCCCCCTTCTTAGTTGTCTTCTGGTTATTTGAATTGTCTAACAACAACAATATTTTCTTCCTTTTTATTTTAGTCCTCAATCTCCTTAGACATTCTCATAGTTATAGCTTTCATTTCATTTACCATAACCATGTTCTCCTGACTCAATTTCTGGCATTGTTCCTTAAGTGCATCTTTCTCTTCATCATCCTGACTTTGTAAAGTTCCTTCCTCCTACCTTGAATTAATGATAGCCTCTCTTGTAGGACAAGAATGAATTCCTTAGCATAATTCAATTCATCTTCTAGCTTTAAGGTCTTCAACCTTTTAGCATCATAATCTTCAAGTGCCATCTCAAGTTGTTTCTCCAAACCCATGTCCATGGATTCCGGATTCAGAATCTTCCTCAAGCTGTTAAACTTCCTTCGAGGCACAAGGCTTTGATACCAATTGTTGGAATCCAATAACACTGAGAGGGGGGGGGGTGAATTAGTTTTATACTAGATGAATTACTTTTTAGCCTTATTAAAACATGCATACACCAACCGGTATACTGGTACATACAAAATTGAAAGAAGTAAAGAAACCAATAAGCCAATCACATAAATGAGAATCATAACACACAAAATTATACGTGGAAAACCTCAAAGAGAAAAAACCATGGTGGGATTTGTGACCCACAATATCAATCCACTGGCCATATGAAGAGATTTTACAAAATCTAAGGGGCCTGCACTTGCAAGAAGGCTTACAGCCTAGAGCACACTGCTCAATCACAAATGGAGCCTCATTGACTACATATAAATCCAGACTATAATCTGGAGAAGTGTTGAACTGCTAAGATAGAATCTTCTATGTTAGAATACAATTTCGGTTTAAGCTCTATCTGTTTCGGTCTGAAACCCTAAACCCTTTACCGGAATAACCCTTACGTAAATATACTCACATACATAATCTCTCTGATATATTTTGTATTATATCATATTCACATATCCATCACCATATCTATATCAAAATGATCTAATCCAACTGATCTATATATCCTATACAACTTATCATGCCTTATGTCGGCTTACAAAGATAATTACAATATCAAATTACATGTTGGCTAGATAACATAAATGCATGAATATCAAAAACAATTGCCGATGCTAGATCCAAGAGATGTCGGCCTCCAATACCGATAACCATATTCTAAACCATGTTGGTCTGCATTGTTGGTAACCAAAGAAATCCTTTTGTCATGTCGGTGTAGTTTTTGTGAAGTGCTTGTCGGTACACAACTGAACCAAAACATGAAGCCATAACAAAATACCATGTTGCCATCAATGACAACATAGTGAAACCAACCAATTGAGTGTCAATTGCCAACAAAACCAACCTGACAAAATGCTCAAAAAGCTCCATAAATAAAAATTCAAACCAAACTATAAAAAAAATCCCACCAATCAGAAAATTCCCAAAAATTATATCCTATACCTACCATGCATAGTTTTGAGGTAAATAATATAAAATAGTATTATATACTTACCTTTACAAAATCAACCAATAGGATAAAAGGGTAGGTAACAAATATAATATATCGATTAACCAAATAGTAACAAAGGAAATAATAAATGAAAAGCCATTTAAATAAAATAACCTTATGGGCAAATAAAATGTGAAAGCCCAATATAAACAAATAAATTAAAGGCAATATAAAATAAATACCACAATTAATTATAAAATCACAACCCATATAAAATAATTAAATAAATAAATAACCAATTAAACAATAAATCCCAAAATAAATATTAATATATAAATGATAACCAAGGCTCATAAAATTATAATCAAACAATACAAATAAATATTAAATCTCAATAATAAATTATTCAAATTTTAATTAAATGACCAAACTATATAACAAATTAAATTTAACATTAATAAACTATATTAATCAATTATTAATAAATTAAATATTCAAATACTCACAATATCACAAGGCAACCCGACACAAGGGTATAACAACACACTACAAGATACCACAAGAAAACTCAACTAAGACACTAGATTGACTAGGATATCAACTAAGACCTAGAGTTTAAGGAAGAAAATTTAAGCCATCTCCAACAACTTGCCATTGGGATAGAGACACACTCAGACCTGTGAGACTAGGGGCAGTCGATGTCTAGTACCTGCAATCTTGCAACCACCAATAGCCATTAGACAACATATGCAATAACATATACATATCATAAATCACTAGGCAAGTGATAGAGAATTGCAATGTCATATCATGCTCAAAATGAGTGGTGTGACATTGTCTCTAACATGAATACACTAGAAGACAATCACAATCATTATATCATCAACTCAATAATCATAATCATGGAATAGGGTTAGCATACTCAAGATACTAATAGTTCTGTCACTTAATGTAAGTACATATCCAATAGCCAACAAGATGAGAGGGGGGGGGTGAATTATACAAACTTAATCATCCATAAAAACATCAGATTCAACCTCGATAACATATATATCAGTCATATAACCAAAACTATCAAACATGCAAACTCAAAAGCATATGAACAATATAAACCACATAACACCAGATTTAACGTGGAAACCCAAATAGGGAAAAACCACTGTGGGATTTCGGACCCACTAAGAAATATACTCTTCTAGAGTATGCTAGGTTAAAAGAAAATCCTGTTAAAGATTACAAACACATTGCTAGATGTGACCCGGTTAAGGGATTTCCCTCAAATCTGTTAGGATCTTTACTTTGTTAGAAGTGGCCTTGTTAAAGGATTTCAAACACTCAATAAGAATGTCACCTTGCTAGAGGATTTTACAAATAAGATTGTTAAGTCCACTCGGTTAAGAGATTTTCTGCTACTTCTCAAAATAACAGTAATAAAAATATGTTTGCAACTTCACATCTAAAAATGCTAAAGTAGATTCTTATTTGCTCAATACAATCAATTCATAGGACTTATCTTGTCCCTCTGCTGGGCTATATACTCTATTATCAAAATAGGTCTTCAAGCTTTTGTGCTCAGTAATCACTATCTAGCATCCCTGTGCATACACTTGCCCGCATACATTGTTTATCAATAGTTTCCTATTTATAAACAATCTTCTAACTGCTTAATCTCCTTGATCACATTTCCCATGATCAATCATAGCCATCAAATCTTCAATCTTGTCCAAGTTCAATGTATCCTTCGATCTGAAAACGTTTTACCCCACCTTGGAACTTGTGTTAGGGTATTGCAGTTCAATCTGAGCTGTAGATCTTCCTGTCAATCTTTCTTTACCATAGATTCTTTAACAATCTTCATACATGACTTACCAATCATTTAATTTGCTCTAGCTCATCAGCTTCCTTCATTAAATATCACATGTAAACATTTAATGCATTCTATTATAGCTCGATTGTAACTCGGTAAATACTAAACTTCACTCAGTAGACATTCTACCTTCATTAACCGATAGCGATAACCTTAGGGTTTACTGACTAGGTTCTTTGCTCGGTAACATAGTATAGTATTAACCTTTCAAACAATAGCATATGTAGGATATCAAAACAATCTAAACATCATGATCTCATCATTGTCTAACTCGGTAATAGTTGCCCATTGAATAACGCATCCCCTTATTCATCATATTCTTTCTATGTCTTTTACCGACATCTTTATACTCATCAAATCATACTTCCTAAGATATGGCAACATCATACTGAATTAGAAAATCAATTTCTTGATATCAATGACAAAATAATAATATTAAGATAGTAATCATCCTTAATCAGTTATATCCATAGTCATCAACAACCTTCTCAATATCCTTATTGAAATGCCAACAATCTCTCATTGTAATTGGAATGCCAACCTTCTTCTTGTCTATTATAATGCCAACAGATACCATCATAAGCTCATAACAATATGAAGCAGCCAATGATAATAATAAAGACAATATAGATCATCAATGTAAGTCCATCAACATAATAGTCTATGATATATCAATCATCCACATAAGTCATCATGTATCAACTGTCCATATAAATGTCTGACATCATCCATAAGCATCTGAAATATAGATAGAGACATAAATATAAATTAAAACATCACATAAGAGTCTAATCAAGCCTATCAAGGCATAAATCAAAAGATAAGTCAAGGAGGGATACTACAACTAGTTGGTAGATGAGTTTCAAAATACAAACGAGAAAGTAACAACAATTATTTGCCTATCAATTTGTGCCATATTTTATTTTTATCGTAAAAAGGAATATACTTATAATATTTATTCATTTTAATTTATTAAATATTTATGTATAAATTTTTTAAAAATTCCTAAAATTACAGAGGTTTTCAGAATACTTGTGGGTATTCATCCCCACCGTGGTTTTTCCCATTTGAGTTTCCACATCAAAAATCATTATGTCAAGTGGTGAATGATTTTGTGGTTATGTTTTGATATGGTTGCTATGATTAACTGGTAAAGACACTTAGACATGATTAGATGACAGTAAGTTATCTGAAATGAGTTATTACTGATGTTAGTAAAGTGGTTTAAAGTTTTATTTAGATGTTATGTGTTACAGATCTATTACATTGTATCATTGATGTTTTGGTCAACCAGTATAGTTTGACGGTGCAGTTGTAGTTTTGGTACAGTATCTAGATTAGTTAGTTTTGCAAGTTGTTTATGAGTTGGGATTGAGTTTGGTGAAAGTTTAGTTTATTTTATATCTACTAATTCACCCCCCCTCTCAATAGTTGACTAGTCATATTATCAATTGGTATCAGAGCATTTCAAGTCCTATTTGGACTGATAGGATGAAGATCTATATCAAGAACTTAGGAAGTCAGTATTGGGAACATGTTGTTACTTAATATAACTTGCCTAGTGGGATTTTATTAGATGATCAAAAGAAGGAGAAATAGGAGAACAATCAAGCATTGGAGGCTATTATTAGTTCCTTGTCTGATTCAGAGTATGTTGATGTCCATGGATTGGAGACTTATTTTGAAGTATGGAAGAAACTTGAGGATATCTATAATGGTGATGAGCATGTGAAGATTGCCAAAGAGGAGAGTCTGAGAGGTAAATTTGATGATATGCGGATGGTTGAAGGTGAAAACATTCAACATTATGGTCAAACAATCGAGGAGATAGTTGGAGAGATCAAAAGTGTTGGTGGTACAATAAAGGATACCACAGTGTTTAGCAAGATGTTGAGAACCCTTCTACCTGTCTACACTATCCGAGTTAGAGCCACTAAGGAACTCAAGTCTATTGATAAATCAAAGGTAACTCTTGACTCCATCATTGGTAAATTAACTCCATTTGAATTAAATGGTTTTGATGGAAGTGTTCAAAGATCGAAATCTGCATTTAGAGCCTCAGTTTCAAATCCACCAGTAAGGAAAAGCAAAGAAGCTAGTCACAGTCATGAGTCCAAATCCAGCAAAGAGGTTGATGATGAAGATAGTCTGATTGAGCTTGAAGCATTGTTGGCCAAGCGGTTACCCAAAGGTACCGGTAAGTACAGAGGTAAATTAACTTTGAAGTGTTTTGCATGTAACCAGATTGGACATATTGTTGCTAACTATCCAAATGGAGATAATGAACAGAAACATGAGAAGTATAAGAAGTACAAAGGCAAAAGTAAAAGAGATTGTCTCATTGTAGTGGATGGAGGAATTACAAATGAGGAATCTAAAGAAGATGCAAATGAGGACATTGTCTTTATTGCTATTAAAGAAGAGACATCAGATCAGAAGGCATTAGTCTCTTGCATGGATAGTTTTGATGATTGGATTATAGACAGTGGTTGTTCACACCACATGACCGATGACCAGAGTAAGTTTCTTACTTTAAAGGAATTTGATGGAGGTGTTGTGAGATTTGGGAATGACTCACCCTGCATGGTAAAAAGAAAGGGAACCATCTCTCTTAACGGTAAGAGCAGTGCAGATGATGTCTATTGGGTTGAAGTACTAAAACACAATCTTTTGAGTGTTTCTCAACTCAATGATAGAGGTTATCCATAGGAATTCAAGAATGGGAGGTGCAAAATTTATGGAAGCAAAGCTGAACTGATTGCAACCGGCAAGTAGACAAGAGGTAACTTGTTTCATTTAAGTTCCAAAGTTAACAATTATTTAATTGCAAAAGTAGAAGATAGTTCGATTTGGCATTGAAGATTGTATCATGTAAATTTTGATAACATTGTAGAAGTTAGTAAGTCCAAATCAGTAAGAGGTTTGCCTCAATTGGACAAACCAGTGAATTCTATGTGTAAGGAATGTCAATTAGGGAAGATGACATCCTTGTTGGCATATGTGGAAAGTATGATGACATGATGATATTGTATGTTGTCATTGATGTCAATATGCTGAAGAATGAACCGATATATTGAAGTAAGCACTTGCAAGAGAACAGGTATGATGTTGTGAATTGGTATATGTGAAAAAGTGAAGCGGTATGTCTATCGAAGTGAACCGATATGTTGAAATGTGAACCGGTATATGTGAAAAAGTGAAGCGGTATGTTTGTCCAAGTGAACTGGTATGGTGAAATGTGAACCGGTATATGGAATGTTTTGTATCAAGGTTTCATATGGGATGACTATCGGTTGGTAGTCTTAGCTTTAGGGTTTCCGGTTGAAGTGTTCTATGCATGTGTGATTCAACCAATGACATCATGTGATGAGTTAGCATTGTAATGAAGAACAGATTGTGTTGCCACATTAGTCTTGTGTGCATGAAGGATCTTACATGAAGGAGATTGATCCTATCTACCTCGAGAAGGTGTGAAGTCTCTATAAATGGTGGAGAACGAGTGATGGGTTATCAACCTCCAAGAAGCGGTGAAGAACAAACGTTGGAGAAGGTCTTGAGATTTGTTCAAGACTATTGTAATCAATGCAATATGATCAATGGTTAGGATTGAACTGACCAAATTGCTTAACCTAAATGTTTAGGGTTTAGGGTTTATGCTACCGACCTATCTGTTTCCTATAAGGTCGATGTTGTTTTTCATGTTGAGGTTGTTGGCAAATGTTGTGTGTGTATCCAAGTGCACAGATACGTGATTATTGCCAAACCAGATAAGAGAATAGATGCCTGCAGAGTGTGATTATAGAAGGAAGAAACCAAAGCGGATCTGCATTGGCATTGAGTTCTGTTACCAGATCATTGTAATACCTGTTGACCTCTAACCACTTCAACAGTTGGAAAATCCCTTAACATGGTAGCTTTAACCGACTTGTTGTAAATCCTTTAACAGGGTGACTCAAAATAATTGAGTTCTAAAAATCCTCTAACAAGGTAACCTTTAACAGGGTTTAACCCTTAACCGAATATTTTAGCCATCCCTTAACCGGGTGATCCCTAGCAAGCTCAGTTCCTAACAAAACCTATTATAAAGTCTTTAATTGGAATAGGCTCCTAACAGAGTAGACTTCAAAAGGGTTCAAAGTATAGCTTGTGGGTATTCATCCCCACCATGGTTTTTCATAGTTGGGTTTCCACGTGAAAAATATGTGTGTTATGTGTGATGCTTTTCATGTGGTGTTTTGTTATTCTCTATTAAGCGGTAAAGCATGTTGAACCAGTAAGTCTTTACATTTCTGTTGAAGTATTACTAGTGTATGTGTATGGGTGAAGTGGAAATAAGATGTTAGATTGTGTGGAAAGCTGAGTCACCGGTTTATGTCTTTCACTATGTTTAACCCGTAGTAATTTGGTTTAGACTGGTGTTATTGCTTGCCAGTCTAGTGCAGTGTTCTCAGTCAAACCGGTTCAAAGAAAAGTGTTTTTCTCAGTACTGATTCACCCCCCCTCTTAGTACCAGTTTGGTACTAACTGTTCATCATTGATTCATCAATCCTCAACTTTTAAGAGCAAATATTTCTCAATAGAACATTTGCTAAATTTTGTTCATATAGACCTTTGTGGACCAATAAGGACTAGGAATATTTGAGGTGATTGGTATTTTGTGATATTTATTGATGATTGCTCAAGAATTATGTGGGTCACATTCTTGAAGGAAAAAACAAAAGCCTTTAGCACTTTTAAGGCATTCAGAGCCTTAGTTGAAAAAGAAAGTGCAAGAAATCTTAAGTGCTTAAGAACTGATCAAGGTGGTGAATTTACTTCAGAGGAATTCACTAGATATTGTGAAGACAATGGATTTAAGAGGAAGCTATTTTCACCTAGGACACCATTCTGTGGGTCACATTCTTGAAGGAAAAAACAAAAGCCTTTAGCAATTTTAAGGCATTCAGAGCCTTAGTTGAAAAAGAAAGTGCAAGAAAACTTAAGTGCTTAAGAACTGATCAAGGTGGTGAATTTACTTCAGAGGAATTCACTAGATATTGTGAAGATAATGGAATTAAGAGGAAGCTATTTTCACCTAGGACACTACAACAAAATGGTATTGCAGAAAGGAGCAACCAGTCGGTTGTTGAAGCTTCTAGGACTATGCTAATACAAGGAGAAGTAGCTAATGTTGGAGAGAAGCTATCAGCACAATTGTCTACACAATGAACCAGATACTGGTTAAAAGAGGTAAGGATAAAACTCCTTATGAATACTGGTATAGTAGGTCACCTAATGTTGGTTACTTTAAGATTTTTGGTAGCAGATATTTTATCAAGAGAGGTGACTATGTTGGTAAGTTTGATGCTAAGAGTGATGAAGGCATATTTCTTGGTTACTCCACCAAGAGAAAAGCCTACAAATGTTACAACAACTGGAGAAAGAAGATCATTGAAAGTGCTCTGAAGATTCAGGAGAAATTAGTAGGGAGAAGGAGGAAGATGAACCTTACATTTTGGTTTTAGAACTAGAATCGATGAAGCCAGAAGTTGGTGAACTCAATATCGCAGCACCAGTTCAACCTGAACAAGTAGATTCTACAGAAGATGAAGAAAGTGTAGAAGAAGAACCTAAAGACTATGATCATGTTATTCCAAGGTATGTCAGACTCAATCATAATCCTGGTTAGATTATTGGAGATAAAGATTTTGGTATGTTAACCAGAAGAAGAATAAGAGAGAATTCTTGTATGATCTCCACTATTGAGCCTAGAACATTAAAGGAAGCTTTTGGAGATGATCATTGGATCAAGGCGATGGAAGAAGAACTTGACTAGATTGAGAAGAACAACACATGGACACTAGTACCCAGACTAGAGAACAAGAATGTAATAGGTACTAAATGGGTATTAAGAAATAAATTGAATGAAGATGGAGTAGTGGTTACAAATAAAGCCAGACTGGTATGCAAAGGTTATGCACAAGAAGAAGGTGAAGACTATGGTGAGACATTTGCACCAGTTGCAAGATTGGAAGGTGTTAGGACTCTACTTGCATTTGAAGCATATAGAGGATTCAAGGTATATCAGATGGATGTGAAGTCATCATTTCTAAATGGAATACTGGAAGAGGAAGTCTACATTGAACAACTAGATGGTTATGCTTTGATTGAAGAAAAGGATATGGTGTGCAAACTACACAAGGCACTATATGGTTTGAAGCAAGCACCTAGGGCATGGTATGAAAGAATAAATTCTCACTTGGTGAAGATAGGTTCCAAAACTAGAATTTAAGGTTCATCTCTCCTTCCTCTAAGAAAGAAATCTCCTTCGGTTGTACTCTTCCTGTCATCAATATTTCCTGCCCAGTCTGCATCTATATAGACTTTCAAATCAAAGTTATTTGCATATGGATACCATAATCCATAATCAATTGTGCCTTTCAGATATGTAAATATTCTTTTAGTTGCTACCATGTGTTTCTCCTTAGGAATTTTCTGAAATCTAGAAACTAATCCAACTACATGAGCAATATTCGATCTGTTGTGGACAATATAATGTAGTTTCCCTATCATAGGCCTATACTCCTTTTCATCAACTGATGCAGAATCATCCTCCTTAGACAGTTTATAGCTTGTAACCATAGGTGTTCCAACTGGTGTACTGTCTCCCATTCCAAAAGTCTTCAATACCTCTTTCACATACTTGGACTGTGTGATAAAAATACCTTCCTTCATTTGTTGAATTTGTAAACCTATAAAGAATTTTATCTCTCCTACCAGAGACATCTCAAATTCACTTTTCATCTCATTAGAAATTCATCACACATGTCATCATTTCCTCCAAAAATGATATCATCCATAAATATCTCACTAACCAATATCTTATCTCCTTCAGTCTTGAGATATATATTGTTGTTCATCAAGTGAGACTGAACCAATAAAGACAACAATATATATCTCAAGACTGAAGAAGATAAGATATTGGTTAGTGAGATATTTGTGGATGATATCATTTTTGGAGGAAATGATGACATGTGTGATGAGTTTCTAATAAGATGAAAAGTGAATTTGAGATGTCTCTAGTAGGAGAGATAAAATTCTTTATAGGTTTGCAAATTCAACAAATGAAGGAAGGTATTTTTATCACACAGTCCAAGTATGTGAAAGAGGTATTGAAGACTTTTGGAATGGGAGATTGTACACTAGTTGGAACACCTATGGTTACAAGCTATAAACTGTCCAAGGAGGATGATTCTACATCAGTTGATGAAAAGGAGTATAGGCCTATGATAGGGAAACTACATTATGTTGTCCACAACAGATCGAATATTGCTCATGTAGTCGGATTAGTTTCCAGATTTCAAAAAATTCCTAAGGAGATACACATGGTAGCAACTAAAAGAATATTTAGATATCTGAAAGGCACAATTGATTATGGATTATGGTATCCATATGCAAATAACTTTGATTTGAAAGTCTATATAGATGCAGATTGGGCAGGAAATGTTGATGACAGGAAGAGTACAACCGAAGGAGATTTCTTTCTTAGAGGAAGGCTAGTGTCTTGGAGTAGCAAGAAACAAAGTTGTATATCACAATCAACTGTAGAAGCTAAATATGTTGCAGCTTATATGAATTGTACCCAAGCAATCTGGATGAAACACATTCTCAAAGGTTTCAAGTTGAAGATTACAAAATTGGTAAGGATTTTCTGTGATAACACCAGTGCAATAAACATTTCTAAGAACTCAGTGTTGCATGCTAGAACAAAGCATATTGAGTTGAAGTATCATTTCTTGAGAGAGAAAGTGCAAAGTAAAGATGTGTCATTGGAGCATATATCTACTAAGAAACAACTAGTAGATATCTTTACTAAACCTTTACGTAAGGCTACTTTTGAGTATCTTAGAGGTAAGTTAAGGGTTGTACCCCTACATAAGGTCAATTAAGGAGATGTGGAAGACATAAGTCCTAGAGCTTATTGAAGATCTTGAAGTAGGATTGTTGTAAAGTGGAGCTATTCCACAGGGGGAGCAAAAAGTTGTAGATTGTTGTTGCAAATAGGTGAAGCATGGAATGGTTAACTAGTTGATATTGATATTCACTTTGGTATTGTTGTCAAAGAGGGAGAAGAACTATATGATTGATGAGGAGAAGAACTATATATGATTGATAGCCAGTTACCAGCTAAAGACATGGAGGTACAATTGAAGGAGAGTACATGAAAAATTATAAACCAGGATTCCTATACCTATGTATGTGCATTACTCTCAATCATCACGATCCAATGGTATTGATATTTTTGTATTGTCATCAATGCCAAAGGGGGAGATTGTTGGAATTGCATTGATAAAGAATAATGTTGTCATTGATGTCAATAGTAATTGGTAATGGAGTTGTATTGCAATCAGTAGTGATGTAGTAATGCAATCGGTAGTAGAGCAGTGGGGGAAACTGGTATTGGTATTTCAAGCAGAGTGATCAACCGGTAACCCTAACTGATGGAGCTTGGTTAGTCAGTTGTGTTGATCTATGATCAAATGGTGATCAGAGATGGAGATGCCATGTATTCATGATGCATGTGATTAGTTTCAAAGTGGTTTTGGCATGTAGAGATAACTGTTTATCTTGGGAATGAACAAATGCATAGCATGAAGTGAATAACACATGATGAGTTACAGGATCCAATGTGTGGTGATCCAGGAGCAGTCAAAGCTGTCTTGAACAATGTGTAGTCTAATTCTATGTAATCCAACGGTCATGTTTGAACAAATATTTTAATAATCTCTACGAGATCTTAGGTTTTGTGATGTGTTAATGACCTATTATATTTGTATTTAAGGTCGATGAGTTGTTTGTAATTGTGTTGTCAATTTGGTTAAGTGTGGGAGTGTGATTGATTACTGAACCAAAAGGAGTATCTACAAAATGTTTGAAGGTAGATAGGAGTATAAAAGGATCTAATTAAGTAGAGTAGTGCTATTACCAGATCAACAAAGACCTTGTTGTTCTCTAACCATTACAATAGTTAAATCCCCTAATCGGGTAAGCTTTAACAGACATGGTGCTATCTAAATCCTCTAACCAAGTGATCCATTAGCTTGGATTTGAAATCCTCTATTGAGGTTACTCCTAATAGGGTATTTCCTTTAATAGGGTATTGTAGTCAATACCTTAACTGGGTGGTCCTTAACTAGATCTGTTCCTAACAGGATATTTTTGTAAAGCTTCTAGCAAGGCTTGGCTCCTGACAAGGTAAACTTTAGAAGATTTCAGAATACTTGTGGGTATTCATCCCCACCATGGTGTTTCCCATTTGGGTTTCCACGTCAAAAATCATTGTGTCAAGTGGTGAATGATTTTGTGGTTATGTTTTGATATGGTTTATATGATTGACTGGTAAAGACACTTAGACATGATTAGATGACTGAAAGTGATCTAAAATGAGTTATTAATGATGCTAGTAATGTGGTTTAAAGTTTTGGTTAAATTTTATGTGTGTTATAGATCTATTACATTGCATCATTGATGTTTTGGTCAACCGGTATAGTTTGACAATGCAGTTGCAGTTTTGGTACAATATCTAAACTAGTTAGTTTTGCAGGTTGTTTATGAGTTAGGATTGATTTTGGTGAAAGTGCTTTTTTTTTTACATCTACTGATTCACCCCCCTTCTTATTAGTTGACCCGATCCTTATTGATTCATCATATTATCAAAAACTACGGTGGGAAACCCTATCCACAGTCAGATAATACTTCTGCAACAGTATGTAAAAAAATTACAATGGGGATTGCACTTGCGATCAGGCCAACCACTTAGAGTTCATTGTTCATCACAAAAGGGAAGTCTCACTAACTTACATAAACATCAGACTACAATCTAGAGAATTAACTGTGAAAATAGCATCTCCTAATGCTTGATACAGTTCCGTTAAATATAGATGTCTGCCCTATAATACCAAAACCTTCATAACCCTTCGCCGAATGATATAACCTTGTTTGCACAATTACCTCTCTTTGATAATGCATACTTCACTTATGATCTCCAAGTTACATGAATAAGTTGCCTATAAATACAGATCATTAACCTTGATAACAAGGTCGGCTAAACCCTAAACCCATAAACCATAATTACAAAAATTACATCACACAATACCATCAGACCAATATTATGACTTAAATTACATAGAATGGACCTAATTCAACTTACCAAATAATAATATTCACCAAAAATTCAACTAAAACCTATATCAACACGTTTCACCAATCGATAGAAACCCTTAGTGTAATAACATAGAATAACCAATTGGATCCAAATAGGACCACCAAATCCTCATGCCAGCCAATACGAAGCCACAAAAAAATTAGAACATGATCAATAATGCCTTCATCATGTTAGGAACCATTTCAATAAGTCAGACCAAAATCACTTAACCAAATCATCGAGTATCACCAACTAATAAAGCCAATCGGTACCAAGAAATATCAACTGGTAATCTAGAACATAAGTGATAGCTTCCAGAGCACCAAATCATGAACCAACTGAATGTGACTAACATATGACCATCTTGAATAACCATCCAAAACCAAAACAACTAATCTTATCATACCGAATAAAAAATGACTGATAACCAAGTCCAACTGGGATAGCAGTAACCAATCAGGATAGAACCATATCCAACCGGAGCATACTGTTGACATCAATGAAAACACATAAACAAATTCAGCATATTTCCAACAATCACCCCCTTTGGCATTGATGGGAACACTGAACATGAAGAACATCCAAGTGCCAAGGAATGCCAACAATCTCCCCAAATAATCAAGAATCAACAAAATATCTCCCCCCCTAAGATTTTTTGATTTTCACATGAACACCTTTCCCCCTTTGACATCAATGACAAAGGGTTGATGCCAAACCAAATAGCTAACTACTCCTCCTGAGCAGCAACATCATCCCATGAACCCGGATCAAAAGATGTTTCTGATAAACTCACCATATTGATGCATCCCTACATCTCTAAGTCTCTACTGGAGGAGTGGTGATACCTAATTGATCTTTGAGATATTCAAAAGTATCTTTAGGCAATGGTGTTATTAGAATATATGTAATCTATTCCTTAGTAGGCACATAAACCAATCTGACTTCCTTTGCTTCAACCTTTTCCTTCAAGAAATTATACCTTATAGAAATGTGTTTTGATTTGGAGTGAATTACCAAAATCTTTGACATATCAATAGAAGCAATATTATCATAGTGAATAACAATAGGCTCATCATAACTTACCCTTATATCCTTCAACATTTGCTTCATCCATAAGATCGGAGTGCAGTTAGTTGCAACAGCTACATATTGAGCTTCAACGGTAGATAATGAAGTGCATGATTGTTTCTTGCTAAGCTATGAAACCAATTTATTCCCAAGAAAGAATGCACCACCTATAGTGCTCTTCCGGTCATCAACATCTCCTGCCTAGTTCGAGTCTGTATAGGCACATAATCTGAAATCATCATCCTTTAGATACCATAGCCCATACTCTGTTGTTCCTGCCAAATATCTGATTATTCTTTTAACAACAATATCATGACTTCCTCTCAGATCATATTGAAATCTAGAGGTAATACATACATCATTGATTATATCCCATTTGGTCTGAGTTAAGTACATCAATCCACCAATCATTGATTTGTATCTAGATGGGTTCACTCTCAGAGATTCATCTTGCTTAGACAATTTGCAATCGGTTTTCATAGGAGTACGAACAAGTTTTGAATTTTCAAGACCAAATTTCTTAAGAAAATCCTTCACATACTTAGTTTGACAAATGAAAATACCTTTATTAGTCTGAGTAATCTGCAAACTTAAGAAAAATTTCATCTCTCCAATCATAGACATTTCAAATTCATTCTTCACATCATCAACAAATTTCATGCATAAACTTTCTTCTCCTCCAAAAATGATATCATCAACAGAGACTTAAATTATCAGTATGTCATCATGCTCAATCTTATAATATAAGTTACTATTGGCATGACCTTTACTAAAACTGACATTTGAAATATTTTTATCTAATCTAGCATACCATGCTCTAGGGGCTTGTTTCAATCCATATAAAGCTTTCTTCAATCTACAAACCATGTCCTTGTCCTCTGATAATGAAAATCCATTAGGATTCTCAATATAGACTTCCTCTTCAAGATCTCCATTTAGAAATGCACATTTAACATCTCTCTGATACACCTTGTAGTTCTCGTGTGCAACATAGGCAAGAAATAGTCTTACTGCTTCAATCCTAGCAACCAGAGCATAAGTTTCATCATAATCAACTCCTCCTTCCTAGGAATATTCTTTGCAAACCAATCTAGCCTTTTTTCTTACAACCTGACCTTCCTCATTTAGTTCATTCCTAAAAACCCATTTAGATGCCATGTGTTACTGCCAGCACATGGAAGATGGTGGGACCAGAAAACATACGCCGAGGAAAAACCTACGCCACGTGGCAGCTCCACGTTCCCTTTTTGCGTTCAACTTTGAGTCTCCTCTGAATTGTCGAGTGTCCTCTTTGGTGATTCATGAGCCAAAATATTGTTGGCGTTGTGGTATTCTTGTTTTGGTAGGTGTAGGGGTCACTACGACACAATTACAATAACAACATCAAAGGCCATTTTTTCTTTTTTATTGCATATGTCTCTGTGGACGCCATGTGGGGAGATTCCTGACAAGGAGCGGTTGTTGGGATTTTTCTTGTTCTTTCTTACTATTTGTTAAGGGTTGAAGGCTATTTATGGGCCTTCTTTTTGTTGTTTTAGAGGTTCAAACTTTGATAGAGAATATTAGACTTTGGTTCTATGAAACAGGCCTTTACGTTAATTATATTTCATGGATGATAAACATATCAGATTATGTCTATGGCATTTATGGTTATTTTTATTTGAAGATTAATAGATAAACTTATGTGCTATGTTCTAATTCAGTGACTTATATGATATATGATGTGAGACTATAGGGATTAGACTATTTCATTTAACTTGTTATCTATTAGATGAATGGTGTATGTCATATTATATTGAATGAACCTTGTTTGATTATGTTTTTAAATTGTATTAGGCATTTAGATTATTGAACTGGCCTTAAAACTACAAGTACTTGGGTTTTTTCTGCCGCAAATATTTTTAAAATATTATGGCACATCACCTAATTAGTATAGCTTTTAAGTTTTCTTCTTCCCTTTTTCTCCCCCAATTATATGAAGAGTCAGTTTCTCAAACCTGGAGGTTATTCAATGAATCTTGCGCAAAGGTACCCATCATTGAATTTCCCACAAGGTTGTTAGTGTTTAATGCAAAATTAGTAGTCAACAGTTCTTTTTCTCCATGAGATCATCTTTCCTTAAGTCACTATAGGGAACAGGGAGCTAAGGACATCACCTCTACCATTACATTCCTATGTGGCCATGACAATGACAGGGAAGTTATCGCTCCCCTGATGGGGTTTCTTTTCAAATGCAGAAAGCAGAAAGAACCATTCCATTTTTACTTCTCTATTTTGATAGCTAGAGAAATGGTGAAGTAGTTGGCCGAGTTTGAGCAATCGCGATGGTTCAGGTTTGCCTCGTTCTTAATCCATCTATTTGTACACCGGAATATCACATTCTTTAGTCAATTCATGCGATTGGATGCTCATGATGAGAAATGAAACATGATGACTGTGTCTGCCTAGACAACCATCTTGTTAGCCACCTATGACACATACTAGTTTTCAAATTATTTCCTGGCCCACGTCCTTCATGATTTTGGTGTTATCTCTAAGAAGCCTCTTTCTCGATTTTCTCAAATTCAGGTAAATTGGATGTGTAATGAATGCCCCCACTATGACTAGTTCTTGGGTAGAGATTTTTCTTTTATCTAAGTACATGGATTTTCTAAGGAGCCATTCCGTCTACCTACATATGTCACTGAGAGAACCTTGGCCCTTAAAATATTCTTGTAGTTGGTGGAGGTTGAGAAAGATATAGGGTTAGGAAAACATGATACTTCCATAACTGAAGACCACAATGCTATTGGCCCCATCATTATCGAGCGAAGGAGCATCACTGAGAAGGTCTTGACCTCCAAGCTAGTGCAACTTGGCTTGGTAGAAATTGATGATGTATGGAGTTATGACCTAGATGGGTACCTGTTCGACAAATAAAGAAAAAATGCCATTAAGAATGTGCCACAGAGCTCATGGGAGGGCTGCACTAACCCACCAATGAATGACCCAATCCTTTGTGTGGGTCCTAGTGATTTTCCCATCACTGAGCGCTCCCCCATGGTTTAATTTCTACACTCCCTCACAAAGGCACAACCCAGCTAAGCCTATTCCCCAGAACATGCTGCAAGCCATGAAAGATGATTTTTGGCCTAGAAAGAAGAGGGAGCATTTCTTGATCTACCATTAAGAAACCCAACAACCCAGCACTAATGTGGGGAACACTCTTTTGGATAAGAATTTTAAAGATGAATGGAAAATACACCGTGATGATGAAGAAGCGACAAGTGATGAATCCCCACGTGATGACTCATCCCTTGAGGAGGCTCAATGATAAAATGTAGAGGCTATAAATGTAGAAGAGCAAGGTATCAAGGCTGACATTTCAATTCCTTTCACTAGCTCAGCTCAGAAGCCGCATTCCCAATCTTCAAAGAGACCAGCTGAAAAGTAGACCCCCAACCCCCCATCTAGGAAGAAACAATACGTGGGTTCTCAAAGAAGGGTTCATATTCTTGAGTCCTTGCGGCCCCTTCAGCCTCTCAGCAAATGACAAATTCCATGGTTCAGGTATGCCCTACTTTTCCCTTCCTCTCTTCTCAATATTTGGTCTCCTCAACACCCCAAGTTGTACCTATGTTTGCCTAGGTCCCTACTACTCTTACATTAGCATTCGTCGAAACGTCAGTTGAACCCCAGGTTATGTCATTGTAGGTTTTGTCCTCCCTGCCTTCTTATTCGAGAGTCTTCTCATTTTGTAAGAGGTCCCATATTTTTTGTGAGCAAGGCTCCCGAATCTCAGTTTCTAATTCTAAGCTTTTTGCCAGATTTGTAATACAATGTCCATTTTTCAAGTAATGGAGTATCTTCTTGTTGTAAATGTTTTTTGTTGTAGGTCACATATATGTAAGGCATATATATAGTTTATTGGATTGTCTCTAGGCCTTCTCTTGTTTTCAATAAATCCAGTCTTCAAGGGAGTTTGGGTTTATCCTCTCATAGTGGGAGTGTAATGGGTCTTCTTAGGTATTCTTCAAGGAAGAGTTTAAATTCTATGAATAATAATTTTTTATTCAGGATAATGTCTGGATATGTATGATCCTCCATTTGAGTTTAGAATGTATTAATGCCAGGCTTTGATACAGGGATATCTTTCTTAATAAATTGGATTTGAAGTAGAGGTTTTCATTTTCAATTTGATGTATGACTCCAAGCCTTTGGATAAGGCACTGGTCTTGTAGATTCTGGGGATTCTCAGAGATTTTAAAATATCAAATATCCTTTTAGTTTTATGTCTGTAGTTTTAGTTTTTTCCATCTATCTCATGCTCCAATCTAGTTGAGATATCAATGTAGATCTAGTCCATCTACAATAACCTCCTTGTTGTTGAGCCTTGTGAGATTTGTTTGCTTTCTATTGATGTTGTTATGTGTGTAAAGGGTCTGATTTAATGCATCAAAGGTACACCCACCTAGATTTTGTAGAGCCTAAAGAGTAGAAGGATTGTTATCCTTGTTATGTTGTCTAAGCCCTGAAGCTTTTCATTGTTTGAGATTGGCTATCTCTTAGATAGATTGCAGGTGAACTTGGTTTGCTCATTTTTAAGACCAACAACATCAATGCCATCAAAAATTCTAAAAAAAATGTCAAAGATCCAAAAAAAACTATACAATGAATATCCTAAAAATATCTTACCGGAGCTTAACAAATTTCAAAATTTCTGGATAAGCCTTCTCCAACAGCTTAAGAAAAGTATCCCAACCAGTTTTTAAAGTGCTAGAAATAGATACAAGTTCATTTAATATATGTGAAAATGACTCTTTCTCACTTACCTCTATCGGTTTGGGCTTTCCAACCATATACATACATTCTTTCTTATGTACACTGAGTGAATCCAACCAGGGACTCACCAAGCCTCTCAGACTTCTGGCTCTTCTTATGATTTTGTCCCTTTCCTTCTCAAGAACAAAAATTTGGGCTTCCAAAATAAAAATTTGACCATCAATGGATGTAGTCAATGAAGTCAATCCCTCAAAAGAATTAGCTATATTTGCAATTTTCTCCTGAAATTCTTTTATCTTCTTATCCACATTAACTATAAGTATATCTATGTTACAACATACCCTATAAATATTTGTACACTACTTCAAATAATCATCTATCAGTTTCAGCTTTTTATCAATCTTCTTCTTCTCAGATTCAATCACCTGATCAAAAGCAGCTCTTTTAGCTTGAGTGAACCTCTCCAATGCTTACCGGTTTGAAATCTGTTGTAAGGATTGAAAATCCTTTGAAATGTGCTCAGTAATTGTCTTAATCTTGTTCGATGGGCTCAATTCATTGTCAATATTTCACTCTGGGACTAATCTGTGTAAAATAGTGATTGACTGATCAATAATCCCTTTATCTGTAGATCCCTCCATAAATTTTTCTGTGGCCATCATCATGAGTTCATTAGGACTCATCTCGGTTATGTTTTTCTTTACATCTGTGAGGTGTCAATTGACAACAATGATGGACCAACTACCAGTTCTATGTCAGTTTCCCCTTTCTTCTCCTTTGATGATTTTCCCTTTATAGCTTCCTCACTTGCACCGATGGCTTCGCCACTTGGTGCAGTCTCTATAACTATTGGTTCCTCTGTAGGAACTATAACCTCAACCTATACATTTGTATCTGAAGAACTGTTATCATCAATATTAGTATCTTGTACATCATCAACCTTTTCACTTTCTGTATTAGCCGGTATCTCAACATTTGTTTGTAAATTTGTATCTACCGGGGGCTTGATTTCCACTATCTCAATGTTTTTCAAAACTGAGGGTGAAGTACCCATAATCCTCTTTCTTTTTCCTTCAACCGAGGTGTCTGCAGTGTCTCTCTTTGATTTCAGTGAAGTAAAGAAACCTCTGTTTTCTCCAAAGAACTTAACCCATGCCTTTTGAGTCTCCTTTATTATCTCATTTACCCTTCCTAGCATCTGACTGGTTATTCTATGTTTTCTATTAAAGACTTTTCTATTTGCCACCTCAAGTGTCCTTTCCATTTCCTCTCGAGTAATAGTAACACAAACGAATAACAACTTTTGAATTTTAATATGTTTGTCTTCTTGCATTGCTGACAGTCTTCTAGCATCTAACATATTATATAATTCTATCAGTATTTGGTTTTAAATTTCTATTAAGGCTTTCGTAGAAATATCCAAATATAATATTATTGCTTCCTCTACCTCTTTTTGTTCATCATCCTCTAAGTGTTCATAATAAAATTGTACATTCTTTAACATTCCATCCTTAGTGATTTCATCTACTAACTCTGTACAAGTTTTTGGTGGAATTATAGTCACATTACTAGATTGAATTGCCAAATTGATGTCATTCTTCTTCTTCCTTCTTGCAGTATCGGATGGAGCTAAAGTGGTTACTTTTGGTGCTTGCTTCTGTTCAAGTATTTTGAATGTATCCTTTGTTAGGATTCCCAAAGATACTGAGAGGGGGGGTGAATCAGTATCTAACCGGTATATCAAATTACTTGATTTAAAACATGAAAAACATATTAAAACTGAGTATCGGTAAACCAAAAATAATGCAGTAAATAAGAACAATAACAACAACATGAGAAGCACACCATAACACAGTATTTTAATGAGGAAACCTAGTGTGGGAAAAACCTCAGTGGTATTTGTGACCCACAATATTCACTTACTGACTAATAAGGGAATATTACTCTTTACAATAGGTGCCTGCACATGTAGGAAGGCCAAGTGCCTAGATCTCACCGCTCAATTACAAAAGAAGTCTCACTGACTTACAAAAATGGATTATACTAATCCAATGTCTTGTACTACTTCAGATTAGCATCTGCTATGCTAGATTAAATACCAGTTTAAGCTCTGCTACAACATAAACCCTTAACCAATAATTCACATATTAGGTTTGCTATTACTTTTCCATACTTTGTATCTTATCACTTGTCTCTTACAAAATGATCTATAATGATCTCATACATATATGAGTCATATTACAATCTGCCATGTCGTCTTACAATGGATTTACAATTAATTACAAAATATATTAATACAAAATTGTTGTCGGCCAAGATGCTGATATTCTTACTTTTCATTGCTGGTGTTCTATGTGCCGGTGTAGAGTCTGCCTACCGGTATCACATGATTGTAAGGTTGCCATCAATGACAATACCTTCAATCACCTACAATATCTCATTGGAGTGTGCATTTGCCAACAACCTTCCTAACCGGTTGCTTTTTAGCCTCTACCTTTGTTTCCTCTTTTTTCTTCCTTACAACCCTCTTGAATGCCAAGGGTGTGTCATCCTCAGAATCAGATTCTGTTGTAACAGGCTCAATGTGTACTTATGGATTCTTCCTCTTCCTGCCTTTCTATGGGACAACATTAATCAATGCTTTAATTTCCTGTGAGACCTTCACAACAAATTTTATAGCCTTTCCTTCTTGCTTCTCTCTCTTCTTTCGGTTGAGCTCTATTTCAACCTCTTGTTTTTTTTGTTTTGCAGTACCACAGGGCTTCCTTGCCTCATCAATATGTGCATCAATCAATATTTTTGCATAAGCCTCAAGGATCTATGCATCCACTTCATAGCCCATTTCCTCAATTCAAACTCTTATGGGGCTTAACCACTTCCATAAGTATTTCATCCTTCTTCACCATGATGCATATGTCAGTTGAATATTTTTCAACAATATGCTTAGGAACCCTTTCCCTAGACTTCATAGATTTCTGGAACCCCTTAAAATATCCCCATACTTTATCATCTCTCTGACTGCCTAAAGTAGTAATTGAATATTTCAATTGTCTCCCTACTAGGATATCAAATGCCCATTGCCTCTTCCCAAAACCGGGAGTGTCATTCATAAAAAATAACATTAAGTAGGCAATTAAGTTGCCATACTGGAAGGTTCCTTTCTTTTCTCCCTTAATCTTTCCTAGGTTTATTAATGGTTCATCTAACATCCAACCGCATAGATCCAATTTCTCATTTTCTCTCATTATTTTGTATGCTACACAAATACAAGATCTAGAAACAGATTTCAGTCGGTTTGATTGAGTTACCTTATATTTGATGATCATGCTACCGAATTTGATGTTCGTGTCGGTAATAGTGCTTATTCTAATAGATCTCCCATCAGATGTCATGCCGGTGATTTTATTCACGTAATCATTCAAAACCTTCTTGTCTGGACATTGCCCAACCCGTGGCAAACCAGTGATTGCCCTGATGACTTCCTCAATGATCTTGTAAGGTCTATCCAGCCAGATAAACTCCCCATGTACTCTACTCAAAACATACCTAATTATCTCATCTTTGAATTTCAGGATGTCCAGAATGTAGGTAAACCTTAAGTCTTCAATGTGCTTGTATGCTGATTTGATCTTTCTAGATTCTCCCATTAGCTTGCTCATGTACATACCTTTTATTTCAAATGTTCCTAAGTCTTCAATATGATAATGTATGTATGCCTTAACATCTTCAACATAGACAACTCCCTCCAGAACATGGGAAAATGCTCCAACCAAATCTTCTAGGGTAGGCAGATGCGGGTACCACTTAAAAATTGGCCTGGGGTGGTCCTTGACCTCTACTAAAGTTGGATTTGCAACAAAGATAGGAATAGATTATGATCCCTCTTCCATGTTTAAAGATAAATACCTGTTGATCGCTTCCGATGAAAACCCTTAACAACTTCTTCCAGTTGCTAGTGAAATCGCTCAAGAAGAAATCTGATTGCTCTAAAATGCCTTTGATTGCTCTTAGTTGCTCTTAATCACTCTGAAATCGCTCTGAATGCAAGGTGATTAATAATGAAGTGAATTTGACATTTTAACCTCTAAGAAAATCCCTAATCTTCCATTGACATTAATGGTTGTCGATGAAAGATACCAAATCTCGAGCAAAACATATTCATGCTAGATAAGCATCTCCAACGTATGGAACATCTTCCAGAACCTCTTCTCAGGGCATATGTAGCATCCCCATGAATTTTGCCTACCCCTAAGGCATTTGCCTTAGTTACCAGATGAGCTACCTGTCAGTGCAGGAGCAACCTCCTCTACCAAGTAAGTAACCGATGCATTTCCATCTAATGATTGTTCTTCAGTCTTCCTAACCCATCTCTAAGTATGATCTTGCCAGATTTCACTAACCTTCTCTTTCCCTTTCTCATTTGATCCTCCATTACCAACCGATGGATTTTTGCTTCTATAAAATTTAGCAATATGTCCAATTGTTGGCTATTTAGTGGAATTGATTATGTGTTGCATTGATGTTTTGTCATTGATTCCAACACTAGCTATTTAGATGCTTTACTAGCACCCTTCTGGTCCTGGTAGGTTAAGTGATTTCTGGTTAACTTGGATCTAACATGATCCGATAGGCTCTGGTATAGCCTGGTGATAGAATTGGCTTGTTCATGATACTTATACTCATATTTGGTTAGTTGGTTTTGGTCTAGTGATTGGATGCTATCCTTCTTGCTTAGAAGATTGGTTTCTAGTTCTAGAGAGGGTTTCATCGGTAGAGCTTTTGGTGGAGATCTTTGATAAATTGCATAAGTGGTGTTGGTGCAACTTCTAATGGAATTTCAAGATGTTGTTGATGATCATGTTACAGACTTGGTGGTTGAAGATCATTGCTGAACCGTGTGGACCTATACTTGGTCCTGGTTGATCTAGGTTATGGACCGGCTTTAATGTAGCATGTAGATAGGACCCATTGATGTATTTACGGGATGTCTTATATGTTGATATTATTTGTTTGTTCTAAGGCCGACATGGTTTGTAATTATCTAATCATTTTATTGTCTGGTGGCTGACCTGATTGTTTATGGTGGATGGTTTTGTATAAATAGATGCAAGATCTCATTGTAGATCATCATGGTTAATGTTAGAGGTCATGGTCAAGGAATGTAATGTGCGAATAATGTAATATCATTCAGGCAGAGTAGTTGGTCGATCATTGGAGATCGAATTGGGTTTATGTAAGAGGATTTAGTCCTCTGATATTGAGATTAACCGAAATTATACTCAGTCATAGGAGATGTTATCTTTTGCAATTCAACACTTCTTTGGATTGTAGTCTAGATTTCTATGTAGGCAGTGAAGCTCCTTTTGTGATGAGAAGTGTGCTCTAGGATGTTGTCCTTCCTACAAGTATAGGCCCTTGCATTACAATTCACATAATTACTACAAAAGTATTATCTGACTATGGGTAGGCTTCCCACCATGATTTTTCCCTTTACCAGGTTGTCTACATACAAATATTGGTGTTATGTGGATGGCTTTTATTTTGTGATTATTGTTTATGCTTAATTGGTTTAACTATTATTCCGGTATTAATGTTTTGGGTTCCAGTATTAAAGTTTAAATTTCTAATGGTTCCTATAATCTGTGACAACTGATTCACCCCCCACTCTCAGTTGTCTTCTGGTTATTTTAATTGTCTAACAATTGGTATCAGAGCTTTGGTCCTCTCTATAGAAAGCTTAACCACTTGAGGAAGATCCTATGGTGACTAACAGTTCAAGTTCATCCAGTTCTTCTGGAGCTATCTTTCAAAGGGATATTCTGAGGCTTGATGGAACAAATTACACAGTATGGAAGATTCAAATGGAGACTCATCTGAGATGTCTTGGCAAGGAGATTTGGGAGATCACACAGAATGGTGTCACACCCTATAATCTGGGATCTAGAAATCCTCCTCCGAAAAACTTGGACAAGGAGCTTGCGAATGATTATAGAGCAAGAGAATCCCTCTTGTGTGTACATTCTGATCAACAAATAATGAGATTAATTGACAAATCATTTGAAAAGGCTATATGGGATAAGTTGGAGACTCTTAATGAAGGTGACCCTATAGTGAAGATTTCTAAACTTGACGGTTACCGGGTGAGATATGAAAACCTGAAGATGGAAGAAGATGAAAGGATTACTGTATTCATGCAAAGGGTAAATGAGATTGTTATGGGAATTGAACGTTGTGGTGGAACTCTGAGCGAAGATGAAATTGTTTCTAAAGTACTGAGAGCCCTACTACCGGCTTACAAAATGAAGGCTACTGATATTAATGAGTTGAGAATAATGGCTAATACATATATCAACAAAGATACTTTGGTTGGGAAACTATCTTCTTTTGAGCTTGAGGAATTTGCACCTTCAAGAGCTATGAAGTCTAAACCTGCTTTTCATGCATCTACATCTACAACCGGTAAGAAAGATTGGAAAGCTTTATATGCAAAGGAATTGGAAGATATGAAAAGAGAAGATGATGAGTTTGAGAAACTTTAAGCACTATTTGCTAGAAGAGTACCAAAAGGACCGGTAGGAAGTAAGTATGAAGGAAAATCACATTTTAAATGTTTTGCATGTAATAAGATTGGTCATTTTGCATCTAGATGTCCTGAAAGAAATTCAACATTTGAAGAAAGAGGTATAACATCATTTAAGCCTAACCCTGGATATCAGAAAAAGAATAAGTGCAAGAAAAATAGAGTTAAATAAAGCTACATAGAGGATGAGGAAAGGATTACTAATTCAGATGATGAACCAACAAAAGACTCTGCTAGTGGATCCGAAAATGGGAAGGAATGGGTGTTCCTGGCCATCTGATAGGGAGATTGAGTGAGAAGTTGCTCAATAGGCCTAGTTTGGTTTAATCTATCAAGTGGAACCAAAGGATATGCTTTTTATTTATTTTCAATTAGTGTTTTCAATAAAAAACTTCAACACCCACACCTCTTCTCAAACAACCACCCCATTGTGTGTTATGCAACTTTGTTCTAGCTTGCTTCCTCAAGTTACTCAAGTCCTCTACGAGAGGTCCAAACTCCAAAATGGTGTCTTGACTATAATTATTGGTTTAATTAGGTCCTTTGTGTGTATTTCAATTGTTTTACACAAGTTTGGAAGGTTCTTACACCCTTGGGCAATTGGGTTCAACTTTTAGTGAAAACAGGGCTAAAAGGCTACTAGCCCGTGGATGCCTAATTTGAGTGAAATTTTCTTATACGGTGCAATTAAGGCCAAGAAAACCTAGGAAACTGACTTGGGAGGTGTTTACATGGTCCATACTCAAATATTTTTGAGGTCTTAGGTCCTGAGAAGGTGGTTTAATTGATGTCCACAATTTTAGGCAAGAAAAGAGGGTTTTGAGGGGGTTTTGCTCAAGTAACAAAGGATGTATCCTCTAAACCACAAACCAAGCTTCTAAATTATTATATAAACTCTTCCACATGATTATAAACAAATCCCCATCACTTCTCTTCATGATATTATGACAAACACTTTCCATACAAGCAATCAATTGATTGTTTTGTGCATTATGACTGCACTTTCACTGTTTTACTGCACTTTCAAAGGTTAGGATAGAATAGAAACCTTCACCAAGGTCTGTGGTAACTTCATAACACTTCTTCAAAACCTTCCAAAATAATCCAAAGCATGGACATACATACAAAGCAAGTTTATACCAAAAAATTCATCAATTCCCCAAAACTGGGTACTTGCTACCAACTAGAATTAACACACACTCAGACATTAATAACCACCAAACCATAAAACAATATTCCAATATCTTTGGTGTAGTTTTATAAAAAATTATTAAGAGAAACATATAAAAAATTAATAAAGATCCAACGGAGCAATAAACAGTTATCATCTTTGCACCGAGACCTATTTTGACTGTCATAAATCTAAAAAAATGTATGCTTGCTGCCAGCTAGAGTTAACACACACTTGCAAGATGAAAAGTAAATTGGTTGGACCTCAAAATGCATCCAAAAATAATTTTAAACTAGTGTAGACCTCTTCCTCAAGTTTTCTCACTCAAATTGTTCTTGAGCACAAACAAGTTTGGTCTTCCTCATGTTGCTAGCCAAATCCATTTCCAATTTGCCCAGCATATGCTCAAAAATGCTTCTTTCTCACAACCCTGGCCAAAATGTGAAATATTTACACATAAAAGTGCAATACAACTTTTCTAATTCCATCCATGGGAGCCCAAACCTGGATTTAGACAAGTTGATGCATTTTTGTTGCCCAAACCCTTGACAGGGCAGTCAAAAGCCAAAAATGAAACTAAATTGTAAAATCAACTTCCAAATTCTTAAAAAATGAAATTAATACATTAAATTCCTTGAATGTAAATTAAGAAAAATCTCCAAAAAGTATAGTATGGAAAGGAATTGTCCAGTATGGACTGTCACAAGAAAATGAGTTAAAACACCATTAAAAAGCCAAAATTCTTGATATTTCCAATTGAGAATGTCTTCAAAAACAATTTCCAACCCTATACAAAGAAGAGGGAGACATATTTATAGAACCACAAAGTAGTTATGAGGTCCTATACAGACACACAACTGTAGGAGGTTTTCTTTTACATATTTTGTCTAAAAAATGACAACTTTCCAAGCAAGAAAGCAACTTTTGTTGCTCCAAATGACATTTTTGAGAAACCTAACCTATCTATCCCTCCTAGACACTTAGGAGTGATTAAAATAACTCACAAAACATGTTCCAAAACTTTCCCAACTATTTGTAGGTCTATAAGGCAATTTCTCACTTTTTAGCCCTTTTTAGCCCTTTTTAGCCCTTTTTGGCCTAGAAGCAGAAAATTGACAATTCAAGCTGTAAGAAGCAAAATTTGATCTCTCAAGAAAAAAATGGGATAAAAAACATATGAAAAGACTAAATATAACCTATGAAAACATTTCAAAACTAACAAGACACTAAAACATGAAAAATACCAAAAATGGAGAGTATAAGCAAAACTAGGTGCTCCTGCACCATACTCCCCCAAAGACAAAGAAGTCATGTGACTCCTTGAGGCAGAAAATAAGAAGGAATTATAGACTTATAGAAATCAGATTATTGTACCCAAGTGGCTTCTGAAAGTGGTTTATCTTTCCACTTGATAAGATGCTCCATGTACACTTGATGGCGAGTCTTCTTGTACACTCTTGAGTCCAACACCTTTTCATCTCGAGGAATGGATGGAGGAGGCAAAGGTAGATCTGAAAGTGACTTGTGAACTTCTGAAACTCTATCATCTTCCTTAGGAAGCTGACTTTTGAATGCCACCAAATCAAAAACATTGAAAATAGGAGACAAAGAAAGATCAGTAGGCAAATCAATTTTATATGCATTAGAACCATACTTAGCCAATATCTTGCAAGGACCTATCTGCCTCATTTGGAGCTTGTTGGGAACTCCCTTTTGCAATCTAAACTTGTTAAAATGAACCATCACAAATTCCCCAACTGAAAATCAAACATCTCTCTTTGATGCATCCACTCTAGCTTTCACTTTTTGTGAGGTATCTTGAAGAGTTTTTCTCACTTGCTCATGAACTTCCTTCATTGATTGAGCCATGTCATCTATTGTACCACTCTTTTGCTACATGTTACCAAGGTCCCTTAAATCTATGACACCCCTTGGGTGCATCCCATAAACAATCTCAAAGGGACTCTTACTAGTTGACCTATTAACACTATCATTGTATGCAAATTCTGCCTGATGGATGAGTCGATCCCAACTTTGGCCATATTCCTTTGTCAAATACCTTAAGAGGTTGCCAAGAGTCCTATTGACCACCTCAGTTTTCCCATCAGTTTGTGGGTGATAAGTTGAACTAAAAGAAAGATTAGTACCCAATCTTTTCCACAATGTCTTCCAAAAATGGCCAAGAAACTTAACATCTCTATCAGAAACAATGTTAGAAGGTAAACCATGGATTCTAATCACTTGAAAAACAAATAGGCTATATGACTAGCATCATGTGTAGTCTTGCAAGGAATAAAGTGTGTCATTTTACTAAATCTATCCACAATCACAAAGATTCTATCAAAACCATCTTGAGTCTTAGGTAAGCCTACTACAAAATCCATGCTAACACATTCCCAAGGCCTTGTAGGAATTGGAAGAGGCTAATAAAGGCCAACATTAGAAGTGTTACCTTTTTCTTTCTAACAAACCATACATTGCTCCACATACCTTCTGATATCTCGCTGCATTTTAGGCCAATAATAGAAACATTGCACCAACTCCAATGTTTTGTTGAGACCAAAATGTCCACTCAAACACCCATTGTGTTTTTCTTGAATCCGATTCTCCCTCATTGGGATTTTAGGAACACATAGCTGCCCACCTTTAAACAACAAACTATTAACATATTCACTATGAAAATAATTATTAAATGCTTGCCAAACCTTATAGATGGCTGCAAAATCTTCATCATTAGGATACATGTCCTTGAAGCAATCTATGCCAATACTCTGAACCTATACTTCCTGCACTGTTAGAAGCCTTCTACTCAAAGCATCTACTACTTTATTGCATTGTCCTTTCTTGTGCTTAAGAGTAAAAGTGTATGGTTGTAAGTACTCAACCCATTTAACATACCTATGATTTAACTTATCTTGTGAATTCAAGAAACTCAAAGCTTGATTATCTGTATAAACAACAAACTCCTTTGGAAGCAAATAATGTCTCCACTTTCTAAGTGATTGAACTAAAGTATAGAGTTCCAAATAATAGGAAGAGTACTTCCTTTTAGCATCATTCAACTTTTCACTAAAGAAAGCTACAGGTCTATTATCCTGACTCAACACTGCACCTACTGCAATATTACTAGCATCACATTCAATAGTAAATAACTTGTGAAAACTAGGAAGTATAAGCACTGATTGAGAAGAAACCTTGGTTTTCAAAAGTTCAAACCCCTTATTTGCTGCATTTGTCCACTGAAACTTTACCTTAGCTCCACCTTTTATAGTATCAAGCATTGGTGCATAAATTTCACTAAACCCTCTGATGAACTTTCTGTATAACTATGCCAAACCATTAAAACTTCAGACATCACTTGCTAATTTGGGTGTAGGCCAATTTGTGATGGCTTCCACCTTGGTTTCATCCATTTTCAAATCTCCACCTGAGATCACAAAGCCAAGATAAACCAACTCCTGTTTCATAAAATCACACTTTTCCAAATTGATTATCAGTTGTTCATCATACAATTTATTCAAAACAATTATAAGATGCTGCAAATGCTCTTCTTGAGTTTTACTGAAAATTAGGATGTCATCTAAGTACACCACTACAAATTTACCAATGAAATCATGCAACACTTCATTCATGAGTCTCATGAATGTACTTGGGGCATTAGAAAGACCAAATGACATAACTAGTCACTCATAAAGACCGTCATTTGTTTTGAAGGTTGTTGTCCATTCATCAGCTTCTTTTATCCTAATCTGGTGATAACCACTCTTGAGGTCAATTTTTGTGAAGTATTCTGCACCTCCCAAACAATCCATCAAATACTCAATCCTTGGAATAGGAAATCTATACCTGATAGTGATTCTATTAATGGCTCTTGAATCTGTGCATAATCTCCATGTACCTCCTTTCTTAGGTGCTAAAACGACAGGTACTGCACAAGAACTTATGCTTTTTCTTATCAAATTTTGATCTAGGAGTTCTTGCACTTGTCTTGCCACTTCTTTTTTCTATTCAGGTGTCATCTTATAGGCTGCTTTGTTTGGTAAAGAGGCTCCTGGTATGAAGTCTATCTGATGGCTAAAAGCTTTAGGAGGTGGTAAGGTTGCAGGTGTTCCATCCCTTATAATTTCTTTAAAGTTATCAAGTAGTTGCTACACTTCTTGTGGTATCTCAACCTCCTTCTCCTTCTTTTCTTCCTTAGGTGTCACTATGAGTGCAAATCCCACTCCTTTACCCTCTTCAAGTGTGTTAATAAACTCTTTCTCATTCACTATAAAAATATTCTGATTCTTTGAACTACTTCCCTCTTTCTCTTCATTTATAGACTGATTTTTGTATGTAATACCATCCTTCTGAAATGAGTAGGAGTTCTTTTCACCATTGTGTATGGCTTTCCTGTCAAATTGCCAAGGTCTACCAAGAAGTAGATGGCAAGTATCCATTGGAAGAATATCACATAAGATCTTATCTTGATACCCTCCTATGGTGAATTATGTTGTTCACCAAAACTGGCTAACCCAAGTACACCTGCAATTGATCTAAGAAATAGCCAATTTCAATCTTTGAAAACTTTAGGGCTTGGACAATATAACAAGGATATGAATCCTCCTACTATTCAAGCTCTGCAAAACCTAGGCAAGTATACCTTTGATGCTTAAAACTAAACCCATTACACATAAGACGACATCAATAAAAGCAAAAAGATCTCATAAAAGGATCAAAACAATGAGGGTACTGTAGATGGGATAGATCTACACTTACAACTCAACAATGTTTTGAATCATGAGATGGATAAACACTACCATAGAACAAAAAATGAAAGATATTCTGATTTTGGATTTTAAAATGATGTTCTCACAACCCTTCAATGTTGCAAAAGACTAGTGCCTTATCCAGGCCACAATGTCATGCATAAAAGTGGAAGACAAATCTCAGATGCAAGATTCTTTCAACATTAAATTTTCATGTATCAATGCCTTACATTAATACAATTTTCTTCTCTGTCATACAATCATGCTTACACATCCAATATACATATTCAGCATCATTAATGTTGAGTTTTAGGATTTAAATTATTCCTTGAAGAATACCCAAAAGACAAACATTACACTCTTAGAGAAGGCTAAAAGATGTAAATCCAAATTATCCTTGATAATATGAAATTGTATGAATCTGAATACATTTTGGAGACAATTTCATGGAAAATCACACATGCCTTGCATATGTGTAAACCTGCAAACTGAAACAAGATCTACAACAAAGACAACACTAAAAGCCTCAAAGAACACACTGTCATTTTTAAAAATAGAAATATGCCATCACTGGAACCTGCAATTTCAGATTTCTCCCCAAAAAACTAGAACCCTTACAATTGAGAAGAATTGAGAATAAGAAGAAGAGGGAAAAGACGAGAATGCATCAGAACATGCCAAGTGTCCCTTTTTCCCTAACTGCAAAAATATCTCTTCTTCTTCCCATGGAAACTGCTCTCAAAATATCTTATGTCTGCTGAAACAAACTACATGACTAGATTCCTCATCCCGAGAGCTTTCCGATGATATATAATACTTTCCATTTTGGGTAAAAAATACCCTTTGAGCAAATTAATCTTGAATGTGGAACCATCATTTAAATTTTTTGAATTTTCCACATAGTTGAAACTATATATTTAACTTTAATTTTTTAGTCCATTTTTGGTCCTCACGCCCTGCCACATGGTAGTTTGTGATTCGCTCATGGGGTCCACTTTTCGCCACCTGGAATGACACCTCATATGTCAGCCATGTGTCTGTCACATCACCGCCTCGTGGACCGCCACCTGTTTGCCACGTCATCACCACCTTACTCAGACCTGCCAGCTGGATTGCCACTCGGACCTGCCACATCACCTTTCACCATTTTACGAAGGGTAACTGATGTGCATCTTTTCTTCACGAAACAATGCCAACTGTAGATCACCACTGAACTTGCAAGATCTTTAACATTTCGCCATTTCGAGATGGGTAACTTTCGAGCATCTTTGGCTTGGGAAACTGCGACCACTGTCCGATCGCAATGAACGTGCTCGCTAGTTAACTCATTCTTTCAGTGCAAAACTCACCTACCTCGGGAACCATGCACATGTGGGGTCCACCTAGTCACCAATTGGCCTCCTTAGTCACCTTGAGAATCGTGCATGCCCGCGGGGTCCACTGGATGCCCAGCCAACACCTTGTGTCAAAAGCCTTTAAGCTTTGACATTACAGATGTGTGGAGCCTTATATTTAAATACCATAATTTACCCCTCCACAACCAATGTGGGATAATGCTCTTTTGCCTGGGAATGCATTTTGAAGATTTTCCTAAGAATTTTAATGGCTGATTGCATCTGCCTAGAAGTTTCATTTGCTGAAAGACTTCTTAATGCCCCTCTACCACTCACGTAGAGGGAGAAAGCTACCATTTAACTCTATCAATTACATTTTGATTGGAAACTTCCTCTTCGCCTTTCAACCACGCAGAGGGTTTGAATCTGGCATACACTTGTCAATGCATTTGCTAAAATTTAATACCTTCTCAAACTCCATTCCACACACAATAGGGAGCTCGCCTCACACCTGCCATTGCATTTGTTGAAGACTTCTAAAACGTTTTTCATTTGCACATTGCAAGGGAGGAATTGGGCATTAAACTTGCCCCTTTGCATTTGATATTTAATGCCTCTTTTAATACCATCAGAATCTCATGGCAGGGAGGATCTTGCATTTGTTGGAAATTTCTCTATCTTTTAACTACTGTGTGGGAGGACAATAGCATTTTCACCTGCCAAAGGTATTTGTTTGAAAGTTTCTAATTGCCCCCTCTAAACTTCTACGCTACCACTCCAAATGATTGTAGGGAGGACATTGCAATTTAATTGCATTTGTTGTTCGCTATGCTACCCATTTACCACTTTGCTGAAGGTTCTAATACATCAATTGGATTTGCTGAGAGTTTTGAATGGCTGCCCAAATCAGTCCATGCATTATTGGGCAATGTGGCATCTCATTGGAAATATGGCCAACAACATCTAGCTCATCAAACACTTTTTTTTTAATGGCTTATACATTTTCATTTCAAATATATGTCCATCAATCCATAGACGACAAGTAGAATGAAATCACCTCTCACTAAGCCAAGTTGCCAAGTACATTTGCTGGTACTGATATGCATCACCATGAATTAAGACCATTTCGCCATAAAATTTAATGCACGGGCATGAGCCAGGTCGGGCCCCAAAGCGGGTCCGACTAAAAAAAATTTCGTTTCCATGCAACTGACCTTCGAAATGCCTCACGAACCTTAAACATACCTCTGGAATTGATCGACACCATTTTCGGATCATTAAACTGAGCTTCACGATTTCAGGCGCGTGCACCACATTTTTCGCTTTTAATCGCAAAGATGTAATTTTCAAACTAGTCAAAACACCTTTCTGGACTTCGCCAACTGACAAGCGTGTACACTAATAGACAAACATGAACTCTACCAAGCAGTTTCTCAAGATGAATCCCAAGTGAAGAAATATTAATGGTCAAAGATGACCAAGAGGCTTTGTCAGCATTGCAGACCTGATAAAGTCAATGCGCAGGGAACTTATGATGCCTTTCTTAAAAATATCAAACGATCTCCGTAGACCCTCAAATCTGAGGCATAGGTACCTTGAAGTATAGATCAAAACTTAAAATACTCAATTTGACAGAACGGTTGACTGGGTGCAAATGGTGCACTCATGAAAATAGCAACTTTAACTAATGTAGCAATGAAAATACGAAACACTAAATAAGGTGGCTCAAAAAACCCTTTTGAAAACTGATCAAACGGATTGGCAGGAGCTTGAAATTTGAAACATAGCTTGTCTTTTATACCAGAAATAGCCCAGAAAAAAAATTCTAACATGACACTCACCGGGGCATCTTTTACAAATGTGCAAAGTGAGGTTCTGACTAGCTGTCGAAACAGGGACTTGTGCAAACCATAAACTGCAAAAGGATTAAGCTTACCAAACTGAGCAAATGGATTCATAGGGACTTGAAATTTTACATGTTGACTCACATTTATGCATAGAATTTAGTGTACTTTGAATTTCACAATGACGATCAACAGGGAAAAAGTTATAGGTGCTCAAAGTAGGCTACTTAATAAAATCTGCATTTGCACCTATGATGCACTTTCAGCTCACCCCTTGAAATGGGTAATTGATAAACTAATCCAAACTGAAAACTGAGAGTTTCATAACACTTCATAGGTCGAATGAAAGGTGTAGGACACATTTCCCAAGCCTTACCCTTTGAAAATCAACTGGCTCCATTTTACCCTCTCTCTAACTAGGCCATTCAAATTGACTCATTTTATGATCATTTGGAAATGCAGAGCAAAATTTTGAAATTGGCCTTTCAAATTCACTCAAATTTAATGAGTCCCAATAGGGGCTCTGACTGGGGATGGTTGATTGCAAGATCAACACAAGAATTCAGAATCTATGGTAGAGCAGACCACCCAAAAATGGAATACATCTCTTCTCTTGTAAAAAAAAAAAGGCTCCTTATTCTACCCAAACAACAGGGTACCTTATTGAAAACCACACAACTGAAAGCAAAGAAACTGTACAAAATATACAACTTGTAAATGGCCCTATGCTATCAAAGCTGAAATCAATTCTTACCTCTGTCAAACACATGATTTTCATTTCCACAAACTGGAAGTTTCATTATTATCTGCCTGATCAATCACACTTCCATTTCTAATCAGCTAATCACATAAAACATAATCAACAACATGTTCATAATCATAGAATCTTTGAAAACCAAACAAATGCTGAAAGGGCTGGTCACTAGGTGACATAAGAGTGCCATACTCTTTACCATTCTTTCCCAGATGAAAAGAAAAGTAATCCAACTCATTACAAAAGGTGAGAATATCAGGCACATATCTATTGCTAGTTTGCTCAAATGATGAACACTCTTCCACAATGATGGCTTGCAAACTAGAGAGGAACACTTCCTCACAACATGACTGCAATTCATCTTCATGCTGATCACAATTTCTATCAGCACTTTGCACAAGTAAAAACACATGATCATCACTTGTCAATGGTTTATTTCCCACTTGCAAATCAGGGAAAATTATTCTAGATTTTTCATGCCTTTTAAAAGAAAGATCCACACAATGCATATCAAAATTTGAGTTCATATCAACATATGAATCTACATTATCACACTTATCAACCGTATATGCATTTTCATCTTGTCCATCACTCAAATCAAATATAGGGAAAGAATCAATACCATAAGTATCATACTTCACATCCTCAAAAACATCATCCGTATCTAAACAGGTACTGGTTGGGTGTGAGAGATTGGGCACATTTTTGGATGCATACCTCTAAAAATCAGCAGCTAAGAGCTCTGAGATTCGTTCACTACTTAGTGAACCTTCTCCTTCGTTTTCATTTTCCTTGGCTTCATCTTCTGTGCTGTAAACATTGTCCCAATTTGATAAAGGTATTAAATCTACAATGTTCATGTTTTTATGCACATTTATTTCATCATTACAACAACTTGCATCCGCATCGTAGCCTTTATCATGCTGCTCATAAAGTGCTTCTATATGTTGTAACATAGTTTCATAACTTTGGTTGCAGACATTTTGTGGATTGAACTTAACAACAAGGTGATCCATACCATTAAGATCTAAAATCTCAATGGGCTCATGATTAGTTGAACAATTACTTATGTTCTCACAAGTTTCTTCTTGTTTTGAATACACATCTAAACTATCATGCTGAGAATGAGAGTCACCTTCAACATCATAGGAGGCATATCCACTCACGGATTCATCTCCCTCACTGTCCTCAATCTTGTGTACATTTTCAGATTAATTCTTTCAATCTCATATATCCATTCTTTAATACATGCAACACTCTCTTCTCTCAAGGTAGTAGACCAATTAACCAAGTCAGGCTCATCAAGCTCTAAAAATAACTCAATCAAAACACTCATGGGGTCTAGCATCAGCTGAAAGCTCATTCAATGCAGCTATAAATCTTTTATAGAAAACATATGATGACTCTTCTTTTCTTTTCCCTACTTTCCTTCTTAAAAACCAGACAAATTTATCTTGGATCTCTCGAAGATATATTGCAATCTCTTTATCAATTTCTTTCAAATTTGACAAAGGATTTGGAGATCTAGGAACCACATCTGATCCATCAATTTTAAAACATCTACTGAACCATTATCATGACCATGCATCTTACTGTTTCATAAATTCTTTTCAAAACATATGCAGTCACTAATTTTCAAAATCATACACACTTCTCCCATCATTATGACTAATTTTTTTTCAAAACATGAAGTATGCATACTGTAAATTTCTTTTCCTTTCAATGGTGACTATTTCACCTTATAAGGAACATATTTATTTCATGAATACCTTGAGGAATACCTGGAGAAAAAATTGTTGATGCTGTTCACTTCCCTTTGATGGAAGATTTTGAAGAACTCCTCCAAATCTCAGGTTTGTTCTTATAGAGTCGCCACCTCCCTTAAGAGGACTAAAATTTAAACCATTGATCTACACTCTGAAACACTTTCAGATTTCTGGGTCATACCACACACAACAGAGTCACATAATATTTTGAATTTGAAAGCAATAGGACTTTCTAGGATACACACTTCCAAATCTGAAAATGACTTTCAGATTTGTAAACTTCTAAGACTCTTCCCCAAATGAATTTTGGCCAGACTCATGGGTTTGACTGCAATCAACAAGGTGACTACAACTTTTCTCAACCTTACTGAATAATGCAATTACAAAACATTGTTACTTCAGAGTCACCATTTTTGTTGTTCACCAAAACTGGTTAACCTAGGTACACCTACAATCGATCTAAGAAATAGCCAACTTCAATCTATGAAAACTTCAGGGCTTGGACAACATAACAAGGATATGAATCCTCCTACTCTTCAGGCTCTGCAAAACCTAGGTGGGTATACCTTTGATGCTTAAAATTAAACCCATTACACATAAGACGACATCAATAAAAGTAGAAAGATCTCATAAAAGGATCAAACCAATGAGGGTACTGTAGATGGGCTAGATCTACGCTTACAACTCAACAATCTTTTGAATCATGAGATGGATAGACACTACCATAGAACAAAAAATGGAAGATATTATGATTTTGGATTTTAAAATGATGTTCTCACAACCCTTCAATGTTACAAAAGACCAGTGCCTTATCCAAGCCACATAGTCATGCATAAAACTGGAAGACAAATCTCAGATGCAAGATTCTTTCAACATTAAATTTTCATGTATCAATGCCTTACATTAATACAATTTTCTACTATGTCATAAAATCATGCTTACACATCCAATATACATATTCAACATCATTAATGTTGGGTTTCAAGATTTAAATTCTTCCTTGAAGAATACCCAAAAGACAAACATTACACTCTTAGAGAAGGCTAAAAGAGACAAATCCAAATTATCCTTGACAATATGAAATTGTATGAATTTGAATACATTTTGGAGACAATTTCATGGAAAATCACACATGCCTTGCATATGTGTAAACCTGCAAACTGAAACAAGACCTACAACAAAGACAACACTGAAAACCTCGAAGAACACACTGTCATTTGCAAAAATAAAAAGATGCCATCACTGGAACTGCAATTTCAGATTTCTCCCCCCAAAACTGGAACCCTTACAGTTGAGAAGAATTGAGAATAAGAAGAAGAGGGAAAAAACCAGAATGCATCAGAACATGCCAACTGTCCTTTTTTCCCTAACTGCAAAAATGTCTCTTCTTCCCATGGAAACTTCTCTCAAAATATCTTATGTTTGTTGAAACAAACTACATGACTAGATTCCTCATTCTGCGAGCTTTCCGCTGATATATAATACTTGCCATTTTTGGTAAAAAATACCCTCTTAGTGAATTACTCTTGAATGTGGAACCATCATTTAAATTTTTTGAATTTTCCACATAGTTGAAACTATACATTTAACTTTAATTTTTCAGTCCATTTTTGGCCCTGACGCCCTACCACGTGGTAGCTTGTGATTCACTCATGGGGTCCACTTTTCACCACCTGGAATGACACCTCATTTGTCAGCCACGTGTCTGCCATGTCACCACCTCATGAACCGCCACCTATCTGCCACGTCATCGCTACCTTACTCAGACCCACTAGCCGGATTGCCACTTAGACCTACCACATCACCTTTTTCCATTTCGCAAAGGGTAACTGGCATGCATCTTTGCTTCGCAAAACAACACCAACTGTAGATCACCATCGAACTTCCACGATCTTTAACATTTCACCATTTCGCGATGGGTAACTTTCGAGCATCTTTGGCTTGCGAAACTGCGACCACCGTCTGATCGCGATGAACCTGCTCGCTAGTTAACTCGTTATTTCACTGCAAAACTCGCCTACCATGGGAACCGTGCACACGTGGGGTCCACCTAGTTGCCAACTGGCCTCCTTAGTCATCTCGGGAATCCTGCGTGCGTGTGGGGTCCACTGGATGCCCAGCCAACACCTTGCGTCAAAAGCCTTTAAGGTTTGACATTATAGATTTGTGGAGCCTTATATTTAAATACCATAATTTACCCCTCCACAGCCAATGTGGGATAATGCTCTTTTGCCTGGGAATGCATTTTGAAGATTTTCCTGAGAATTTTAATGGCTGATTGCATCCGCCTGGAAGTTTCATTTGTTGAAAGGCTTCTTAATGCCCCTCTACAACTCACATAGAGGGAGAAAGCTAGCATTTAAATCTATCAATTACATTTTGATTGGAAACTTCCTCTTGGTGTTTCAACCACACAGAGGGTTTGAATCTGGCATACACCTGTCAATGCATTTGCTAAAATTGAATACCTTCTCAAACTCCATTCCATGCATAGCAGGGAGCTCACCTCACACCTGTCATTGCATTTGCTGAAGACTTCTAAAACATTTTTCATTTGCACATCGCAGGGGAGGAATTAGGCATTAAACTTGCCCCTTTGCATTTGATATTCAATGCCTCTTTTAATACCATCAGAAGCTCATGGTAGGGAGGAGCTTGCATTTGTTGGAAATTTCTTTGTCTTTTAACTGCTGCGTGGGAGGACAATGACATTTTCACCTGCCAAAGGTATTTGTTTGAAATTTTCTAATTTCCCCCTCTAAACTTCTACGCTACCACTCCAAATGACTGCAGGGAGGACATTGCAATTTAATTGCATTTGTTGTTCACTATGCTGCCCATTTACCACTTTGCTGAAGGTTCTAATCCATCAATTGGATTTGCTGAGAGTTTTTAATGGCTCCCCAAATTAGTCCATGCATTATTGGGCAATGTAGCATCTCATTGGAAATATGGCCAGTAGCATCTAGTTCATCAAACACTTTTTTTAAAATGGCTTATACATTTTCATTTCAAATATATGTCCATCAATCCATAGATGACAAGTAGAATGAAATCGCCTCTCACTAAACCAAGTTTCCAAGTACATTTGCTAGTATTGATATGCATCACTATGAATTAAGACCATTTCGCCATAAAATTTAATGCACGGGCATGGGCCAGGTCGGGCCCCAAAGCGGGTCCGACAAAAATTTTTTTTTTTCCATGCAACTGACCTTTGAAATGCTTCACGAACCTTAAATATACTTCTGGAATCGATCGGCACCATTTTCGGATCATTAAACTAAGCTTTGTGACTTTCAGGCACTTGCACCACATTTTCGCATTTAATCGCAAAGATGTAATTTTCAAACTGGTCAAAACACCTTTCTGGACTTCGCCAACTGACAGGCATGTACTCTAATATACAAACATGAACTCTACCAAGCGGTTTCTCAAGATGAATCCTGAGTGAAGAAATATTAATGGTCAAAGATGACCAACTGGTTTTGTCAGGACTGCGGACCTGATAAAATCAATGCTCAGGGAAATTATGATACCTTTCTTAAAAATATCAAACGATCTCCGTAGACCCTCAAATCTAAGGAATAGGTACCTTGAATTATAGATCAATACTTAGAATACTTATTTCGACCAAAAGGTTGACTGGGTGCAAATGGTGCGCTCATGAAAATAGCAACTTTAACTGATGTAGCAATGAAAATATGAAATACTGAATAAGGTGGCTCAAAAAACCCTTTTGAAAACTGATCAAATGGATTGGTAGGAGCTTGAAATTTGAAACATAGATTGTCTTTTATACCAAAAATAGCCTGAAAAAACAATTCTAACATGACATTCACCAGGGTATCTTTTACAAATGTGCAAAGCGAGGCTCTGACTAGCTGTCAAAAAGGGACTTGTGCAAACCATAAACTGCAAACGGATTGAGCTTACCAAACTGAGCAAATGGATTCATAGGGAATTTAAATTTTGCATGATGACTCAAATTTATGCATAAAATTTAGTGCACTTTGAATGTCACCATGATGATCAACAAGGCAAAAGTTATAGGCTCTCAAAGTAGGCTACTTAATAAAATCTACATTTGCACCTATGATGCACTTTCAGCTCACCCCTTGAAATGGGTACTTGATAAACTAATCCAAACTGAAAACTGAGAGTTGCAGAACACTTCATAGGTCAAATGAAAGGTGTAGGACACATTTCCCAAGCCTTACCCTTTGAAAATCAATTGGCTCCATTTTACCCTCTCTCTAACTAGGCCATTCAAACTGACTCATTTTATGATCATTTGGAAATGCAGAGCAAAATTTTGAAATGGGATTCTCAAATTCACTCAAATTTAATGAGTCCCAACAAATTCTACCCATGTTTTTTCATTAACAAGAACATGTTGCTCCCTATTCAACCATGTGACTCTATAGGGATGTGTGTGAGGGATTCTTTCTAGTTTGAGTTTACTCACTGCTTCTTTTGAAACTATGTTATCTGTGGATCCTAAATCAATGACCACCTTTCATACCATTCCCATGGTCTTGCACTTAATTCTAAACAATGACCTTATTTGAATAGGTTCCTCCTTGATTGGCTCCTTTATCAAGACTCTTCTCATCATCTCACCATCTTCTGATGTTAAGCTCACTTCATGAGCTTTGCTACTTACTGCACTTTCTTGCACATAGTTCACTCTTCTTTCACCTCCTTGTGATGAGGTGGGTTTCTCTGGACATCTGTAGGCTGGGTGCCCCAACTTCTGACAGTTGTAGCATTTCATGGTGGAGAAGTAGGACCCTCTTCCTGGTCCACTAGATCTACCTCTACCTAGGTTGCTAGATCTCATTCCTCTATAGCTGCTCTTGCTATATGAATCACCAATTTGCTCAATAAGTTTGGATTCTCCTTGGGACCTTTGTTCTCCTCTTCCACCATAAATTCCTCTATGGCCTCTACCATCTCTGCCCCTACCTCTTCCTCTATTGCTTTGCTCTTTCTTTTTCTTAATCTTCTCTTCCACTTTGAGTGCTAGTTGATAACACTTGTGAATTGTTTGTGGACATAACAAACTCATCTCTTCCTGTATGTTCCACTATGATAGGGAGATTGAGTGAGAAGTTTCTCAATAGACCTAAATTGGTTTAATCTATCAAGTGGACCCAAAGGATATGCTTTTTCTTTGTTTTCAATTAGTGTTTGCAATAACAAACTTCAACACCCACACCTCTTCTCAAACAACCACCCCATTGTGTGTTATGCAACTTTGTTCTAGCTTGCTTCCTCAAGTTACTCAAGTCCTCTACCAGAGGTCCAAAATACAAAATGGTGTCTTGACTATCATTATTGGTTTAATTAGGTCCTTTGTGTGTCTAACTATTTTACACAAGTTTGGAAGGTTCTTACACCTTTGGGCAATCGAGTTCAACTTTTAGTGAAAACAACTTTTAGTGAAAATAGGGCTAAAAGGCTGCTAGCCCGTGGAGGCCTAATTTGAGTGAAATTTTCTTATATGGTGCAATGATGGACAAGAAAACCTAGGAACCTGACTTGGGAGCTGTTTACAAGGTCCATACTCAAATATTTTTGAGGTCTTAGCTCCTGAGAAGGCGGTTTAATTGATGTCCACAATTTTAGGCAAGAAAAGAGGGTTTTGAGAGGGTTTTGCTCAAGTAACAAAGGATGTATCCTCTAAACCACAAACCAAGCTTCTAAATTCTTGTATAACCTCTACCACTTCATTATAAACAAATCCCCATCATTTCCCTTCATGAAATTATGACAAACACTTGCCATACAAGCAATCAATCGACTGTTTTGTGCATTATGACTGCACTTTCACTATTTTACTGCACTTTCAAAGGTTAGGATAGAATAGAAACCTTCACCAAAGTCTGTGGTAACTTCATAACACTTCTCCAACACCTAGCATAAGAATCCAAAGAATGGACATGTATACAAAGCAAGTTTATACCCAAAAATTCATTAATTCCCCAAAATTGGGTACTTGTTGCCAACTAGAATTAACACACACTCAGACATTAATAACTCCCAAACCAAAAAATAATAGTCCAATCACTTCAGTGGAGTTTTAGAAAAAATTATTAAGAGAAAAAAAAATCCACAATTAATAAAAATCCAACGGTGCAATAAATAGTTATCATCTCTGCACCGAGACCTATTTTGACTGTCATATATCTGGAAAATGTATGCTTGCTGCCAGCTAGAGTTAACACACACTTTCAAGATAAAATTACATTGGTTGGAGCTCCAAATGAATCCAAAAATCATTGTAAACTAGTGTAGACCTCTGCCTCAAGTTTACTCACTCAAATTGGTCTTGAGCACAAACAAGTTTGGTTTTACTCATGTTGCTAGCCAAATCCATTTCTAATTTGCCTAGCATATGCTCAAAAACTCTTCTTTCTCATAACCCTGGCCAAAATGTGAAATATTTACACTATAAAAGTGCAATAAAACTTTTCTAAGTCCATCCATGGGAGCCCAAACTTGGATTTAGACAAGTTGATGCATTTTTGTGGCCCAAACCCTTGACAGGGCAGTCAAAAGCCAAAAATGAAACTAAATTGTACAATCAACTTCTAAATGCTTAAAAAATGAACTTAATACATTAAATGACTTGAATGTAAATTAAGAACAATCTCCAACAAGTACAGTATGGAAAGGAGCTGTCCAGTACGAACTGTCACAAGAAAATGAGTTAAAACACCATAAAAAAGTTAGAATTCTTGAGAATATCTTCAAAAACAATTGCCAACCCTATACAAAGAAGAGGGAGGAATATTTATAGCACCATGAAGCAATTATGAGGTCCTTTATGGACACATAGCAGTAGGAGTTTTTCTTTTACACATTTTGTCTTAAAAATGACAACTTTCCAAGCAAGAAAGCAACTTTTGTTGTTGCAAATGATATTTTTGAGCAACCTAACCTATATATCCCACCTAGACACTTAAGAATGATTAAAATCACTCAAAAAACATGTTCCAAAACTTTACCAAGCATTTCTAGGCCTATAAGGCAATTTCTCACTTTTTAGCCCTTTTTGGCCTAGAAGCACAAAATTGACAACTCAAGCTCTAAAAAGAAAAAATTGATCTCTCAAGCACAAAATAAGATCAAAAACCTATGAAAATACTAAACACAACCTATGACAACATTTCAAAACTAACAAGACACTAAAACATGAAAAATAAAGTATAAGCAAAACTAGGTGCTCCTGCACAACCATGAAGGAAGATAATCCGGAATTGGAAGAGAATGTACCTAAAGAGAAGGCACTTGCTACTAAAATTGAAGACAAGGATGAATAGGTAATTGATAATGGTTGTTCACATCATATTACTGGAGATAAAGGGAAGTTTATGTCTTTGCAAGAATTTGATGGTGGTCTAGTTAGATTTGGAGATAACAAAGCATGTATGATCAAAGGAAAATGAACTATATCATTGGATGGTTAGAACAATACTGACAATGTTTATTATGTTGAAGGTTTGAAGCATAACCTCTTGAGTGTAGGACAATTGGTAGATAAGGGATTTCAATTACAATTCAAGGATGGGAAATTCAAAATCATTAACCGATCTGGCTTGGAGATTGCAACCGGTACACAGACAAAAGGTAATATATTTCATTTGAACTCTGGGGAGAAGACATGTTTGATTACACAGATTGAAGAGAGTTGGCTATGGCATAAAAGATTGTGTCATGTGAATTTTGAGTGAATTGTGAAGATCAGTTCAACTAAGGCGGTTAGGGATATACCTAAGATTATGAAGCCCTATAATCCGGTATGTAAAGAATGTCAAATAGGTAAATAGGTCAAAACCTCTTTTAGGAGTATACAAGATAAATCAAATGATGTTCTTGCTCATATTCATACTGATTTGTGTGGCCCTGGTAGAGTTAAAAGTTTTTGAGGTGATAGATATTTCATGCTAATCATTGATGATTATTCTAGAATGATGTGGGTTACTTTTCTGAGAGAAAAATCTGAAGCATTTGAAAAGTTTAAAATCTTTAAGGATAAAGTGGAAACTGAGAAAGGATTGAAGATTAAATATTTGAGATCAGATGATGGTGGTGAATTCACATCCGGTGAGTTTAATAACTTTTGTGACAAGTATGGTATAAGAAGACAATTTTCTGCTCCCTGGACACCTTAGTAGAATGGAGTTGTGGAAAGGAAAAATAGAACTATCTTAGATGCTGCTAGAACAATGATGATGGAAGCTAGTCTACCTCATATATACTAGAGAGAAGCAGTGAGTACAACAATTTATATATTCAATAAACTACATATCAAAGGAGAAACCGATAAGACACCTTATGAATTATGGTTTGGCAATACAGCTACGGTTAAGTATTTCATAATTTTTGGTAGTAAATGTTATATCAAGAGAGATGATATTACTGGGAAATTTGATCCTAGATGTGATGAAGGCATATTTCTTGGTTATTCCAATGAAAGCAAAGCATATAGATGTTATAACAAGAGATTTCAAAGAATTATGGAGACTGCTAATATCAAAGTAGATGAGCTGAACAAAAGTCAAATCAGAGTTTATGAGAAGGAACTGACAATGGAAATGATTATATCTGAACCGATAGAACCTTTATCAGAATAGAGAGTTGAACCAGTTACTCCAGAAACATCAAAGAACTCTACAGTAACTGAAGAATAGGGAAGAGGAACAAAAAGTCAGAGGACTCCTAGGTATGTGAGATGGAATCATTTTGAAAATCAAATCATTGGAGATAAGAGCAATGGAGTAATGACAAGAAGAAGACTGGCAACTAATGAGGTATGTTTAATTTCACAAATTAAATTGGTATCAGTAATTGAGGCATGTAAAGATGAATTTTGGTTGAAAACTATGGAAGAAGAATTAGATCAGATTGAGAAAAATAACACATGGACCTTGGTTCCCCGACATAGAAATAAAAATGTTATTGGAACTAAATGGGTTTTTAGGAATAAATTGAATGAGGATGGTCAAGTTATAAATAATAAGGCTAGATTGGTTTGTAAAGGATATTCTCAGAAGGAAGGAATTGATTATGGAGAGACCTTTGCACCTATAGCTATGATTGAAGCTGTAAGCTTATTTCTTGCCTATGTTGCTTATAAAAACTACAAGGTTTATCAAATGGATGTTAAATGTGCATTTTTGAATGGGGTTCTTCATGAGAAAGTTTATATTGAGAAACCTGATGGTTTTTCACTATCAGATGTTACATATATGGTTTGCAGGTTAAGGAAAGCTTTATATGGATTAAAACAAGCACCTAGAGCTTGGTATGCAAGGTTGGATAAATATATTTTAAAGATTTATTTTACTAAGGGTAGTGTTGATAGTAATTTATATTATAAAATCACTGATGATGATAAATTGATTATGGAAGTATTTTTTGATGACATTATTTTTGGAGGTGAAGATAAGTTATGCATAGAATTTTGGAGAAAGAATTTGAGATGTCTATGATTGGTGAGATGAAATTTTTCTTAGGTTTGTAGATTACTTAGACTGAAAAAGGTATTTTCATCTGTCAAACTAAATATGATAAGGAATTGTTGAAGAAATTTGGTATGGGAGATTCTAAACCGGTAAGTACTCCTATGGTTACAAGTGAGAAATTGACAAGAAAAGATGTTTCTGCACCGATAAATCCTACAAGATACAAATCTATGATTGGAGGTCTTCTTTATTTGACTCAGACTAGGCTTGACATTATGAATGTTGTTTATATTGTTTCAAGGTTTCAAAATGATCCTCGAGAAAATCATGAGATGGCAATGAAAAGGATTTTTAGATACTTGTAAGGTACATCAGAATATGGCTTGTGGTACCCTAAGGATGATAAATTTACTTTATGTGCATATACAGATGTTGATTGGGCTGGAGATGTTGATGACCGGAAAAGTACTTCTAGTGGAGCTTTCTTTCTTGGAAATAAGTTGGTTTCATGGATCAGCAAGAAACAGTCATGCACTTATTTATCTACAATTGAAGCTAAGTATGTTGTTGTTGCTACTAACTATACACAAGTTTTATGAATGAAGCAAATGTTGAAGGATATAAAGGTGAATTATGATGCACCGATAGTTATTCATTGTGATAACTCTGGTGATATTGATATATCAAAGAATTCAACATTTCATTCTAAAACAAAGCACATATATATCAAGTATAACTTTTTAAAGGAGAAGGTGGAAGCAAATGAAGTTAGACTAGTTTATGTGAACACTAAAGAGTAGATTGCAAATATTTTCACTAAACCTTTATCCAAGGAATCATTTGAGTACCTGAGAGACAGATTGGGATTTTCTGACCCTCTGGTAGAGACTTGACTGATGTGGTTTGGCATCAGTCCATCATGCACTATCAGAGATACTATTCATTCTGGTGCTGATGTGGCATGCTACTGCTCAGGGGGAGTAGTCATCTTTGTGATTCAGTGGTTTATGTTTTTGCTTTGATATTTCTATCAGATTTCAGGCATTGATGTCAAAGGGGGAGTCATATTGATGTGAAAAAGAAAAAAGAAGAGAATTTCAAAGCTTTACAGAGATATTATTCATAGGGGGAGATATTGATATTCAGAGCTATATGTGAGAGTTTGTTGGTTTTCTTCCATTGGGGGAGACTTGTTTGGCATTTCTTGGTACTTAGATGTTTTCACATCTAGTGTTGCCATCAATGCCAATGGGGGATATTGTTGGCCATTTGGTGGAATTGATTATGTGTTGCATTGATTTTTTGTCATTGATGCCAAAACTAGTTATTTGGATGCTTTATCGGCACCCTTCTGGTCCCGGTAGGTTAAGTGGTTTCTAGTTAACTTGGATCCAACATGATCCGGTAGGCTTCGGTATAGTCTAGTGATGGAATTGGCTTGTTCATGATACTTATACTCATATTTGGTTAGTTGGTTTTGATCTGGAGATTGGATGCTATCTTGCTTTCTTAGAAGATTAGTTTCTGGTTCCGGTGAGGGTTTCACCAGCAGAGCTTTTGGTGGAGATATTTGACGAATTGCATAAGTGGTGTTGGTGCAACTTCTGATGGAGTTTTAGGATGTTGTTGGTGATCATGTTTGAGACTTGGCGGTTGAAGATCATTGCTGAAGCGTGTGGACCTATACTAGGTCTCGGTTGATATAGGTTATGGACAAGCTTTAATGTAATGTGTGGATAGGACCTATTGATGTATTTGTAGGATGTCTTATGTGTTGATATTATTTGTTTTTTCTAAGGCTGACATGTTTTGTAATTATGTAATCAGTTTATTGTCTGGTGGCCAACTTGATTGTTTATGGTCGAGGGTTTTGTATAAATAGATGTAAGATCTCATTGTAGATCAACATGGTTAATGTTAGAGGTCATGGTCAAGGAATATAATGTGTGAATAATGTAATATCATTCAGGAAGAGAAGTTGGTCGATATTGGAGATCGACTTAGGTTTATGTAAGAGGATTTAGTCCTTCGGTATTGAGCTTAATTAGAACTGTACTCAGGCATAAGAGATGCTATCTTTTGTAGTTCAACACTTCTCCGGATTGTAGTCTGGAATTCTATGTAGTCAATGAGGCTCCTTTTGTGATTAGCAGTGCCCTCTAGGCTATTGGCCTTCTTGAAAAGTGTAGTCCCCTTCATTGTAATTCACATACTTACTACATAAGTATTATCCGACAGTGGGTAGGCTTCCCACCATGGTTTTTCCCTTTACCGGGTTTTCCACGTACAAATCTTGGTGTTATGTGGATGGCTTTTATTTTGTGATTATTGTTTATGCTTAAAAGGTTTAACTGTTATTTCAGTATTAATGTTTTGGGTTATGGTATTAAAGTTTAAATTGCTAATGGTTCCTATAATCTGTGACAACTGATTCACCCCCCCTCTTATTTGTCTTCTAGTTATTTGAACTGTCTAACAATCCAACCTCATTACATGCATAACATGTAACATTGTTCTTTTTAATTGCTTTGCTAAAACCAGTGAAATTTCTTGACCTGCACTGATTAGTCATATGTCCAAACTTTCCACATGCATAGCATTTAACATTCATTCTACAATCTTCTGTCTTATGACCATATTTAGAACATTTGTTGGGAGCAGAATTAGGGTTCTGATTTTCTATATTTCTACATTGTCTAGCCATGTGACCAAATCTATTACAAACAAAACATCTACCATTAAATTTATAAGCATTAAATTTTCTTACCGGTGCCTTATGGATTTGATCTTCATTAGAAGTACCAGAACTCTATCCTTGCTCAAATCTAGGTCCACTGGAATCTCCAATCTGCCTTTGTCTCTTCAACAACTCATCTAGTTGTGCTGAGCTAATCTTGGATTTTTCTTTATACTCACTTGCAGTAGTTAGATCTTCTCTCAAAATTATTATTTGTCTCTCAAGCTCTTGTTCATTACTCTTGGATTGTACTAAATCAGTTCTAAACATATCGTTCTCATGAACCAACCTATTGTAATACCCTAAAATTGGTCATCTAAACCATGGGCCCCTAATCTTGACAACATCACCAAGGTCCTAACCAAAGGCAATTAAATTAATCTTGAGCACATTATTAATTCTTTAATTATCAAAAATCACATGGCAAATCAATTACTTAATATTAATTAAATATTTATTTAATTAATTGAATCATTTCCAAGAATATCATTTTGATCAATTGTCCCATTTTAATCTATTAAATATCTTGGCATATTTAAGTAATTAATAAATTTGCCATTCAATCATGCAAAAAGAATTAATTTATTACAAAGAGTTGAATTGAAAATAAAACAAAAAAAAAAGAATTGAATTGAGAGAGAAATCAAACTTGAGATATTATTTCTTTTTTCTAAATTTAGAACTTGAAATCAGAAAAGCAATTTAATTGAATTATTGAATTATTCTCTAAATTTGGAACTCAAAGTTTTTCAGAAAAAGAAGTTCAGTTGCATTGAAAAGACCCTTTTCTTGAATAAATTAAAGAATTATCTATTTTTATCCTATATGCATGGAATTAATTTATTATTATTTTCCAATGCAACTCAGACTTCTAATTTGAATGCATTTCAATTAAACTATAATTGGAATCTATCTTAAGGTTAACTGAACATGACTTCTCAATTATTTTCAATTAATTCTAAATTGAGTTTTTTCTTTTGTAATTCTAAATTGAGTTTTTTCTTTTGCAATTCTCTATAAATTCAGTCTTCAGCTCTCATTCCAATTCACCCCAGAGATTTTTGAGAACACGCTTGGAGATTATTATCACACTAATTTCGCTCTAGAGTCATTGAAGATTATTGTGCTTTTTAGATTATTTGCATCCATTTTACATTCATTACTGCTTGCATCCATCATTGCTTGAATTGATTTTTGCTTGAATTATTCATCCATCTTGCATCCATATAGCTTAATATCATATAGATTAAATCCTTCGTCTTGGTGTAGTCTAGTCACTGGTATTGCTTATAACAATTTGAGAACAATCTTATACTTGCATCTTTTAGAAGACAATTAGTCGCTTTGCTATGGGTTTTTTTTACTTATTGATTATTGATTACTAACCATGCATATAATGACTTAATTGAAGTGTTGTGCTTATAGTTATAGGTTCACTTTTTCACACACACATCTTTGGTGCCCGCCGTGGGGCCCGAAGACTACACTTTTTCGGCCTCCAAGACTGACCACTTTTTTTTGTTATTTTCCAGATTTTAGATTTTTTTGGTTTTTCATCCGTACATCTCGTACGACAATTTTTACATGCTGAAACGACAAACTACAGGTGTCACACGAATTGCAATATCCTATCGTATGAGTAGATCCTCTATCGTATGAGCAGACATCATCAACAATTTTCTTTCGTACGATACTAAATCTTGTATCGTATGAGTTTTTATACTGTCATATGATTCTGTATTTTCTGGTAAAAAAAGGGCGAATTCCATAATTTTCTCATTTCTAATTGATTATTCTGACGACTGACCCTGACTATTTATTTGTCTATCTCAGAATTTTTCACAGCCTAACTAGTTTTTGCAGAACACTTGTCGAAGAATATGCTTGTCACACAAAGACAATATGACTACTGATTTGTTGTCTTTGCAGGTTGCCTAAGGAGAATCGACTAAACATCGTGTATTCTTTAAATTCATTTTTAGGAACCTAACTTGCTATTTCGTTAAAGAACAAATTTGTCTTTCGTGCTTTTAGAAGATTCTAAGAGGTAGGAGAGTATGCTCTTGTCTTTTTCTAGACAATCAGAAATCTAGACCCTTGAAGCTTTTTCTTTGTTTGAGATTTGTACATCTTTAGCAGGCCTGCCCTCCCAAGGGGTTGAAAAACTCTTATAGCTGTTATGACTGGTGTGAGGAGAATGACCTAAGTGGGAATGGCTAGATGCCAAGTACTCCAACCCACTATAAAATAAACGTGATTTGATGAAAATCAAGTCAACAACAGTGCTCGGGAATAGCTCTCCTCCCTACCTTCAGGTATATTAAACCTTGGTTTTCAAGGCTGGGAGACCTCTTAATTGAGTTTATACCTCGACGTGTCAAACAGATCCTTGACTAAATCCAATTTAAAATTAGAAGCTACCCGATTCATCTCCGAAAGGGGGATAATCTTTGTGCAAGAGAGATAGTAACTCTCCCAAGATACTTGTCATTTCATGCCCCCATTAGCGTTTGGAGTCAGATAATACGACATTGAGAATCCATTGCGTGAGAATCAGCAGCCATATTTTGATTAGCTATTGGGTGTGTACCTGAGTCTACAAGAAAATGTTTTCTTTCCTCACCAAATTCCTTTGGGTTTGCATGCTGTGATTGGAGTCACTATACATACTACTTGTTCTCTGTGTTTTTTTTCATCCCTGAAACAAAAACTAAAATACCAAAAATTAGTGAAGACTAGAACAACTCAGTGAGTCGAAACTCTATCCATGTCAGAAACTAGTCCATCCTAAGTTGAAACTCTATCCATATCATAAACTAGTCCATCCTAAGTCGGAACTCTGTCCATGTTAGAAACTAGTCCATCCTAAGTCGAAACTCTATCCGTGTCAAAAACTAGTCTATTTTTAAGTCGAAAATCCATCTGTGTCAGAAACTAGTCTATCCTGGTCAAAAATCAGTCCATCTCAGAATTGGTCATACTTAGTTATCATACTCAGCAATCAGAAAAACTCAAAATTTTTAGGCTCTGTCTTGTGAATAGTCATACGAGTCTAATAATTCATCGTCCTAAATCACATCCTATGTCGTACGAGTCATTTTATTCTGTCGTCTATCTTTGTATCCTATGTCATACAAAACAGAACTACTTTGAGTCTTTTGTCATCCTGCACATACCCATTTGTCATACGGTATGAGGCAGCAACTCATATGAATCAGAACTATTGCCATCCTGTAGCTACTAAATTGTCATCCGGTCCAGAAAATCCTATCGTACGAGTCTTTGGTTTTGTCAGAACAGAACAGTCAAACTTGCCTAGAAACAACTTACAACAAACATAATACTGGTTATCATTTTCCTGAGCATAAACAGATCAAGATAGTGCACCTCTGTCATTTGCATTGCAAGATTTGGTCGATCACCTTTCAACTAGTTCAATCAACTACCTATCAAATTTTAGTCACTTAGATAAAGTCTTATACAGGATAGATCATTCTTGAAACTAGAATGAATCTTACACTACACTTAGAATCAACTTAGACAACGTCTTAGATAGGATAGATCATTCCTGAAATCAGACTAAATCTCAGTTGTTTCTCCCAAACAATACTCTAAACAGAACAACTAGCTCTGAAATTGATCTTGACCTCTGCATCACAAAATGACTTTAGGTCACACTAATCCATAAAAATGCCTATTCAAACTAGGAGTTTTCGTAAGAAACAGGCCAAAGGCAAAGAACAAACCTTCACCTATCAAGATAATCCATTCTACGTGAAGGATCCATGCACTGACATGCCGTCGTCATCAGGCAGACCAATTTTTGATGAACCGAAATCTCCCACTATACATGAGATAGAATACAATGATGGAAACAAAAGCAACCGTAATATTCTTGAAAATCATAATGACTCCACATCATCAATTGAGACCGACGAAGACACTGAACCTCTAGAAAAAGAAATCCTTGACCATCAAAAGGACAAAGACTTTAGAAAAATGATGAAAACTATCATGACCTGAGAGAAGGAAGACTATTTCTTAGAACTAGCAAAACAAGGTGCCAAACTTCCTATTGGATATGATGTTTAGACGCTTGTTACTAAAAGGGAAGACTCACCTATACTCATGGTACACAAACAGTTACTAGCTTTGCGGATGGAGGTCACAGAATTGAAGAATAAGGACAAGTCCTCGAAACAATATTCTCTGGAAACAATATGTCCCTTTCCATTTGACAAGAACCTACACATGCCTCCATTTCCTTCACGAGTGGAAATCCCAAAATTTGACAAATATGACGGTACCTCAAATCCTCAAGATCATGTCAGGGAATTTAGTGTTTCCTGTATGGAGTTCATGCATGATCAAACATACCTCATGCATCTCTTCCCAAGGAGTTTGGGGGGTCAAGAAATTGAATGGTTCTCAAGTCTACCCAAAGGAATAAAAACATTCAAAGAACTAATCCAACTATTTTTACAACAATACTCATACAACATTCGACATCCTATAACTATGATCGATCTTTGTAATACTCAATAGAAAACAGGGGAACCTCTTCTTACTTTTCTCCAATGCTGGAGAAAGATGTTCTCTAGGTACCCATGACCTATTCCAAACTCTGAGAAAATGGATATATTTGTCAATAACTTGGTCCCTGAACTGAAATATAGCATACAAATGCAAGTACACCCATCATTTAACAAAATGGTAGATAATGCCATTCGAATGGAAGATGTGCTCATAAAGAAGGGAGATATCACATCTTGGAAAGAAACACAAACATGATCTAGCTCTAAAGAGAAGAACAAGTATTGGAAATTTGCCAAAGACAACAACAAGAATTTTGTTAATGATGGAGTAGTAGACACTGTCAAGACCAACTCAAAATCCACAATATTCAATTTGGCTAGTGGTACACAAGCACTTAAAACTGCTGAGGTTTTCGTAGAGAATCCGCCAAAGAAAACAAAGGAATGGTTCAAAAAAAAGCCTTGTCTTTCCAAACCCAAGCGTGATTTTACTCCTCTTGAAGAATCATATGAATCCGCTTTCAAAACTCTATTGGCAAACAACTTGATAACACTACCAGATAACTCCAGACCATATGATCTAGATGTCAAACCAAGATGGTGGAGAGAAAATGAATATTATGACTTCCATCAGAATAAGGGTCATAACATAAACAATTGCATGAAGCTAAAATATGAGATTCAGGATCTCATAGATGCTGGTAAAGTTGTTGTTGGGAATCACCCAACCAATGCTGATCATAAAGCATTTAAAGACCCTTTTCTTGCTTACGAACAAGGTGATTCCTTAAAGACCAAAGGAGGTGCAAGGTAAATTATACTTATGCCAGCCAGGACAACGTTATCAACATGATTGAACCTTCACACGCGGAATATTGCAATGTGATTATAGTTCAAGATAAACCAAATGAATCACGATATGCAAGAGCTCTGACCCGATCTCAAAAGAAAGTTACCCTCCAAGGAGCTAGTTCTTCCAACCTGGCTCAAGAAACATCAAATCCAACAGCCTTGCCAAACAAACAAAAGGAATCAACCTTGGACAAATTTAAAAGGTTAACCTCATCATCATCCTCTGGATACAGCGTGGTTGAACAGTTAAAAAGGACAAATGCTCAAATTTCAATTTTTGAATTTCTACAACTCTCATCTGCTCACAAGGAAATCCTAGACAAAGCATTTCTCACTACCAACATTCCAAAAGATTTAGACATTGATTGGTTTTAGTCTATGGTGGGTCATCCGACTTCACCTCACTATTTGACCTTCTTTGAAGAAGATGACAATTCATCAAATCATCCACATAACCAGCCATTGCATATTAAGGCCATGATCCAAAAACACAGAGTTAAACATGTTTTGATAGATGGAGGCGCATGGTTGAATATTTGTACTTATCATCTGCTTACACAACTAGGATTCTCTAAAAACGTTATTGATCCTGACAAGAAAATAACAATAAAAGCCTATGATGAGGAAGAAAGGACCTCCAAAGGTCTAGTATCATTACCAATCAGAGTGGGACCAGTAGAGAGAGATGTCCTTTTCCAGGTTCTCGATATTCCATTATCATATAATATTTTACTGGGCAGGCCGTGGATTCATGAAATGAAGGCAGTACCATCAACATATCACCAATGCTTAAAGTTTCCTTATAATGGAGCTGAAGTCAGTATTCCTGCTGATACAAATGTCATATGTAATGCATTAACAAAAGGTGCAGATACTTTTGTGCCTCATAATAGGGCAGCCTCTCCAAATGAAGATCCAGAAACATTGATGAAAGACTTAGAAAAGAGATTGAAGATTATGGATACCAGCATGGATGGCTACAAGATAGAGCTGATACTATCATTAGTTTCTCTCCCTCCATCACCAAAATAGTTGGGCAAACCATCAGAGTCTATGAGAACACAAACTTCAGCTTTGAATACTATATATGATGGTCTCTTTGTATAGTCTTCTACCTCCTTGGCAGATGAAATAGAAGAGGATGGTGTGCTTAACTGGCTCTTTAAGGAAGATAGTCCAAATGAGGAGGTATAACATTGTGAGATTTCCTCAAACCAATATGTTCGTGGTTACAAAATGATTCAGTGCATGGGGTACTTAGGTATTGGTCCTTTGGGCAAACAAAAAGAAGGTATTACTGAACCAATTCAGCTACTAACCAAATCCACACATGATAAGGCTGGACTAGGATACAATCCGAAAAAGAAATCAGAACAAAAACATGTTTCTAAGTCTAAGTGCTTGAAAAAGATATCGCCTTTAACATTACATGAAGCAAACACTAAACAAACAAAAGTAGAGTGTAGAAAAGAGAAAGAGGAATCAACAGTCAAGAAAGAAGAAATAGTCAGTACTCAAGCTCCGGCGGTATCAGCTACGATAATACAAGAACTTGAGGTTCCTGAGGATATAAGAGATGAAATGGTAAGAATCAGAGAATTGTTTGCACCATTAAAAATTCCAGTCACATATACTAGCAGGCATCAAGTAGATGATTTAGAGACTGATTCAAATGAGTATGAATGGGGTCCTAACTATCTTTTAGACACATCCACTATAGAAACTCCAGAAGAATCTAGTGGTGCCATAGATGATACTCAAGAGCTGATGTGCATAAAACTAGAGAAGGAAATACAAGAAATTAGACAAAAGAGGCAAGCAAATTATGAACAAGGATTGAAAGAAGGAATAATACCAGAAAGCTTCTCATCTATGTGACCTTATCCTAAAACAGAACAAATCAGTTATAGTACTACATAGGAAGAGTTGGAAGCTACAGAACAAGAACCAATCATCAGTCCAGAAGAAGCTGAATGGAGTAGATGACAAAAAATCACAGAAACAATGAGATCATGTCAACAGGTATGTCAGATACAAACGACAAATGAACCACAACATGAAAGAACTTGTAGCATTAAAGATGTTGGTATTGATACCATACATATGCTTACTAAATCACCTGAAAGAGACTTGGAAACTTTATCCAATGACTCTGATGATTCTAATGATAGTCATGTTCATGATGATACCCACTCAGCCTCAAATTATGAATCATTTGATACAAACAATGAAAAGTTGCCTACTAGTCTTATTGATGTTAAACCACGATATGACGTCTAGTCTGGCATAGTAAATGATGTTACAAGTATGTCTATTGGATTAAATCGATTAAATATTAACGTGAAATTTCATAATCATGATCTAACTCTTCCTGGTCTCGAGACACTTATGCAAGGTATCATTTTGGAACTTGACTTTTTGATCCACAGCTGTGATAACAATACCGTGAATGCTCTTGAACCTATCAAAAATTTGTCCTTAGTACATCTTGAATTGATTGACTATACTTTACAGAATCAACCCATGGATATACCTACTTTTGCCAATGACTATACATTATCCTATTATCTCAATGCATTCGAACCTATAAACTCTTCCACCAGTGAATGGAGTGAAAATATGACTGAAGCGGATATCAAGTATCTTAGTCGCAAAAACAAGAAAAATAAAAATAAAAGATCTGATGGCGAAAACCATATTGTGGTGGTGTCATAATCTAAAAAAGAGAAAATAAAGGACGTACCTAAAGGTGAAAACCTCTTTGAGGCGCTTGAAGGTGACATACTTGGTATACTACCCAGTCATTTTTAGGAGCGGTTTTCCATATTGATCAAGCCAACTCAACCAGTGAATATCAAGAATCAAGAGGCCCCACAAATGATTCACGTAGCTCAATCACTATCAGCAGAAGAGTTGAAGGAGTTCACTCAGCTATTCTCAGAAAAGAAAATAAACTTTACATGGATGTACTCTGATATGCCAAGCTTGGATCCTGATCTCATTATGCACCATCTCTCAATCACGCCTGGAGTAAAACCAGTTAAACAAAAACTCCGTAAGATGCACCCGCATGTAGCACTATTGGTCAAAACTGAACTAGAGAAACTGCTCAAAGCTGGATTTATCAGAGCAATAGATTATGTCGAAGGCAGATAAATCTATTAGAGTTTGTACAGATTTTAGAGATCTCAACAAAGCATGTCCGAAAGACGACTTTCCATTGACAAATATTGATATGATAGTCAAGATGATAGCTGGGTATGAGATGTACTCACTAATGGATGGATTTTTTGGCTACAATCAAATTAAAATCGCTCCTGGAGATCAAGCAAAGACAACTTTCACCTATGCATGGGGAACCTTTTGCTGGAACGTTATGCCATTTGGGTTAAAGAATGCAAGGGTGACCTATCAAAGAGCAGTTACAACTATCTTTCATGGCATGATGCATAAGAATATGGAAGATTATGTTGATGACACCTTAGTGAAGACTATGAAAAGATCAATGCATATTCAAGAGTTAGGTCCTATACTTGACAGAATGGAAAAGTTTAAGCTCTGATTAAATCCAAAGAAGTGTGCATTTGGAGTGACATCAGGTAAACTACTTGGCTACATCATTTCAAAGAAGGGCATCAAGGTTGATCCTGAGAAGGTCCAAGCTATAATGGAAATGTTGCCTCCAAAGAACATTAGTCAAATGAGAACTCTACAGGGACGTTTCCAATCCATTAGAAGATTCATTTCTTAGCTAGTAGACATGGCTCAACCTTTTACAAAAGTATTGAGGAAAGGAATAATATACAACTAGGATCAGCAATGTGAGCAACATCTTTAGCAGATAAAAGAGTACCTGTCTAATCCACCGATATTGATGCCACCTATTCAGGGTAAGCCACTAATCTTATATATATCAGCAACTGATTCATCACTGGGGGCACTTCTGGCACAATAGGATGACAACAAAAAAGAATGAGATATTTATTACTGTGTGAGCTTGAATTTCATCCTTAGAATATTACCTGTAATAAGTTAGTTTCACAAAATACAATGGAAATGCATACAGGAAATCCAAAATCCACCAATGGAACTACATGAAATAAATATTAAAATAAAACATTATTTTACCTTCATGGCTTATGTCTCATTGTGTCCTAACTCCACTATTCCTGGTTACAAATGGTGTGCTCTCAGACAATGCACTATTGGCTTCCAAGATGGCATATGAAGAATGGACTGATAAATTGTAGTTAATTGATAGTATGATATGCAAAAGCTACATGATTATGCTAAAATGCTATATGATAATTGCTATTGCTATTTGCTTCAAAAACACACAGAAGCATATGATTAGCTTGCAAAATGTACTTGAAGTCTCTTCAAGTCTCACTCTCTCTCAACGGAAGCTCTTGATTTATAGAGCTTGAGAGGATATGATGATGTGGCTTAGATCAACGGTCATGATCAGATCTGCAAATTTGAATGGCTGTGAGCAAAGGTGAAGGTTAAGAGAAAGGGGGAAGGAGAAGACAAGTGTCACTCATCTCACCTTGACTGGGTTGCTGACTGAGGGAATCTAGGGATGGTTGGAGGAAATTTAGGCATGGTAGGACAAGTGGACTCAAGTCCTTCCCAAGATGTAGGGGGTATTGGAGAGAATATAGGAAATGGTATGAAATGTGTGTACGTACACAATTTCATTAATTTTGGAGGTTGAATATAAATGATGAATTAATATTTAAGGAATATTAATTTCCTTAGCCACATGTTTGATGAGTTGGCAAAGGGAAGATGAAGTGGAGATGGAGGGTGAGTTAGAAAAAGGGATTAAATAATTTAGGAATGATTTAATATTTGAGACTATAAGATAGGAGAATAACTATTAAATATTAATTGTTTGGAGAAAATAATTAAACATTAGATATTTAATTAACTTCAAGGAGATAATTAAATATTAGATATTTAATTAACTTGATCAGAGGAATAATTAAATATTAAATATTTAATTAATTAGAGGAATAAGATAGATGAATTATTTAATAAAATATTAATTAATAGAAAGACATGAAATGAATTAAACAGATTAATCTTTTCAAATTAACTATTTAATAGACGAATAATTATTAAATAAATATAAAATATTTATTTAATTGCTCATAGCCAATTTTTAGGTGTATACATTTTGCCCCTCTTTGAAATGATGTCGAGACAACATTGTTTCAAAGATTAAATCAAGTCTCGATAATGCCTGATAGAGATAAAATCCTGATTGTGTTTGAATGATTAATCTCGTGATAATGTGATAAAAAATTAGTCAATTAAATTCATTCGTAAAAAACAAATTAAATTGCCCCATTGTTGAAATTAATTACTCTTGAAATAGTAAATATAAAATTAACCAAGGCTAATTTTAACTTCAATGTTATCCTTGTTAGCTTTTGGAGAGAATATTTCTTGCTGAGGTGGCAAAAATGGTGATTCCCATGGAGAACCATTGATTTGAGCGTGTGCGAGGATATCAGTGACCGGTCGAGTATGGTTATCCGGTATGTTTCCAATCCTGAGCTTTGTTTTCAAGTTTTCGTTCAAATTTTCATGTTTTAGGTGCGTTTTTGAATTTTTAATTTTTTTTAATTTTTGTGATTTTAGATTAGTACATTTGCAATTTAGTTTAGCGCATATGCCATGTTGTTTAGCAAAAATGCCTGATTTAGTGCTTTTGATTTGTATGTTAGCGCAAATGCATAGAATGTTAGCGCTTTTGTATGTTTTAGCACTTTTGTTTGATTTGTTAGCACATATGCATTGATTGTTAGCACCTTTGTATGTTTTAGCGCTTGTGCATCGTCTTTTAGCACATATGCTAGATAGGATAGCGCTTTTGCTTAGAATAGCGCATATGCATCATTGTTTAGCGCATATGCTTGATAGGATAGCACTTTTTCTTAAAGTAGGTATTTTTGATAAGTGCGAATGTTTAAAATTACTTTTGATGATTAGATTTAACATGTGTAATATGCATTGTTGATAAAATAGAGTCTTGATTGAGTGATTGTGTGATTGATAGATAGTTTTGATTGCTCGATTGAGTAGCTTTGAGTAGCTTGATAGATAAATTAGCTCTAATTAGCTTGATTGATAAATTTGGATGATTGAGTAGCTTTGTTTAGCTTGATTGATAGATAGATGATTAAGTAGCTGGCAAGGAACCGATTTAGTTTCTGATGCAAGAGTTTAGTAGAGTTGTTGGTCAAACTTAGTGATTGATAGTAAACCATGATTGATAGGTTTAAAATGTTTTGATAGCTTAAGTTGCTTCAATTTGATTTGATAGATTTGATTGGGTTTGATTTGATTGATTGATTTCTCTTGAAAAACAGGAGAAACTTGATGTTCTCCAGTGTGGGGAGAAATTACTGGTCATACATCATTTAGTTTCAGAGTTATCCTAGGTTGACATTAGACATATAGATGCATGTGGTTTACGTCATTTATTGTTTATGCTAGAGATTACGCATAACAAAGGTTTGTTGACTGCATTAGCGGAGAGATGGCACAATGAGTATAACACTTTCCACCTACCGATGGGTGAGATTAGTGTTACCCTAGAGGATGTCTATAGGATTCTGCATATCCTAGTGACTGGGGAGCTAGTGCAGTATGATTATCAGGATCGCGTTGGGACCGAGGCTTACAGAGTTGTTTTTGCTGATGAGAGAATCAGTAGAGGAGAGATCCGATGGGTAGACATGGTGATGTACTATGAGACTCTTCCTATTATTCTTTCTGGTTTGATTGGTGGATTTATATGTCCTGATAGGTGATCTCGAGGCTTTTCTGTTGGATGGGGTGAGGTGCTACTGAGCATGATGCAGCATAAGACACGATATTCTTGGGGTGTTTGTATGCTAGCACATTTATATCATGATCTACACCAGGTTGTGTTTGATGAGAGTGCAAGTTTATCTACAGGATGCACGTTATTATAGATCTGGTGCTGGGAGTACATTTCTATTACGTGGCCTATCCATCACAGAGTTCATGGAGAGAGGCAACCATATGTTTATTTTTATGTAGGTGTTCTTACTCAGCCCAAGCAGGGTAAGATGGAGTATTGGCATTGGGTTCTTGATTCTTTAGATAGTATTATTTGGAGACCATATGTTGATTGTGAGCCATGGATGGATGATGCATAGACATTACCATTTATCATGCAAAGTACATATCTCATTAGTCGTACACCCTTCATTGTTGAGCGACAGTTGATTGGTCAGATTTTGAGACAGTTTGGTATCATTCAGCCTATGCCTACTGGTGTGATGATTTATGCCCGACGATATAGAGATAGGGGAGATTGGGGACCATCTTTGTCATTTGAGATTGCTCGTGTAGAGTTTGTTGCTACTCTAAGAGTGGCTTATGATATGAGATTACACATTCTTGATCCTGGGGTTACTGCAGAGTATGCTCAGTATTTATTAGCTCATCCATTTCCTTGGATTACGGATCCAACAGATCCTCCTAGCTCAGGAGATGACGATGATGATTTAGATGTCATGTTAGTAGGAGATGTAGATGTAGACGAGAGCTTAGAGCTACACATGAGGCTAGGAGAGGTGGAGATGATGGTGGGGATGGAGGTGGTGGTGGTGGTGGACCTAGACAGAGAGGACGTCGATTGAGAGTCCATGGAGGACCATTTGGACCAGCTGGTAGGATTGATAGACCTCATCCTATGGGTGGGAGAGATATGGATAGATTGGGGGGGATACTAGCAGGGTAGTGATGAGATCACCTAGAGGATTGTCAGTGACAGGGGGCAGGGTGACTGGACTAGATGGGGGTTATGGGAGAGGTATTGATTTTGGACAGATTCAGCCAGATCCTAGAGTTATTGCAGCTCATGGCTGTGATGATGAGGATCCTGAGGATCATATTCCCCTGATTAGATGATGAGTTTGAGAGTTACTCAGACTGAGGTTCCAACAGTTGGACAGGTTGGTGGTGAGGGGATTGGGATTCATGCACCACAACAAGTTTTATCAGAGCAGGTTGCACCAGTGCAAGATATGCCAGATGTGGTTATACCAAAGCATGATGTGCTAGGGCATGATACTATTGACAGACTGAGAGCATAGATTGTCAGCTTTGAGCACAGATACATACTCTTATGACTGAGAGAGACACAACTGTTAGGAGATAGTAGGATACTCAAGGTCTTCTAGATCATATTCAGCAGGTTGGGTCGGGTACTCTCTCAGTGGACACTGTTAGAGCATTATTTCAGGCCAAGAAGGAGACTTCCTACTGGCGACGACAATATAAGGAGGTAGTTGCAGAGAGCTAGAGAGCGGGTAGTTATCAGACCACCATGTTGACGGATACTAGCAGTGGTGGGGTCATGGGACCTCCTCAGAGGAGTGGTGAGCATGGTAGATAGGCATCTGGAGGATCTTCTCACCCATAGCCACAAAGATGGACAGAGTCAGGTGGTAGTGGTACAAGACAGTCATGACTTTGATTTGAGGCACTTGTATTGTTGTATTTGATATCATTGTATACTTGGACTTATATTGTTTTATGATGATCTATATGTAGACCTGGTTTCTATATGATGATGCTTTTATTTATGGATGCAAATGAGTAGATGAATAATGATATGATAATAGCTTACATGATGCAAATGATAAATGTTTTTGATTTTTGATTTTGATGACCTTAGATGGAAATGCAAATGATTACTTAACTTAAATGATGCAAATGTAAATGATCTATATGAAAATGCAAATGAAATGATTGCTTAATGCTTAGGATGATGTATATACAAATGCAACTAAATGATAAATGGAATGATAATGCCAATAATAATGATACACTATATGATGAAATAATATGTACCTATGATGAATGAAATGCACTTAATTGAATGCAATTAATGCAATGATTTATATGGATTTACTCATGAATGATTGATTTGTTTTTGATTTATATGTTATGCTTATAATGATTATGAATCTAAGTGAAAAAGATGCAACTAAATGATCTTTATGAAATGATAATGTAGATAATAATGATGATACACTACATGAAATGCACTTAATTGAATGCAATTAATGCGATGATAAAATGCAGCTAAAATGGAGAAAAAATGAATGCACCTACAATGATTAAATGTAAATTGTTTTTATTTGTCCAAGTATACTGAATCTTTATTTATGACCATTGATTTGTTAATGAAATGATATGCTTATAATGCAAATGAATAATGAGCTAATGAAATGATCGAACTAAAAAGTGTACTGCCATTCTTCATATGCTATCAGGTAACAGTGCTTGTTTTCATCATTAAGCTTTAAATGTTGTAAGAAAATACAAGCAACTTGACATAATGATTCAAGATGACCTGAGTATTGCTTACATGGATTTTGATATAGCAAGCTAATACAAGCAACTTGATATAATGGACCAAGTTGACCTGAGTATTGCTTGCAGAACAGACAAGGATTATCCCCTTTCATGCATGACTTGGAACATCCTTCTTGATCTTTTGCTGATCATATCCTGAGATGAGTTCATACCATAGTAAGAGATAAACCACAGACAGTAATCAATATAAAATAATCATGCCCCATCATAGCTCCTCTAGTCATGAACATCCTTGAGTTTCATAGAGTACATGATTAGAAATAAAATCAAGATATAAACATTGAATCTTGTATGTCATTTACATATTCTTATGGTTATTAACTGATATAATCATCTTAATGAATGATCTTTGATAATCCTTTATAGTTTTCTAGTTGATTCTTCATTTTTTGAGTTTGACGATTCAGTTGTTGATGAGATGCCTTGATTTTCATTGCTTTGTTGCTTGTTATCTATTTCAAAATCCTGGATGTTTTTGGTTTTTTTTTTTTAATGTTTTTGGATTTTTAAGTTTTCAAAAGATCACCTTAGCAAAAGGAATTAGGATTTTTCCCCCAGTGGAAACAAAAATTTATTATGGATATATGAATTGATCAAGATCCAAACCATGGTGGGATACAAATGCAGACTGATAAATGTTGATAAAATGTAAGATAGTGACTATGATAAGTATGTCAAAAGGCTATAATTGTTGGTAAGTTGCATATTTCTTGCTAAATGGTTTAGAGCAATGGATATGAAAGATGGAATGGATAAGCTAAGATAGATGGAAGTGATAAATGCGAGAGGATGGAGTGGATAGGTGCACAAAGAAATCTCATGGATGGAGGAACTCACTTTTTTAGATAGTGCATGTTTACCAGGTTTTCACCATCTAAATTTATTGCATTTTTGTTGTTTTATACTTTATAGGGATTTTCTGCTTTTCTGATTTTTATTGATTTCTTTAGGACTTTATATGCCTTTTATTGATTTTTCCAGGACTTTATATCTCAAGCATAGAATTTCTTGAGATGGATAGAATTGATAGGTTCATCAAACCAATCACCTTTTGGGGTAGATAATTAGTATGCTCCTGATCCATATGTCGCTACTATGACAAAAGGTCCTAGCCAATTTGGTTCAAATTTTCCCTTCTTTTCTCGGTCTTGCTGATTTCTCGGATTCTCCCTTAGAACTATGTCTCCAATCTGGAAAGTGTGCGGCTTGACTCTGTGGTTATAGCTTCTTGCCATTCTTTGTTGGTATACTTTCAAATGGTCTGTTCCATTTTGGCAACGTTCCTGAATCAGTTCTAGTTCCTGGAGTCGAGAGACTCTTTGTTCTTCTTCTGGTATAAGACCATGTAAGGATACTCATAGAGAATGTATCTCTACTTCTATAGGTAATATAGCTTCTGATCCATAGACCAAACAATATGGAGTTGCCCCTGTTGGAGTGTGGACACTAGTTTGATATGCCCAAAGAGCAGGATTTAGCTGAATGTGCCAATCTTTTCTAGCTTCATTGACTGTTTGTTTCAAGATTTTTAAAATAGTTTTGTTTGATGCCTCAGCTTGACCATTACCTTGTGGATAATATGGAGTAGAGAACCTATGTTGGATATGAAATTTTTCACATAGCTCTTTTACATCTTGATTTTTGAATGGTCTTCCATTATCAGTGATAATGGTCATAGGAACTCCATATCGACAGATTATGTAATTCAAGATGAATGAGGACATTTGTTTTCTTGTCACTGTTGTTAAAGACATTGCTTCAGTCCACTTAGTAAAATATTCAATAGCAACTAGAATGAATTTGTGGCCATTAGAAGATGAGGGATTGATCTTTCCTACCAAATCCAGGCCCCACTGTGAAAATGGCCATGATCCTGTCATAGGATATAACTCTTGTGCTAGTGCATGAATTAGATTTCCATGAATTTGACATTGTTTACACTTTTTAGCATAGGTGAATGAGTCTCTTTCCATAGTAGGCCAAAAGTAACCCATACAAATAAGTTTCTTAGCCAATGTTAAACCACTTGAGTGTGTACCACAAATACCCGCATGAATGTCATTAAGAACTCTTTCAAATTCATGTTTTTCCAGACATCTCAATAATGTACCATCTAAACCATGCCTATATAGGATATCAACAATAATGGTATAGCGAGAGGACTGATGGATAAAGTTTCTTCATTGATTACGAGATAATTCCAAAGGAAGGATATGATCTTTTAAATATTGGTAGGTTTGACCATATAAGGATTGACTGGTTCCTGATATATGGCAAATTCGATAGGTATGTTGGGATTTAATGGTAGGGGTTACGATATCTTCCACATGAAACTCATAATGTTGTTGATTCTCTTTATTTTGCAAGAGAGATGCTATTGTAGCCATTGCATCTGCTGCTTTATTTTCATTTCTGGGACTCTGGGTGAATGTGATTTCTTTAAAATGTCCTTTAAATTATTCCACTAGCTGTTTGTACGGCATAAGCTTATCATCCTTTGTTTGATATTCATCATTTATTTGATTAATGACAAGTTGTGAATCACCATAGACATATAGTTCTTTGACATCCCATTCAATGGCCATTTTGAGCCCTATAGCCAATGCTTCATACTCTATAGTATTATTGGTGCATGGAACTCTTAGTCTATACGATTTCAGAATCGTATGTCCTTGAGGTGTGATAAAAAATATTCATGCACCTGATCCATATTGAGTATCAGAACCATCAAAGTACAATTCCCAAAAGTTTGTACTTATTGTCAAGATATTTGCATCAGGAAATTCAATGTGCAAAGGCATGTCATTTTGTAGAGGTGCATCAACTAATTGATCAGCAATGACTTGTCCCTTGATGGCTTTTCGGTCAACATATTCTATGTCAAATTCACTTAGTATCATAACCCATTTGGCTAGTGTCCCTGTTAATGTTGACTTACTCAATAAATATTTGAGAGGATCTATCTTTGATATTAGTTTTACAAAATGAATCAACATATAATGTCGTAGCTTCTGAGTTGCAAATACAACTGCTAGACATATCTTTTCAATTGATGAATAATATAACTCATATCCAACAAGTGTTCTGCTGATATAATAAACTACTCTTTCTTTTCCTTCATCATCGTGCTAAGCTAGGAGAGCACCTAATGATACACTTGTTGCTGAGACATAGAGTAACAAGGGTTTCCCTTTGGTTGATGATATCAGTACTGGAGGACTCATAAGATATTCTTTTATTTGGAAGAAAGCTTCTTCACATGTTAGATCCCATTTGAATGGAACATTTTTATATAGAAGATGGGTAAAGGGAAGACATCTATTGGCCAATTGGGACACAAATCTCCTGATTGATTGCAACCTTCCTTGTAAAGATCACAATTGACTTATGTTCTTAGGTGATTCCATCTCCATGATAGCTTTAACTTTTCCAAGATCGACTTCAATGCCATGAGCTGATATAATATACCCAAGGAGCTTTCTAGAGGCTACCCCAAATGCACATTTCTTTGGATTCAATCTCAATTGATATCTTTCTAGCCTGTCAAAAATCTTGCTTAAAATGTTCAAATGTTCTTTTCTTGTGTGAGATTTTGCAAGTATGTCATCAAAATAATCTTCCATAAATGTATGCATCATGTCATGGAAAATTGTCATCATGGCCCTTTGATAAGTCGCTCCTGCATTCTTAAGCCCAAATGGCATAACAATCCAATAGTATGTTCCCCATGCACAAGTGAAAGTTGTCTTCTCTTGATCTTCAGGTGTGATTCTTATTTGATTATATCCCGAGAAGCCATCCATTAATGAAAACATCTCATGCCCTACTGACAAGTCTACTATGATATCAATGTTTGGTAGCAGGAAATCATCTTTTGGACATGCTTTATTCAGATCTCTGAAATTTGTACAAATTCTTATGCTCTTATCTGGTTTTGATACTGGTACAATACTTGAAACCCATTCTAGATAAGCAACTAGTCTTATGAATCCCACTTCTAATAATTTCTTGAGCTCAGTTTTGACAAGGAGAGCAATATGTGGATGCATATTTCTTAGCTTCTGCTTAACAGGTTTTGCTTTTAAATCCACATTAAGATGATGCATGATAAGATTTGGGTTAAGCCCTGGCATATCTGCATAAGACCAAGCAAAATTTATTTGTCATTGCTTAAAGAATTCCATGTATTCTTTCCTCTCTTTTTCTGATAATGAGGCAGCAAAATGAAGTATTTAAGGATCCTTTGATGTATCAATGTTTACTTCTTCTATTGGTTTTATTAGGATAGCAAATCTTTCTTGAAAATATGTAGGAAAAATGTCAAACTTTCCATCTTCTGATGCCTCAAGGAGGTTTTCATCATCAGATACACCCTTTATTTTCTCTTTTGATTGATCTAATGTTGCCATGAAATGGTTTTCAACAATAGGTCTCTTTCCTTGTTTTATTTCACTTTTGCAACTGAAAAGTTTGGCATTCTCTTGACTATGAAAAACTTTACTTGATTCTGTAGTAGAAGATATCTTAGGTGGGATGGGTTCAATAACGTTAAGGTACACAGCTAAGTCATGATCATTGGAAAAGACATTTAGTTCAAGGTTGTCTAAATTATCCCCATTAATTAGTTCAGGATGAAGAAGGGGTAAATCATAATCACTGTCATCATTAGGTGTTTCAACGTTCATGACATAATGATCATAATTTAACATAGAATAGGTATTGTCATAGATTGAATGTTTTTGAGGATTGTCTTTCTCAAGAATTTCCAAATTAGTCTTAACAAGATTAATATTAGCATTTTGTAATTCACACTCAAGTGGTTCTTCAATTGACATTTGTCCCTTAAATGAATGGATTATATCAACACACACATCTTTGGTATTGCAAATTTCTTCCTGATTGACTCCATTTGTAGTTTGGAGTTGATAGACTTGTGTACATGTTAAAGAGGATTCTTTTAACAGATTTTGTCTCCTTTCAAACTCATCTTCTTCTAGACTAACACCATCAAATGTAACAGAGGTATTGCTAGAATCTATCAAGAAAATAACTGGTTATAGCTCACAAGCCTATAAAGCGATAGATGATTCAATTCCAGTTTTGAAATCAATAGCTCCCAATTGTAATATAGCCAACAAAAATTCTTTAGGCCAGTTGGATACACTTTGTAAATATATTTCTAGAAATTTTGAGCAAACAAAGGTAGAAACTATAAAGGAAAGTGTAGAAAAAGAGAAACAAAAATTCTTTGAGGAAGGAATAAAGAAGTGTAACAGGGAATTTGACACACTTCTACTGGAACTGTGCAATTTATTGAAAGAGTACAAAACTCTATACAAAGACACCTGTAAGATAAAATTTTTGACCACGGATGTAGACAAAAAGATGAGCAAGGTACAGGAAGAGATCAATAAACTTGCTGATAATTTTGTTAACTCACCCGATACATTATCAGTTTTTGAGGAAAAGATAACAAATTTTGAGGAAGAATTGCTCAAATTAGAAAGAGAAAAAGAAAAAATAATAAACAAGGCAAATTTTTTGGGATCTAAACTAAGTCCAAGATTGGACTATTTAGCATCTCTGCGTAAGGAAATCTCAGAGGCACTAACACAAGGTAGCAAAACACCAGTAGAGCACTTGTAGCATCTCACCGATATAGTATACAGAACTAAGATAGCAATAAAGGAGAGCAAGAAGTTTATGGATGGCATAAACTTAATTTTGGGAGATATTCTTTAGATAATAACTACCCAACTAGAAGGTTGAGGTTATGAATTGGTACAACTACAAAATCTAATAACCTTTGTCATTGATGCCAAAGGGGGAGTAGTAGATGAGAAAATTCAAAACACAGGGATCACATGCTCAGGGGGAGCTCTCACATTTTTGGTAACATTTTTTGGTCTACACATTTTTGGATATCTTTTTGAAATTTCTCATGAGTGTTGCCATCAATGCCAAAGGGGGAGATTGTTGGCATATGAACACTCCAATGAGACATTGTGTGTGATTGAAGGTTTTGTCATTGATGGTAACCTTGCAATCCTATGGCATCGGCAAAGCATTACTCAGGCAACTTTGCAATCCTATGGCACTGGCAAAACATTACTCAGGCAACCTTGCAATCCTATGGCACTGGCAAGACATTATACCAGCAAAGCATTACTCAAACAAAATAGTGCTCTAGCATCAACAAAATCAATCTACACCAGCACCGGCACAGAAGATGTATACCGGAATAGAGGCCGACAGGATTTTTGATATGTAATATTTTGTTTATCATTGTAAGCCAACTTGGCAAATTGTAAAATGACTCTTGTATATAAAAGAGATCATTGTAGGCATTTGTAGGATATGGATAGAAAGCAATAAATAAATTATAAGGCAGACCTAATGTGTGAATTATAGGTCAAGGGTATATGTAAAGAACAGAGCAAGAACCGGTACTAAATCTGGCATTGAAGATGCTATTGTAAAGTAGTACAGAATATTGGATTTGTGTAAATCCTCATTGTAAGTCAGTGTGACTTCTTATTGAGCAGTGAGCTCTAGGCAGTTGGCCTTCCTGCATGTGCAGGCCCCTATTGTAAGTAATATTCTCTTATTGGCCAGTAAGTGAATATTGTGGGTCACAAATCCCACCGAGGTTTTTCCCACAATGGGTTTCCTCGTTAAACATCTTGTGTTATGGTGTTCTTTTCATGTGGATGCTTCTGATTCTGTTATTTGCATTAATTCTTGCATACCAGTATACTGTTACTTTATATTCTGCATAAAACAAGATGCGGAAACAAGTAACACCCAAAACACGGATGAGAAAAACAATGAAGATATGAACAAAGAAAGTAGCGAAGAAACAAGGAAAGAAAGGGATGACAAAAGAAAAGAACGTAATGATAAAAGAAGCAATGTGGGTAATCCATTTTCAAACTTTACTCAACAAATACAAACTCTACAACAGCAGATACAAGACATGCAAAATGGGACAAGTTCCAAGAAGTATTCATTAGAAGACATATGTCCATATCCCTTTGATAAAAAGCTAAATATGATACCATTTCCGCAACATTGCGAGATTCCTAAATATGACAAATACGATGGAAGATCTGATCCTCAAGATCACATTAGGAAGTTTTGTACTATGAGCATGGAATTTGCTCACGATGAGACTTACCTTATGCATCTTTTTCCTAGGAGTTTAAAAGGGCAATCAATGGAATGGTTTTCAAGATTACCATTTGGAATCAAATCCTTTGAAGAACTTGTGAATAGGTTTATTTCACAATGTTCTTACAATATAAGGAATGAAATAACAATGCTAGATCTTTGCAATGTTAAACAAAAGAATGGTGAATCCTTTATGATCTTTTTACAATGATGGAAATGCATGTTTAATAGGTATCCCTAGGATGTACCTAATCAAGAAAAAATGGACATATTCATTGATAATCTTATCAATGAAATGAGTTATCGACTAAGGATGCAATGTCCTCCCTCTTTTGCCAAAATGATCGAAAATGGTCTGAAAATAAAGAACGCAATGGTAAAGAAAGGAGAACTAAAACTTTACAATAATTCATACAATAGCAACAACAAAAAAAACAACAACAACAACAACAACAATGATAAAACCAAGTTCTGGTCAAATAATAGGAATATCAGCAATGATGAAATGATGATAACAATACTGCAAAACAAAAACAACCAATTTTCAATCTATCAAGTCAAATCCCAAGCAACAACAATCTAGAAAACAATAAAGTCAAGTACTTTTTCTCTAATCCTTAGAGAAAATTCACAAATATTGGAGAATCTTTAGAATCAGCTCTAAAAACTTTTCTTGCTAACAAATTGATTGTTTTACCCGAAGCAAGAATTTATGAACCACCAATTAAGCCAAATTGGTGGAATGACAATCATTTTTGCAATTATCATCGGAATAAAGGACACCTAACAAATGATTGTCAAATATTGAAACACATTATCCAAGATCTAATTGATAATGGAACCATCACGGTGGATAGCCATAAGATGAATGAATCACACTTGGCTTTTAAAACTCCACTTCCAAACTATGATAAAGGTGAATCATCCCAATTGGAAAATGACAAAGGGAAAGCCAAAGTAAATTACGCTTATACATACGATGATGTAGTAAATGTGATAATTGTTAACAAAAATCCATCTTCAGAACCAATCAACGTTATCACAAGAAGCAAAGAAAAGGTTACCTTTCCAAGTATAGTAAAAGACTCAACATCCACATCACAACAATACAATTTAGTAGAGCAATTACAATGAATACCAGCTCAAATATCAATTCTAGAACTTCTTAAGATTTCACCTATACATAACGAAATTTTGGAGAAATCTTTAGTGGAAACAACAGTATCAAAAGATTTGGATATAAATCAGTTCCAAAACATGGTAGGACATCTTATAGCTCCTCAATGCTTATCATTTTCTAAAAATGATGATGCCTCCTTACAACATCCTCACAATGCTCCTTTACATGTTGAAGTCTCCATTAATAAAACTCATGTCAAATGTGTACTCATAGATGGAGGAGCTGGTTTAAACATTTGTGCATTAAGTTTGATAAAAGCTTTGGGGTATTCAGAGAATGCAGTGGACCCGAAAAAGAAAATAACCATCAAGGCTTACGATGAAGTAGAACGTTCTTCTAAAGGAACTGTTATGCTACCAATAAGGATAGGACCTATGGAAAAGGATACATTGTGTCAATTTTTAGACTTGAATCTCTCCTACAACATTCTTCTGGGAAGACCCTGGATTCACAAGATGCAAGCAGTTCTTTCTACATACCATCAATGTGTAAAATTTCCTCATAAAGGAAAATAAATCACTATCAATATTGCAATAATTTGAAGCCAACACAAGATACCATAGTTCCACATAATAGAGAATCAGTATATCCTACCAAAGAAATTCAAGCAAAGTTATGGGAAACTTTTGAAGAAAAGCTCAAGTTAAATGATGAAGGAATGGGAAAATATTCTTTGAATAATTTTTCAATTTCCCCTAAGTCATATGGAAAACCTACAAATATTCAATCAAAATCATTAGAAAAATCAAAACATATGTTTAAAGGAACCTTTGTTAGTGCTGGAACTCTTGACGAAGAAAATGAAGACAAAGACATTCTTGGTTGGTTATACAAAGATGAAGATAAAACTATAGCAACAGTAGCAGAAGTCAATATTCCCATAAAACAATATGGCAAAGGATATGAAATCATGCAAAAGATTGGATATGAAGGAAAAGGACCAATTGGTAAGCAACATCAAGGAATTTCAAAACCTATTTGTCCACATTCACAATCCACAGAAGATAAATCTAGTTTGGGATACCTAAAGTCTAATCAAAAGCAACACAATACTCAACAGCAAAAATGGACAAAGAAATCAGTCTCTGAAGGAGACAATTGGCAAGAAAAGCTACATCAAGTGGCCGAAACAGTAACCAAAAAACAAAAGAAGCAAGAAGAACATGAAAAGAAAGAAGAGGAGACTACCATCAAAGAGGAAGAAAAATCTTGTCAGCAAGTCCTAGAAATACAAACAAAAGAAAAATCTAAACAAAATATTCTAGAAGTAGTAAAAATAGAAATGAAAGAAATTAGAGAACTTTTTGCACCATACAACATTCCAGTATGGTATAGTGGAGTAATCTTAGATTAGAATTCATAAACAAATTCCAATGAGTATGAATGGGGACCAGATGCCTTATCTACTACATCAAGTAACAAACACAATGAAGATCAAGCAGCCATTACAAAAGAAGACTTGTCCATTATAGAACAAAAGATAAAATTAGAAAGGAGACAAGAGAAACTCATATTTCAGAGAAAAGAGGCATATGCAAAAAGAAAAGAGAATGACAAAAACAACGATACAATGCCACAAGAAGTGCAAACAAGAATCAGATATGCAAGAACCATAGAAGAAATAAGAGATAGTCAAGTTGGATTAACTATTAGTCTAGAAGAAGATGAGTTTGAAAGGAGACAAAATCTGTTAAAAGAATCCTCTTTAACATGTACACAAGTCTCTCGTAGATTTCTGCTATAATCCCTATTTCACGTAGGATTGGTTTCAAAGAGTCTACTCCTTCCCCAAATGTCGGTGCATCATTCGCTAATCCAAATTTTTTAGGAGTCCCTCCCCTTGTCCTATTGTTCTCCCCAACCACACTAGCGCAACTTATTCAAACTAGCTTTGGTGGCCCCATTTCCTCTTTCCACTATGTCGTTCCTCCTGGTTCAGCGTTTGTGGGTCAAGATATTTTAGCCTCGGATACTTATTATCAACAAGTCACCTACTCTAAGACTACACGTATTAACCGCACTTACAAGAGGAAGGAAAAAAATGGTGGTAAGCTAGATTGGCCACATGTGTAGACACATTTTAGTGAGGATAATGATAGTCTCTTCTTTGAAACCATGTTCCCAAAGGTCAACAAGATGAAGGCCCAAATGAAGCCAAATGATTACTCCCTACATGTTGTCGAGGTTGATCTCACAAATGCTACAACAATGGATAAGGTGGAAATGATGGAAGAAACTTCAAAGGTTGTGTCTTTAGATTTCATCAAGAAGAGTCATCATCTGGACAAGATGTAAGAAGAGCTCAGTCACCTCAGAGAATCCTTGGACCATTAGAGGAAGGAGGACAAAGCTAGGAGTGCTGAAATTAACCATTTGTAGAGCCCGTTAGCTCAAGCCAATTCTAAAAAAGTCAAGCTGCAAACTGCCCTGAATAACATGAGTTCCCAGTTAAAGGGGCAAGAGGCAACATGGAATGTAGCACTAAAGGAATTGAAAGAGAAAGAACAAGAAATAAAACAACTTAAAGTATCTTCCAGAGATGCTACCTAGATTCAAACTTCGTTGTGATAAGAGGTTTGTCTGAAAAAAGAATACGCTCGATAGTTGAGAGAGGCACAGGTCATGCTTTTTGTGGAGAGAGAAAAGTTTGAAACAAACACGTGCAAGATGAAAAGTAGCCTGGAGAAAACTAAGAAGAAATTCTAGGATGCAAAGGGATTATTACATCAAGAGAAAGATCACATAGCATGGCTTCAGGAAGCTTTTCAAGATAGAGGTACCAAGATCCTCGCTTTGGAACATCAGGTTGCTTGTGAACAAGAAAAATGTAAGGATCTGAAAAATGAGAAAAGAGAGAAGGATGATGAAATCATGTGCTTATCTCATCTTCCCCCCCTCTAGAAGTCCCTCAAGATCTCTCCCGGGTTGTGGAAGAATTGTATGTTTCTCATTGGGAGAAGGTTAACTAGTATTGCTCTTTGTTGCAGCTTGTGCTAAGCTTCCTAGGTGAAGAACAATATCTCTATGTTGGAGCGGGTGTTCTTATTGATAAAAATGTGATTTTCATTGGTCTTCATCTCCCCATGGCCCAGAGCTTGATCCAGTTGCTATATGTCGCTTCAGATGAGGAGTTGGTAGCAAAGGGAGTTCAAGATTGCAAACAATTGATTAGGAGGGCCAATCTTTACAATAATCAGCACAAGCTATCCATACAAGCGTCAACAACACTTGATTCCTTGAGGATTTCAATTCCAGATATCAAGTAGTGTGTGGAGAAGTTTGTGTTCCTCGGCCTTCGTTTTCCTTTTCCTGTGGATGATTATGTTCTAGGGATTGAGCAAGTTATGAGCCAAATTGAGCAGTTGCAATAAGATCAGACTTTCCTACAATGCCTTAGTAGTCTTATCTCAACTGAGGAAGTTGAGCAACTCCTGCACCCCCTGGCCCAGCTCTATGCACTCTTGAAGATGGTCCATGATGAACTAGAAAGCTTTCCATTTGATGAAGTGATCTATTTGGACCAGAATTGCCAGAGCCTAGAATCTCAGGTATTACCCTCCGAAGATGATTGGCTTTCGTTGCAGCAAGTCTTTGGTCTACTTTTCCCAATTCAAGCATAAAGTCTGGTCTTTGAACCAGCAATTTTGGGTCTGAGTATTCCGCAAGCAGAATTCCCATTTGAGTCACCAAGAAATGTTAATTCAAAGTTGTTCATGAGCGGCATTTTGGTAAAGTGTTAGCACCTTCCTTTCTTTTTCAGCCCGCTCTCCCATTCATTTGCACGCGTGCCACGTGGTGTCATGACGTTTCTCTAAGTGAATCTTTTTTCTTGCCTTGTGTTGAGAGAATGCAGAGCTGCCGCGTGGTGCAGGATTTTCCTCGGCGTATGTTTTCTGGCCCTACCATCTTCCATGTGCTAGTAGTAACACTTGGCATCTTCATGGTGCATGTTCTAGTTCCCTTTTTGTGTTCAACTTTGAATCTCCTCTGAGTTGCCATACGTCCTCTTTGGTGATTCATGAACCAAAATGCTATTGGCATCACGGTTTTCTTGTTTTGGAAGGTATAGGGGTCGCCATGATGCAATTAGAATAATAACATCAAAGGCCATTTTCGCTTTTTTATTGCATATGTCTCTGTGGACGCCACGCAAGGAGATTCCCAACTGGGAGTAGTTGCTAAGATTTTTCTTGTGCTTTCCTGATGTTTGTTAAGGGCCGAAGGCTATTTATAGGCCTCTTTTTTGTTGTTTTAGAGGTTCAGACTTTGATAGAGATTATTAGACACTGGTTATGTGAAACAAGCCTTTATGTTAATTATATTTTGTGGATGATAAACATATCAGACTGTGCCTATGGCCTTTATGGTTATTTTTATTTGAAGCTTAATAGATAAACTTATGTGCTATGTTCTAATTCAATGACTTCTATGATATATGTTGTGAGACTCTACGGATTAGACTATGTCATTTAACTTGTTATCTGTTAGATGAATGGTGTATGTAATATTATGTTTAATGAACCTTGTTTTATCATATTTTCAAATTCTATTGGGCATGGAGATTGTTGAATGAGCCTTAAAACTACAAATATAGGTTTTTTGTGCCACAAATATTCTAAAAATATTCTGGTGCATCGTCTAATTAGTGTAGCTTTTAAGTTTTCTTCTTCCCTTTTCTCCCCCAATTATATGAAGAGTCAGATTCTCAAACTTGGAGGTTATTTAGTGAATCTTGCACAAAGGTACCCCATCACCGAATTTCCCATAAGGTTGTTAGTGTTTAATGCAAAATTAGTAGTCAACAGTTCTAATAACTTTTTTATCTTTAGGCCTAGAAACCAATTCCCATGTTGTATTATTTTCTATCTGATTCAATTATTCTTCCATAGCTCTCATCCAATTCTCATCTTTACTTGCTTCAATAAAAGATTTCGGTTCAATTTGAGAAAAAAACATACCTCTTCAGCAGCTAACCTTCTTCTTGTCATCAGACCTTTCCTTTTATCTCCAATGATCTGATCATCATAATGATTCAGCTTCAAATACCTAGGAGTCTTTGAATTATCTTGACTTTCTGACTCTTTCTACTCATCAACAGTCACTGTGGAATTTTTTGATGTTACCAGATCAATTGAATCAATGCTCTGGACTGATTCTTGCACAATCGGTTCTGATCTGACAATCTTATCTTCTGGTCCATAGTCATACGATCTGATTTGATTATTACCTTTCTCATCTACTTTGACATTTAGTCTTTCCATTATCCTATTCATTCTTTTGTTATAACATCTATATGCTTTGCTCTTAGTAGAATAACCCAAAAATATTCTTTTATCACATCTAGGATAAAATTTCCCTAATGCATCATCTCTTCTAATATAGCATTTACTTCCAAAAATTTTGAAATATCTGATAGTAGGAGTATGACTGAACTATAATTCATAAGGAGTCTTACCAATATCACCTTTTATGTGTACCCTGTTGAAAGTGTATATCGCAATATTGACAACTTCTCTCCAATAGATATCATACATTTTGGCTTCCATCATTATTGACCTTGTAGCATCTAAGATAGTTATGTTCTTCCTTTCCCCTATTCAATTCTGTTGTAGAGTTATAGGTGTAGAAAATTGTCTTATGTTTTCATGCTTCTCACAAAAGTTGTTGAACTCACCAGATGTAAACTCACCACCTTGATCTGATATTAAACATTTTATCTTCAATCTTGTTTCTCTCTACCATAGCCTTGAAAATTTTGAATTTCTCAAGGGCTTCTAATTTTTCTTTCAAAAATGCAACCCACATCATTCTAGAGTAATCATCAATAAGAAACATAAAGTATCTATCATCTTGAAAACTTTTAGTCCTTGCCAGTTCACATAGATCAGTATGAATAAGATCAAGAGTTTCATTAGATTTATCATGTATGCTTCTGAAAGAAGTTCTAACTTGCTTACCCATTTTACATTCTCTACATATCAGATTATGAGGCTTGATAATCTTGGGCAAAACTCTGACAACTTGTGTTGAATTGATCTTCACTATGAAATCAAAATTCATGTGACACATCCTCTTATGCCATAGCCAACTTTCATCATTCTGAGCAATCAAACAAGTTTTCTCACCAGAGTTCAAATGAAAGATATTTCCTTTGGTTTGAGTTCTAGAGGCAATTTCCAAACCAGATCTATTGATAATCTTGTATTTTCCATATTTGAATTGTAAATGAAATCCTCTATCCATCATCTGACCTACATGCAAAATATTATGCTTCAAACCTTCAACATAATAAACATTTTCAGTTTTAGACTTACCATCCAAGGATATTGTTCCTTTGCCTTTGATACTGCATGCCTTGTTGTCTCCAAATCTGACTAGTCCAGCATCAAATTCTTGTAGAGTTAGAAATTTCCTCTTGTCGCCAATCATGTAATGTGAGCAACCACTGTCTATAACCCATTTATCCTTCTCTTCAATTTTAACAGCCAAGGCTTTCTCCTCAGTATGATTTGTATCAATGATAGGTTCTGGAGAATCATCTTTGATAGCAATAAAGATCCAATCTTTGTCAGAACTTCAATTATTGGATCCACTCACAGGTTCATCACCATCATCATCAGTAATACCAAAATCATCATCACCAACATAGTAACATGATTTATTTGTATTCCTTCTAAATCTAGGTCTGCTCTGATATTTTGGATTATGTTTATAATTTCTCATTAATCTTTTTTGATATCTAGTAGCTCTTTCAAGACATCTAGAAGCAAAATGGCCAATCTTATTGCATGAAAAACATTTAAAAGGAACTTTTATTTCATACTTACTTACAATCGGTCCTTTAGGTATTCTTCTAGTAATTAGGGCTTCCAATTCTTCAAGTTATCTATCTTCTCTCTCAATGTATTCCAATTATTTATCATATAACTCCTTCCAGTCTGTCTACTTACTGGAGGCAAGTGCTTTAAATGCAGTCTCAGTTTTAGTAGCACTCTAATCTCCAAGTTCTTCAAGTTCAAAAGCCGTCAACTTCCCAAGTAATGTATCTCTGGTAATAGGGATATTTGACATTGTCTAGAGTTCATTTATTGTAGTGGCCTTCATTTTATAAGCCGGAGGTAGAACTCTCAGAATATTTGAAACAACCTCATCCTCATTAACAATTCCACTGCAACATTTAATTCCCATGACAATCTCATTCACTCTATCCATGAAAGAACTTATCTTCTCATCTTATTACATCTTCAAAGTTTCATATCTCACTCAGTAACCTTCAAGTTTTGCAATCTTAACTGCTTGGTCACCTTCATAAATAGTTTTAAGCTTCAACTATATTTGCTTTGCATTTTCCAGCTCTATGACATTCAACAACTTCTCTTATGATAGGGAACTTAACAAAGCTTCTTTTTCTCTAACATCATTATCAACATTCTTATGTTCATTAGAAGGTGTTGGAGTTCTAGAATTAGGATCATGAGGTGTATACCCTTTCTCTGTTATCTCCCAAACTTTAGCCCCAAGACATCTCAGATGAATCTTCATTCGCTCCTTCCATATTTTGTAATTTGTACCATCAAATTTGGGACTCTCCTTTTGGTAGGAGTTAAATGTAGAATTTGATGTCATCAGATCTCCTCAAGCGATTAAGCTTTTACAGAGAGGACCTCTCTCTAATACCAATTTTTAGAATCTCAGATACTGGAGGAAAACTAAGAGGTGGAGGTGAATCAGTTTTCCACAAATTAAACAATTAATACATATTATAGATAACTATCTCTTAATGCCATTTTTCTCACAATAGTTGTTGAATTAAGTGGATGTGAATTCACCACCATGATCTGATCTTAGACACTTTATTTTCATCCTTGTCTCTATCTCAACCATAGCTTTAAAGATCATGAATTTTTCAAAGGCTTCAGATTTCTCCCTTAGAAAAGCAACCCACATCATTCTAGAATAGTCATCAATGATTAACATAAAATATATATCTCCTTGAAAGATTCTTGTATTAGCAATACCACATAGGTCAGTATGAATCAAATCAAGAATATCATTAGATTTATCAAGTATGCTCTTAGAAGAAGTTTCGATTTGCTTACCCATTTAACATTCCTTACATACCGAATTATGAGGCTTCACAATCATAGGTAAATCTCTACTGCCTTAGTTGAATGATCTTTATAATACAATCAAAATTTACATGACACAACCTCTTTTTCCATAGACAACTTTTATCAATATGAGCAACTAAAAATATCTTTTCACCAAAGCTCAAATGAAAGATGTTACCTTTTGTCTATGTACTGGTTGCAATCTCCAATCCTGATTTGCTAATGATTTTCCACTTTCCATCCTTGAATTGTAATTGAAATCCTTTGTCTACCAACTATCCTACACTCAAAAGATTATACTTCAGACCTTCAACATAATAGGAATTATCAGTGTTATGCTTGCCATCCAGTGAAAGGGTTCCTCTTCCTTTGATCATGCATGCCTTGTTACTACCAAATCTGACTTGACCACCATCAAATTCTTGCAGGGTTAGAAACTTTCTTTTGTCACCTGTCATATGATGAGAACATCCACTATCTATTACCCATTTATATTTGTCTTCAACTTTTGTTGCAAGGGCCTTTTCCTCATTTTTGATAACTGGTTCTAGATCATCTTCCTTCATAGCATAAAATACCTAGTCTCTTCCATTGCTGGATCCACTATCTGAATCTCCCATTGGTTCTTCTTTTGAGTCATTAGTTACTCCTTCCTCATCAACATAGTAGCATGATTTGTTTTTGTTTCTCCTATACTTATGCTTGATCTGATATTCAGGGTTAGGATTAAAAGATCTTTTTTCTCTTTCTTCCAATTTTGAAATCCTTTCAGGACATCTAGATGCAAAATGACCTATCTTATTACATGAAAAACATTTGAAAGGATATTTTCCTTCATAAATACTTCTTGTCGGACCTTTAGATATCCTTCTAGAAAATAGGGCTTCAATTTTCTCAAGCTCTTCATCTTCTTTCCTAAACTCTTCCAATTCCTTTGCATATAAAAATTTCCAATCTTTCTTGTTGGTTGATGATCTAGGTGCCTTAAATGCAGTATCAATCTTTGTAGCTCCTGGAGGACCAAATTCTTCAAGCTCAAAAGAAGATATCTTCCCAACAGGAGTATCTCTATTGATAGAAGAATTAGGCATGGTTCTTCACTCATTAATTGCAACTACCTTCATCTTATATGCTGGAGGAAAAACCCTTAATACTTTTGAAATAATCTCTTCCTCACTCAGAGATCCACCTCAACACTGAATTCCTAATACAATTTCATTTCCCCTTTCCATGAATGCATACATTATTTCATCTTCCTACATCTTCAAGTTTTCATATCTTAACTGATAACATTCAAGTTTTGCAATTTTAACAGTGGGATCACCTTCATTCAGAGTCTCCAACTTGTCCCATATAGCTTTTGCCAGTGATTTATCTGATAGTCCCATGATCTACTGATCTGATAAGGCACTTAATAGGGCTTCTCTAGCTCTGCAGTCATTTTCAATGTTCTTTTCCAAGTTTGATGGTGAAGGGTTGTCAGATGTCAGATCATGAGGAGTGTAACCTTTATGAGTTATTTCCCAAATTTCCTTTCCAATGCATCTTAAATGAGTCTCCATCCAAATTTTCCATACTCCATAGTTTGTTCCATCAAACCTAGGGTTGTCCTTCCAGTAAACAATAGTTGAACTATTAGTTGTCATAGGATCTTCTTCAAGGAGTTAAGCTTCTGCAAAAGGAGGACCAAGCTCTGATTCCAATTGTTATGATAACTGGTGAACAACTAAGAGGAGGGGGTGAATTAGTTGTTAACAGATTATGTGAATTAAAGCACTTAAAACCTTTTACTAGAATAACTGATAAAACATTAAAGCTGTTGGTGTAAATAATTATTCATCATGGATATTATTACACTTAAGTTTACTTAGGATAATGCATTTCATAGTAGTCTGGATATGAGACACTTGGGTGTTTGTGTCACATTGGGATAGTGTGTGTAGGAGAAATTCCACCTCTTATGGTGTTGATCTTGTTATTACACTATCATATCCACTTATTGTGGAGTGATAATTCCACCTTCGGTGGGTGATCCACCTCATGTGGAATATTATATTATTTCTCCTACCTACCCACACCTATTTCCTACCTACCCTTGTTTCTTATTGAGCCACATGTCATATTTGTGTGCTCATACATATCCCTAGCCTTGCCTATATAAGCAGGCTCATCTACATTGTATGTAACAACTATTAAACAATTATTGATCATTTTCTATTGATGAGAATACAGTTTATTCTTATCCCATATTATGTCTCTATCTTGTACATTTCATTGACCTCTTGATCTTGGCAAAATCCAACATGGTATCAGAGCCATTGGAGCTTCATTGATTCGTCTTGAAGAGACATTATTGCGACGTCAAGAGGTAGATCTGAGGAGCAAAATCTTTTGGAGGCATCCTAGACGAAGATCCGACCTCGCCATTGCGTCCGGAAGGCCATTTCCATGAATTTTGGTTATAAAGTTGGCCTATTTTGGTGAGAAATTTTTTTTCTCCATTTTTGCCTATATTGTACGGATTTCGAAATTTTTTTATTAATATTCGAAAAAAAAAAAAATTTCTTTTTTGTCTGAAATATTTTTTCGAAAAAAATTAAAAATCAAAAAAAATTGAAAGATCAAAAAAAAAATTGAAAAAGCAAAAAAAATAAAAAAAAAGGGCATTTGTTTGGGGGTCCGCAGACCCCCGTACCCCCGTATTCCGCAGTCTGCAGGTACCTTCTGTCGGCGCTGTACCTTCTGTCGTTGCATCCTCTGGCGCCACCGTACTGTCCCTGTTTGCCGCAGCCCGGGCTTCTTCCGCTCTGCCTCCGGCACATCCAACCATCGCAGTCCGAACACTCCCGGCATCCGCCGGTACCCGGCTCCAGTGATCTCCTCCTGCCGGCCGCTCCCCGCTTCCACCTCCCTCCGCGTACAATCCTCGGCGACCGCTCCGGCTTCTGTCACCGCCGCGTACCTGCGCCACGTCATCACCGGCATCCGCTCCCCAGACTCCGGCGCTGCTCCCCGCTCTCGGTTCTCCGCCTCCCGCAGCTCCGGCAGCCTCCACCTGCAGCGCGGCCGCTGCTTGGTCCTGCCACCAGTGGCTACGCCCTCCGCTCCAGTCTCGGCTCCGCTGCGCCTCCCGTGCAGCATAGCTCCGCTCCACGCAGCGCCCGTCCAGCTCGTCCGCCACGCGGACACAGGTCACCAAAACCTGCGAACCCGCGTCCGCCACGTGGCAGGCGGCCACTAGCCTGCGGGGACCCTCCGTATGCCAAGTCAGCCACTTCTGTACGCCACATCAACTGTACGGACGCCACGTCACCTGCTGAATCAGCTTGCACAGTCAGCATTTCCGTACAGTATGGAACATACAGTCAGCACGCCACGTAATCTGTCCGTACAGTACGGACGCTCAGTCAGCCAGGGAGGTGAAGTTTTTGTGACGGTCATACGGCCGTCAAATTTAACCCAATGAATTTATGACGTCAGCGCCACATCAGCAGGGTTTGAAAATTTTTTGACCCCCTCTCATTTGCATTTTTGATTTTGCAGTTCAACTTCAAATGGCCATAACTTGCTCATTTTTGCTCCTTTTTGGGTGCAATTTTTTTTGAAATGGGCTAGAATTTCGTGCTCTCCGCAGTGGTGAAAGAATTTTTTGATTTTGATGCATGGATTTTTCAGAAAATTCAGTTTTTGGTGACTGTCCCTGAGTAATCCCAGTTTTTGCAACTTCAGAGGCTTCGTTTGGGGTCATACGACCTCCTTTTTAGGTACCGTTTTTTTTGAAAGTGCGTATTTTTTTGTCTACTTTCACATGATGCTATCAGATTGATGTCATTGTAAGTAGAAATTGTACTTTCAGATCTTGGCCATTTTTGGCTCTCTTGGTACTTGTATATTTGCTTGAATCTCAGTTAGATTCATTACACTATTGATTGAAGTCTCTTGTATCTCATTTAAGAAGTTGTAAAATTTGCATCATAAGTCTACTTTGCCTTGTTTTGCAAGTGGCTCATTGTAATCGCACTAAGTATAAAGTGCCAAAATCATCACTTTTGGGGGGGGGTACTTTGATTGATTGAATTTGGGGGGTGTCTCTTGTGCTTTTGTGCTCTTGTGTTCTTTCCTTTTTGCTGCTATGGGTTCTTCTAAGTTTCCTCTCTTAACTCCACATAACTATGCTACTTGGAAAATTGATGCATGGAGTAAACTTATGGAAAAAGGACTCACTCATTACGTTGATGGAACTATTGTTGCTCCAGCTGATCCTAAGGCTGATCTAGTTGGTCACTTAGATTGGCTCACTACAAATATCATGGCAATTGGTACCTTAAGAAAGTATGTATCAAAGGATCTCATTTTTCATATTGAGAAATGTACTCTAATCAAGGATGCTTGGCAAAAGTTTCAAGACTTGTATGGTCAAGTTGATGAGATTAGGGGATATCAAATTGATAGTGATCTCACCATGTTAGATCCCAAGAACTTTGATACTATACAAGATTATGTCACTAAGGCAAATGAGTTGAGGGCACAACTCAAAGATTGTGGCATTGATAAGAAGGATACTCAATTGATTTTCAACTTGATAGGGAAGCTTCCACAAGAATATGTAGCATTTGTTTCTAGTTTCCAAACTCATAGGATGACAATGGGTTCAAGCTACAAAATGCCTACATTTGATGCTTTCAATGAAATGTTGATGATGGAACAAACTAAGTTGATAAGCATGGGCATTCTTAAGACTTCTTCTAAGTCTCAAGCCTTAGTGGCAAATCAAGGAAACAAAGGAAATCAAGGAAAGGACAACTCAAACAAGAAGAAATGGCAATCAAAGCCTAAAGAAAAAGCACCATCTTCTCCACAACAAGGAGATTCATCCTCTTCCAAGAGAGATAATTCACCAAAGAGAGAGAGACCTACTTGTGCTTATTGTAAAAAGATTGGTCATGAGGAACATCGTTGCCATACTAAGAAGATTGATGAGCTTACACATATCATCAAAAAGCATAACATTGATTTGCCTAAAGTCTACAAGAAGGATGATTCATCAACTTCCACTTCCTCACATTCAAAAGGAAAATGGCAAGCATTCATGGCTTCTACAAGTGGAAAAACTCACTCTTTTGGAACAAGAAAAGGAAAAGCTCTATGTGCTACAACAAATCATACTTCAGAGAGATGGCTTCTAGATTCAGGGGCTTCTCATCATATGGCATCTTCACAATCTATGTTCTCTACATTTGAGCCTTGCACCATGCCTCAGATTTTGATGGGCAATCATACATACATGGATGTGATTGGGAAAGGATCTATTGACATTGGGGATAACTCCTTCAATGATGTGTTGTGTGTACCCCACTTGACAAATAATCTCCTTTCTATCTATCAAATCACACATGGCACAACTAAGAGAGTTGTGGAGTTCACACCTGACTCAGTTTTCATTAGAGACATGGAGACTAGAGCTATCATTGCAACTAGGGTGGTTGATCATGCATCTCGGTTATACTCCTTTTCAAATTTTGTTGATGATGATGATTTCACATTTGATGATTCTACACATGATGATCACACTTATTGTGATGATTCAGATTTTGAGGAGAACTTTGGACACTTGAACATGGGGATTCTCACATGTGACCCCATTCTTGAGTCTTGTATTTCATCTCCTCATATTGATATCATATCACCTATTGTACCTGATGATGCAGATAGTGCAACAGTTTTGCCTTCATGTGATTCAGTGCAGCAAGATATACATTGTCTTCCAGCTTCAGATTTATGGGATGATTACTTGACAGATATTGCAGGTTTGTTTGTGGAATCCTACATTGCAGATTTGGGAGACATCATTGATGACATACATCTTCTCTTTGATGAAGATGATCCTTCTTCGATTGTTGCGAGGGCACACTCTGACCCTCTTGTTCATTCTCTACATGATCATTCTTTCGAGGTTGACATGATTGTGGATACTTATGTATAGCAGTTAGAGGAGGTCTCTTTATTCTTTGAGGAGACACATGAGTCTTTGGATATTGTTCTACATTCATCTTCACTAGATGTTGGAGTTCCTTTTTCAGCAGTGTGGCACAGTTTACCACCTTTGGAAGGGGTATCTTTCAACATCGACATGGGGACACTTGAGCAGTTTTCAGAGATTCCTTTCATCATGAGTTTTCTTCATACATCTTCCCTTCATGATTGGGGAGACTTCATGGATACACCTTTGGTTTTGTTTCTTCCTAAGGGGAGGAATGTTGTTCGACGTTCGTGGAGCAGTTTCTTCATACATCGAGCTTCTATCATTGGTGCAGATTCTTCATTGAGGGAGGATCACAGTTTGACTTCTCTTCTTCTCTCATATGGGGGGGACTTTTTCCTCACATGGGGTTTTGTTCCTCACATACTTCTTTGAGAGTTCTCTTGTATAGCTTTCATCTCTCTTTTGGGGGAGGGTTTTTTCCCATTGGGTTTTTCTCTCTTTCCCCACTTTGTGAGAGATTTCATTGCATTGGTTTGCATGCATTTGCATTTGTTCATGGGTACCTAACATGGCCTCGTAGCCGGGACCCATCTTGCATTGCTTAGTTGCATTGTAGACTTAAGTGCATTCCCCTAAGTTGCACTTAAGGGGGGGTGTTGGTGTAAATAATTATTCATCATGGATATTATTACACTTACTTAAGTTTACTTAGGATAATGCATTTCATAGTAGTTTGGATATGAGACACTTGGGTGTTTGTGTCACATTGGGATAGTGTGTGTAGGAGAAATTCCACCTCTTATGGTGTTGATCTTGTTATTACACTATCATATCCACTTATTGTGGAGTGATAATTCCACCTTCGGTGGGTGATCCACCTCATGTGGAATATTATATTATTTCTCCTACCTACCCACACCTATTTCCTACCTACCCTTGTTTCTTGTTGAGCCACATGTCATATTTGTGTGCTCATACATATCCCTAGCCTTGCCTATATAAGCAGGCTCATCTACATTGTATGTAACAACTATTAAACAATTATTGATCATTTTCTATTGATGAGAATACAGTTTATTCTTATCCCATATTATGTCTCTATCTTGTACATTTCATTGACCTCTTGATCTTGGCAAAATCCAACAAAGCATAATTGAGAACCAGAGAATCAATACCATGCAATGATAACACATAAAACCATGAATTGTACATGGAAAAATTGATAAAGGGAAAAATCATGGTGGGAAACCCTACCCACAATCAGATGATACTTCTGGAGAAAGTATATGATTATAATAGGGGCCTGCACATGCAGAAAGGCACACTGCCTAGAGCGCATTGCTCATCATAATGGAGTCTCACTGACCATAGAAGAGGCCAACCACCTCAAAATATTTGGACAACAATCCAGAAAGAAGAACTACCTATGATAGCATCAAACATGCTAGATTATAGTTCCGGTTAAGCTCAATATTGGAGGTCTAAAACCTCTTAAATAAACCCAACTCAATCACACCGATGAAAATCAAGTGATAATCTTCCCAATCCAATCCTTCTATTGGAAGTCGGTAAACAACCATAATAGCTAGTGTTGACATCAATGACAAAACATCAATGCAACACATAACCAACTCCATCATATTGCCAACAGAAATACTTGCACTCTAAACACATCCATGTTAAGGAATCATAACGATTACTCAAAATATAATTAAAAACTAATATTCTCTAATTGCAAATTTTTCAATAACTGACTCTTTTATGATAAAAACATCTCAATAGGGAATAACACATAAAGAAGGGGTCCAAGTAAACATATGCCCTAAATAGACTTAACAATGCTTGATTTAAAACTATACACCTTTAAAAAAAATAACAATGACTCATTCCCTAAATAAACCATCATTTAAAACAAATATATAATCATTTCAATTTAAGCCAATTTGTCTATAACAAATACCATTTGCATTCAAATTTCTAGCTAATAAAAATAATAATTAAATACCTTTGAAAACTAAAATCATTATTTAAACCAAAATAAATCTTTCCAATTTTAAAATCATATCGACTAAACATAAATGATGACTATTCACATATCCTTTGTTTTCACAAAATCCATTACGATTATATCCAATCAACTTAACATTTACTTCATATATATATATATATATATATATATTTATACATATATATTTATATATTAAATTCAAAACTGATAATGTACTACCCCTCCTCAATTAGACTCTTTTTGTATTTATGTTTGACTTCAGTTGTTTTCTCAATGGAACATTATTGTATATTGATTTAGACTTTATGCGATATTATTTCATGCTTTATCTGGATTTGTAGTGTATGCTTGTATGCAGCATCTCAGTGCTTATGATTAATGTTATTTTATGGATCATTATCATGGACTGACACTTTTATCCTATATGTGTGATGTGTTATTTATATGTTGCGTGTTTTCAAGTGTATGGGATGTGAGGGAATGATTTTCCTTCACTCACTCTGATGAGACAGGGAACGCCATGATTCTCTTCATCGGTGTGTGTGTGTGTGCCATGTATGTTTATACATATTCGTCTATATGCACGTGTGGTTCTTTGGTGCAGGACATTGCAGGTACTAGTATCGGGTAGGTACGGGGTATCGACTCCACCTAGTTTCACAGGTCTGAGCATGCCTTATTTGTCTGATGGGAGTGGAGGAGATAGTTTTTGGACCCTAGCTTGACCAGCAGTTACACTTGTGTGAGTGTTGTCAGTCGGTCATCTTTTCTGTTTGACCGATATGCGAGTCAGAGTGCTTTAGTGTTTTCGTCTTGTGAGTCGTCATTTGAGCATTCCTCATTTTGCATGCTTCTGATTATTTGAATAGTCATTTAATTGAGTAAATGATGCTTTTTTTATGCTGACATAATTAGTTGATTATTATGCTCTTAAGTCTATTGATTTAATAAAATTAATGATTTGCTAGAACTAAATGGTTAATTGGCTTATTTTATTGTGCTATTGTTGCATTAATATATTGTGATAAGAAATAAATATTTGCCTTGCCATTTAAATGTGGAATGATTATGTTGAAAGAAAGTATTGTGGAAATAGAAAATAAAAATAAAATCTTTTTCCTTTTGCCTTTCCATTTGACTTTTGTATTTTATTTTGTTGGAAAAAAATTATATATGGAAAAAGGTAAATCTGATTGTTTTTACTTTCTAAATAGTTTAATTTGATTGGTTGGAAAAGCTTTTAACCTAGAAAGTTTAGGTTGAAATATATTTTTCCCATATATTCTTGAAAGTTCACAGGAAGAAGGGGCAGAATTTTGAAGAAGAAATTTGGAAAACCATTTTGGAAGAGGAGCTGGAGTTGGTTTTGGTTTGCAAGATTGGGATTCTTTCATCCATTTTCTTCCTGGTTTGCTTGAAGGTTGGATAATCTCTTCTTGTTTTGCAATTTAATTTTGAATGTTTTAATTGCTTTCTATGTGTTGGAAAAATGTAAATCTCTTTGTAAATTCTTATTGAATGATTGGAATGAAGAAAAGAGTGTTTGTTATTGATGATTTTGTTGAGTTCATATCAAATGTTTGCATTTGGGAAAGAAATGGTTCATCTTTCTATTTGATGTTTGTTATTTGTTCTTGAAAATCAAGTTCTTGAATTATCTCTTCTCTTTGTTATAGAAAGGAATAGATTTAGTTTGTTTTGTGTTTTCTAGTATCTATTTGCCCAAGATTTGGGGCTTATGTTGGCAAAAAATAGTTATTTGCCTCTTGCAAGATGCAAGGAATTCTTCCTGTGCAATGGAAGTGAAGAAATTTATCATAATCCTTCTCCTATCTTTTAAATTCTTCTTATGTTACCCAAAATATTTATGATAGGGGCTCTTGTGTGTTATTAATTTGCAAATTTATCCTTATTGAAAACAATCCTTTCATATTTTGGATTCTGGTACTGTGTATGTGCCCGTGAAATGAACAGGGGATGTTTTATGTTATGATTAAATTGTGTTTTAGGAAATTTTATTAAGTTTGTTAACCCTTACCCACGAGGCGGGTTGGACCCACCATGTGGGATGATAGTTTCTTGCTACTGCGATAGCCGCACTACCAGTTGGTAGTGACTGCTACGTGGGTAGCAGCACTACCGGTCAGTAGTGTCTGCTATGCGGGTAGCAACACTACCAGATGGTAGGACTGCTACCGGTCGGTAGCAGTACTACTGGTCGGTAGTGGATTCTATCGGTGGTAGTGCCTACTACCGGTGGTAGCAACACTACCGGCAGGCAATGTCTGCTACCACCGACAACAACACTACCCGCAGGGAGGGAATTGGTCCCACTGCATGCCATTTTCCCCTCACGGGGCATTTTAAATGTGATGTGGTTTATTTTATTAAACACAATGAATTTTAAAGTTAGATTTATTGTTAAATATTAATGGCAGTTATAAAGTGATTTTTATATTGATTTAATAAATTTATTTATTAAAAATCAAGGCTTGGGATTTTAATTCAAATTGTTAAATTTGGATGTGCTTTTGGAAATTGATTATGGGTTTATTTTGATTCATATTTTTATTGGGTTGAATATTTAATATGGACTTTGTTCAAGGTTGGATTATTGAATTGGAAATTTTATAGAATTGAATGATGCATTAAATAAAGGGTGTTTTTATTTAGATTTCAATCAATGGTATTTGCAAGTGTTTATGATGCTGATTTTCTCAAAAATTGTCTGAGTGTGGACTTAGTGAAATTATCTTTCCTTGCAAAGAGTATTATTGGTGGTTATTTCTCGTCTGTGGTTAAGTTGTCCCATGGTGGCGTATTTGGTACCTTTTGATCAAGTGTTATATGATGATCTCATTGTCTTAACCATGTAGTGTTTTTCCTTATGGTTAACCAAGAGTTAGCATGTCTTTGTTTTGACCACTTGTATTTGGATAGTGGTGTTATGGTTGTCTTCTTTGCCATAGGGTCCTCATGGAGTGACCATGTTTTCTTAGTGTCCTTTGAAAGAGTGGATTTTGAGTGGGGGTCATGCCCGAAGTGGATGGCAAGATAACCCCTCAAAAGTTAGCTAATAAGTGATAACCTAATAATTTGATTAGGAGGTGGGTAGTTTATAACATTATATAAGATATTGTACCCCACGCATGGTTGAGTGCTTGTATAGGCTCAAGATGTAGTGGGAAGGCCTAGAATGGAAAATCAAACACCTTGTCTTCACGAAGGGTTGGTAGGGTCCGCATGAGACTTAGTTGGAGCCGAAGGTTCGAGAAAGGTTACCAAGATAACCCAGGATGGGGGCCGGGACCTATGGAGGCCTACCATGGTAACCATAATAAGCTATGCGATGACACTCTCTCTTTAGGGTCACTTGTGTATTGTGATGTCGAGTCCCTCATGTATTGTGATGTCGAGTCACTTGTGTATTGTGATCTCGAGTCACTTGAGTATTGTGATGTTGAGTCACCTGGAATATTGTGGAGTCATATTATTCTATCAAACATGTCATGCTTTTTCTTTCTTGAGGGTCCTCTACTATCTCCTAGCACAGTGGGGTGATTCCAGTTTGGGATCACATGGTCAGGTGGTAGTGCCACTTCCCATCGGATGTTCTTGTTCGTACCTTCATGCAAGGATTGGCTTTGCAGGTGTTCTTGTGGTTCGTGACTCATGCTTTATCTCATCTTGGAGATTATTGTTATTTGGAGACCTATGTGGTCATTTGTATCATGAATTTATTGTAACCTTGTAATTTGGTTAAGTTGTAACTCTGAATGTATTGAGAGCCATGTATTGGAAGATCAATGTAATCCTATGTTTTGGATGTTATTTATCAGCTTTCTATATGATTGGTGTAAATACTTTATTGAAGAGTAATTATATTGTATCCTTTCAATCTTTAAATGGTGTAATATGCTATTGCATATGGCTTATTATGTTCAATGAATAATGATGATTAATTGGATTAATCATAATTGTGGAATTTAACTTTTAGTTTTATTCTTCGTTGGTAACCCTTTAGGAATTCTAGTGTAAGTCTTATGCTTGTGTTATTATAGTGCTATTGTAGTAATTAATGCACTTAATGTGTTTTATACTTTAAAAACAAAACTATTTCACCCTTAGCTGTGGTTATTCCTTTGGGGTTCTTGGCGGGGCATTATAGATAATCCTTTTTGTTTTAAACCTGAGATTCCTCTAACACCATATTCCAATTAAAAATCCATATATATATATATATATATATATATATATATATATATATATATATATATATATATATATATATATATATATATATATATATATATATATATATTATATTTAATACAAATCAAATTCCACGTTATTCACATGAATTGATATTGATTGCGATTTAAAAAAAAATATTGAACAACATATAATCTACGATAGGTTACCCCTGTGGGTAGGATGGTTTAATCCGCCCCCCCAACCCAACCCACAACGTGGTGGAAGGGGATTTCCCACACCCCCCGACTGTGGTGAGGGGACACCACAAACGTGGTGCCCTCTCCCCACCATGGTGGGTTGACCCCCCCATTACCCCCCATTTTCACTTTTTATTTTTATTTTTATTTTTATTTTTTAAATTTCCTTCTCTATTAAATTCAACAGAGGCATAATCAATTTTTCTTTTTTAAAACAAAACTTTCAAAAGAAATTTCAGAATTAAATTTTCCAATAGAAATAAAAAACACCAGTCCACTGCCGAGAACAGGGTATGGACTTTTGGCCATAAATTAAAAAAATAATAATAATAGTTTAATAGCTTGAATCCATGATTCAAATACCCAAATTTTTAAAGACAATGCATAGTCTAATTTTTCTTTCCAAACAGGAAATTGAGAAATTTCAACACCTAAGAACCAATTTTGCCCCAAAACAATGGAATCAACTTCTTCCAATTCACTAGATTTAGATTGAAACCAGGAAAAGAAAGGAGTAAACAATCACACAATCACAAACAATTTTAAAAACAAAGAACAAGTAAAAGAATCAGATAGCCAACCTGCAAGAGCTTTCCTGGAGGAAGTTTGAGGAAGAGCCATCCCTATCCTCCCAAAATTGCCAAGTTTTCACTCAAAACCCCCAAAATCACCAGAGAAAGAATTTTCTAGAATGAGGAAAGAATTCCCCCTTTTTTGAATGTTTTTTCCCAAATTATAAAGCAATTCCCCAAAAATCTAATTTAGGGCAAAATTTCATTTTTTTATAAATATTACAAAATCTAATTTAACTCAAATCATTTACATGATTATATTCAAAAATTCTATTATTCTTTTATTTATTTTTTTCAACACAAAAGTCATAAAATATTTTAATTTCTAAAAGTAATAAATGACTTTTTTAATAAATACACAAGGCATAAATATAAACCCACTATATAATGACTTTTAATAAATAATTTAAATCAATCGAGCTATTTAACCATAAGAGGGTATCCATAATAATTTATCCCCATTTAATCTATAAACACAATTCACATAAAACAATACTAGAAGAATAAATAAAGTCACAAACGCATAACATGCACAACTCAACTTAAACAAAACAGAGACATGGCCCACATACCAACGTCGGAACGATGGCCTACTTGGTGATCTGACAAAGTAGATAAAAGACGACGACGCTCACAAAGGAGCAAGGTTAGGGATGACAACAGGGCCTTAGAACTATCTCCTCCACTTCCATCAGGTTAATTAGGTACACTTAGACCTGTGGAGCTAGGTGGAGTTGGTACCTTGTACCTAGAATTTTCTGCATCACCAAACCACACACACATATACATACACAAACACGATAAACACACCGGTGAAGCAGAATCATGA